>NW_028258325.1:33750546-34054531 GCF_053883595.1 Heterocephalus glaber
AATATTACATCCAGTTATGAATATTCAAAATAAAAACTATGAATTTTAATTTTTGGAAGTGATGCTGAAATATACATCCCTCTACACATACCTTGTACTGAACATACAGAGTACTTAGAGACTCTTGGTGTGGGACCTACAGGCCTTAAACTGCTTTAAGAATTAGTATGTACAGCCAGGGATTTAGCTCAGTGGTTCCGCCGCCTGCCTTGCAGGCACAAGGTCCTGAGTTCGATCTCTGGTAGCAAAAAAAAAAAAGAATAAGTATATGCATAGCCCAGGAGAACTGTTTTCTTACCATTACTGGATATAAAAAAGGGGGGGTGGCAACTAATTTTCAGAGTCTAAGGTATTTTCTCGGACTTTCTAGCTACTCCCCTAAGCAGAATTCTGATCAAACTGGTCGTTGTCAGCACTACCTCATTTCTCATTTTTCATCCCTTTGCCAACTGTAGTCCAAAGCCCCAGACCTCCACTCTGGCTGGAACTTCTTTCACTGGTCCTTTTCTTCCAACATCTAATGCTAATGCTGCCATGGGAACAATCTGAGTTGAAAGTGCTGGGGAAGATCTAAAGGAATGATTAATCTTTAAAGTTCTCTGGATTACGTTCATTTTTTAAAATTTAACTATCCAGATCTTGGTTGCTAACTATTTTTTCTCACTGGAGAAATAGTTGGGTCCACACTAGGATAAGAAAAGCATAAAATAAGCCCAGAATATCTTACTATGCCAAAAAGTGACTAAAGACTCAAATATTAATGCAGACATGACAAAAGGGACATAGGAGCTGCCTTGAAGGGGCTCCTCCTGGGCAAATGTAGGACAGTTTGAACAAGAAAGAATGGTATTGATGAGTTACAATGCTTTGAATAAAAAAGAAACATAAATCCAATGGTATTCATAACAAAAGGGGTGGGTAGAAGCTCTCCTTTATAAAGTAGCCTAGCTAATAAACATCAAAAGAATAGGAGAAGAAAATGGCACTTTGCAACCACCAAGGCACTAATTGGTTTGGTCAATGATCATTAATGGGTACTAAAACCATTACTGAAAGAGCTGTACAATAGGATACTCGCACAGTCTCAGAGTATCACCCCACAGATTACTTATCATTTACCTAGGGGAAAGGGTAGCCTTATGGAGAGCTCGAAAAGACCACTTCATCCAAGTGATGCCTGGCGTAATCAATTACAGGCCAAACACATATCTTCACAGGCACTATGTAACACAGTCTGCCAAGCATGCCTAATCTGCGTGGAATCATAAGATACCCATGAAACAATTCAGATTGTAATATATATTACAGGACAGATATCCTCATATCTTCAAATTAGAGCACCACGAACAATAAAAACAAAACAAAAACTGCTCTAGATTAAAGAAAATTGTCTCTTTAAGAGATGAAATGCAGGGTTGGGGGATTTAGCTCAGTGGTGCCACAGCCTGCCTCACAATCACAAGGTCCTGAGTTTGATCCTGGTACCAAAAAGAGAGAGAGAGAGAGAGAGAGAGAGAGAGAGAGAGAGAATGCAATAAATGATTGTCCATGAATCTTGGGTGTGGAAACAAGGTTACAAAATACATTATTAGGATAACTAGTGAAATCAGAACATGTATTCAAATATTATCTATATATTAGTGATGATAACAGTATCATAGCTCATGTGGAGAGTATTTTTCAACTTAGGAGATACATATTGAAGTACCTAAGGCTAACAGGTCATAAGCTCTACAACTAACTCAAATGGTTTAGTAAATTTTTAAAATATTAAATTTGTGTGTGTATGTGCATGTGCTCGTGTGTAGACATATAAAGAGATAGACACAGGTATAGAGAAACAGGAAGAAACAGAGATAAAGCAAATTTGGCAAAATGTCAACATTTTATGTGGCAAGCTAGCCCTAACCTATAAAAACCAGTAACCTTGGTTACCTGTAGGTTATACCCATCCCATATAAAGTTAGAACATAATGGAGCTTACAGTAGAAAGGAAACTGACACAAACAGTAATGTAATTTCTTTGATGTTGAGTAGTCTGTTGTTCAAAAACTTTTTTTCCAATTCTGTCTCTCTCCTGAAGCAATTAATGGTCCTTCTTTGGGAGGAAGAATTTGAGAAAAAAAATTCCAACAGAGAGGATGTGAGTGGGTAAAAATTAGCAATTAGACAAGTTCAGCTGTTCTCCACACATTCTGAGAAGAGGTAGGTCTTAAAATGAAAAAAACCCCACCTTCACATGCTAGGTGGTCATCTCCAAGTAGCCAGAGAGAGTCCCTTTTCAAGATTTACTCTAGCCGAACATCCTGCCCAGGAAGGCTGGGGACTTCATTCTCTGTCCACTCCGTATTGAGCCTTGAACAAGGGTATCATCCATATACCTCCAGGGAGGCAAACATCCAGCCCAGACCTACAGCTTTTAGCAGCTGTCTTAAACCAAATCCATCTCATCACACTGACCCCTTGTCTCTACCACCACTTTTCTTTGCTTACCCAATTTCAAACGGTAGCTTCACCTTCCACTTCTCTCTGCCTGATGGCCCATTCTTCATACTTTCTTTCTCACCTGTATCCTCAGTGCAACATAAGCCACAAGGCCTCACATATTCTGGGTCAAAACAATATTTTCTCTATATTTCCTCAATGTTTTCCATCCATTACACGCACCTGCCACTTTTGAAATAATTTTGCCACATATGGGATTCCACACTCACTGAAGTGAGACTTTTATGATATTATCTCACTTTAAAAAACACTATAATCTTGTGAAATCATTTTGTCCCTATTTTATAGAAGATAGAGATGCTCATACAGGTGAAATAACTTGTCCAAAAGTCATAGAGCTATAAAGCTGTTATTCAGATTATGGTCATCTGTTTCTACCCTAATACCAAAGGATATTTACAGTTTTAAATATTGTCTTCTGTCCTTTAACCCAGCATGAGTCCTTGAAAGAAAGGATTTGTTTTAGCCATTTTGCACTTATGCTAGAACCTGGCAAGACTAAGTCATGTGCACTGATTTGTATTTCTAGATTCCATTCAGAGACCATCTTTTTTCTGATCTCCCCGTGTCCCTCATCCTTGCCATCCATATGCTTCTACTGCAATACATACAAAGCTGAACTCTGGGTCTCCGGCTGCCCCTGTATGCCTGGCACACTGTAGGCACTTAACGTTTACTAAGTGAAATGGTTATATGTGAGGCACTCAGATTTCTCAACAGGGACACTATGCCTTGTTAAGAAATCTGACCACCTTTTTATCTTTATCACATACTCAGGAAAATTATTTTAGCAAAGAATGACAGGGAGGAAATCGAGGACAGAGAGCACAGATTTTGGCTGCTGGGTCCTCTATTCACCTGTTTCCTTGGTAGAACATGTTCTAGAGCACTGCTTCCAAATTTTAATGTCTAGGTAAGAGTGCTCCATTCAAATTATGATTCAGTATGTCTGGAGTAGAGCCTGTGAGTCTGTATTTCTAACAGGCTTCCAAGACCCATGAACCACATTTTTAAGTAGCAAAGCATTCTAGACAGTTATAGTGAAATAATGCCCTTTAAAAAAATATAACCAATAAATTAAAACTAGAATAAGTTCACACAATTTTAGTGCTAGTTGTCTCTAGATTCCTTCATTCTGCTTTTCTATAATTTCCAAGTATACTATGACTATTGCTGGTGGATATAAAAATTGTAAGTGCTATCTATACACATGCACAACAATGCAATATTTGGGTATTTCCATTCTGTATGGCTACATCTTTACTTAAGGAATAAATAAACTTAAAAGGACTAAACTGGATAAATAATATGTTGGTGAAATTTAACTATTCCCTCTCTTCTCAGTTTAATGTGCAAATTAACATCAAATAGCAATTACACTTAACAGGCAGTTACCATCACAAGTTTTGTTTCTCTCAGGTTCCTTTACCTTGAAAGAAAGAAAAAGAATCCATTCAGTTGAATGTGATAAAAGGCAAACCAAGTTAAGGATAGAAAGAAAAACAAGCAGGCACTAAACTGAACCTCTTCCGAGTGGGTCAACAGAGCTACAGGGAAGTCAAAAGGGAGTGAAGTGCTTTTCTCACAGCAGAGGTGGGATGGGATGGGCCCACAACAAGGGCAGATGGGGTAAAGTAAGGCAGAGTTCACTGTGCAGCTGCAGGTGAGGAGCAGAAAAACAATCCTCTCCAAAGCAAAGCAAGAAGAGATGATCACATGCACATTTTCAAGAAAACATTTCCAAAGCACACAACTCCACTTTAGTGGAGCTCCAATGGATGCCAGGTTATATTTCTTGAGTTGTAAAAGCTACAGCCCTCGCCGTTGAGCAATTCATATCCACTCGAATGCCTACAGAAAATCCAGACACTCTGGGCCCCAGCTGTCTATGACACAGGGAGGGCCAAAAACAGAGAAGGACATGGGCTGGGGATTTAGCTCAGTGGTTCTGCTGCTTGCCTCCCTAGTGTAAGGTCCTGAGTTCGATCCCTGGTACAAATAAAAAAAAAAAAAAACAGAGAAGGAGCCCAGCCATGGCATAAGCCAGGCTCTCCTGGTTGAAGCAAGACTCACAGGCCTCTGCAGGCTTTGTCTCCACCACCTTCCCATCCCAGATCAGTTTCTCACCATAGGTTTTGGGTCCTTAGGCTAGGATTCCACCCATAATTCTAAAAGATTTTTTTTTTTTGGCCTTAAGAAAGACTGTGAAACTCACTGTGAAATTCCACACAAGGGCTGGAACCTAATCCAGAAGGCTTATAAATACAATAAAGCCAAAAATCATTTCTGCAGTGTCAGCTGGGTGCTGTCAAGGATGTGGTTTCATATCTATGAAGCTGGGGAGTACTAGACATTGGACTCAACAGAAAACAATGTGTCAGTGTATCTATTGAATTCTGTTAGTCTACCACTGGATTACTCGAGACAAGTAAGTATTATTAAAATTGTGATCAGCTGAGATTTCAAAGCCAACATCAAAGTCATCATCTTCCTGAGGGAAAAATCAGAATTTTTTTGGATTTCTTTCACTGAAATTCATATTGTTTTTATTCCAAATTACACTGGTGTTAGACAGGGAAGAAACTGGGGAAAACACCACAATCTTCCCAGGGCTGTACAGCCCTGTAAGTTTTAATATCTTAGTTAGAATTCTATAATAAGAGACATACAAGTCATGGCAACCAAACACAATGCAATGCACAGCCTTTCGCCCAGATTCTGGTTCAAAATTTTGTTGTTGTTGTTGTTTTGTTTTTTTGGTACCAGGGATTGAACTTGGGTCCTTGTGCTTGCAGGGCAAGCAGCAGAACCACTGGGCTAAATCCCCGGCCCCTAACATTTTTTTTAAGACATAAAGACTAAGGGGCCAAATTTGGGAAATTTGACTATGAATATTAAATATTATTTGGAGACTATTAATTTTGATGGGTCTGACAATGATATCATGTTTCCATAAGCAGTTTCCTTATATTTTGGATATGCATTCCGGTATGTTTTATCATGATATCTACAATTTATTTTTTAAAATGTAGATTTTTCAGCAAAAAAATATAGATTTATATACAGAAAATAAGAAAAATGGTAATAAATGAAATTAGATGGGAGTTATTTGGGTATGCATTGTATTATTTCATTTTTTTCTATAACACTATGTATCCAGCAACAATTGGTCCACATGAAGGGATAAAGTGGTGACTGAAAAAGGACAGTTTTTGGCCCAGGGTCAAAACTAAAGAAATCTAGACAAATTACAGACTTTGGTTAATAATAGCATATTGGTATCAGTCCATTAGTTATAACAAATGTACCAGATTAATGCAAGCTATTACTAAGGGTAAATCAGTACTCTCTGGACTATACTCTTCATTTTTCTGTAAATCTAAACTATTTTTAAATAAATAAAATCTGCTTTAAAAAAACCACAACTGTGAGATCAGTTTTCCTGATTTTCTCATAAAGAAAGTCTTAAAGCAATTCCAAAGAGTGGCCTGGTCATCTTTAGCAAATAGGATTGTACCAGAACACACAGATGTGTGTTCCCTATTTGGGAAATGATTTTGAACTAGCATGTGTGGCATGTGTTTTCTAAGCTTACTCTCATACATTCATACTACTCTTCCCCTCATACAATGGTAAGATGGTTCAGACTCCAAATTCTCCAGCCTCCCTCTTTTTAATCAAAAATGACATGAAGTCAGACCAGAATTCACTAAAATCCATGACTTCTGACTTTGCTGTTACTGGAATCCTTGAAGACCTGGGTCTGTGCCGCCTGTATTTTTCCTCCTCCAGCCAGAAGATAGGATCCGTCTCTCCGTATAATTTTGCTTTTGATTTACAATGGAATCATATCTCCAAAAAGTCGTCGTAAGTCAAAAATACTATATGTTGAGGGTACATTTAATACACCTGTCCTACTGAACATCATAGCTTAGCAACACTGGCCACTGTCCCTTATGACCTCCTGGTCAGTTCACTGCTGCTACCCAGGATCCTGAGACGGTGCCCTACCATATTTCTAGCTGGAGAAAAGATCCAAATTCAAAATTCAAAGTACATCTTTTATTGAATGTATATCACTTTCATACCATCATAAAGTCAAAAAATTCTAAGTTGAACCATTTTAGGTCAGGGGTTCTCACTCTACAGACCACAGATTCATTCCTGCATCTGAAGAGAGCAAAATTACATAAACCAACTTAGGACCAGGACACTAGATCACCTATGCCTACAGCCTGCCATGTTAACCCAGTGCCTCCCACGCAGTGTGAGGTCCCCAATTCCAACAGTCCATGACCCCAGAATGCCCCCTTACTGTGAGTCTGGCTCACGGGTAAAAGCTATGAAACAAAAACACATTATGTTCTGGCTC
The DNA here is from genome assembly GCF_053883595.1 of Heterocephalus glaber. Lineage (NCBI taxonomy): Eukaryota > Metazoa > Chordata > Mammalia > Rodentia > Bathyergidae > Heterocephalus > Heterocephalus glaber. The sequence goes on from NW_028258325.1 coordinate 33,757,424, forward strand.
TTCAAAACTTATAGAAAACTTAAGGAGACTTTCTCTTAAAATAAAATAATGTTTAAATTTTACACTCTGGCTGAAAACCATAAACAGAAAGAGAAAGAACTATCCCTCTCTGCCAAAGGTCCTCATCCAGGCCTTCAACATTAGGCCAAGACCATTTAAGCAATGCACCATAATTCTTGGTTTTCGGACAGATTCCAGAAAAGGTGGACAATAAAAATGAATTTTACTATCCATAAAGCTTTGATTCTTCTCAAAGGCATCATTAGGCCTAAAATTGGCTTTTGCATATTTCTCTTTCTTTCGACTTATTGGCTAAATTGATCATTTTGTTATTAGATCCTTTGAACCTCAGACTCTAAATCAAATGAAAAGTCAAATATTTTTAAAGGACTAAATCATTTTTTTTAAATAATCAGCTCTGTTGATGGTACAAAAATATAAAGCTCTTGACTGTCACAGAGACCACTAACTAACTCAGAGTACTCACTGCTTGGGCACCAGGACATCATAAAAGTTGCTGAAATAAGCAGACTCCTGAACGGCACTTCTGTGTCTTTACAGAGTTAATATGTCCAATGGTGGGAAATGAAAAACATTTGGGATTGAAGTAGCTAAAATTCAATGCTTGCTTTGTTGGTTTTTAACCAGAAAAACCAAAACTGAATATACTTCAATAAGGTTTTAGATTTCCCCTTCACTCTGTATTTTTCCCCCTGTGCTCAACTGTAAAAGATGCTTTGTTTAAAATAAAAATGTTAGCTCTACCACCAGTAACACATGTGTTCTAGTCTTTTTTAATCAGGAATTTAAAAATGGGGTGTACAGAGCTAGTACCTAAACTTTCCTTATATGTATATCCAATAGCATATATTACAGAGCAAAACACAGAAATCATGAGAAACTTCCTCAAATTTTATAGTTAATGAATGGTTCAGGTGCCCTGGTTAGGAAAGTATTCACAGAATACTCGGGGTAGGGGAACTCAGGCATGTTTGTTTGAATATGTTCATATGTGTATCCTGTAGTATGTTTTGGGTAGGAATGGGTTGGGGGAGGGCAAGCACAGAGATCTGGAATCCAGATAAAAATATTGAAGTGTCTCCAAGATGGAATCTTCCATTTGCCCTTTCACTCTCCCAGCCTGTTGTGTGCTGGGGCGCTGACCCATTTCATAGCTGGTCCTCTTACTCACTGGCTTCCAGCTAGTTTCGGCCAATGGGGGCTCCCAGAAGAGGACCAGAGGAAAGAGAAGGGATCCCTCCATGGAGGGTCCCCTGGATCCTGTCAGGTGGCCCTGCACACAGAGCTCTGGGTCTACCTCCCTCCCTCATCAGGCCCAGCAGTTGGAGTTTTGATGCCACCAGCCCCAGGACATGGCGCCATCCTTTGCAGCTACTCACTTCCTGTTCCCAGTGTGAATGTGCCATCTGTTTCCTGAAGGTGCCCTGCCCGATGTGGAGCACTAAAACCTTTGAACATTCACCTCACAAGATCTTATCCTGTAATTATTATTGATTCCAGTTTTACAACAGCTTTATATCAATTATGTCAAAGAAGAGTAAAATATTCCAAGACATTTTAAGGCTAACTGTTTAAACTAGAGTATTGACTTTTTGTTTTGTTTTGTTCTGGGTATTTTTTTTTAATCTATCAAATGTCATTATCTGCAATAAATCACACACTATAGACAATATTTTATACCTTAAGTGGTCCTTTTAGAACTGCTGAGTCAGATCAAGTCAGGTCTCTGCTCAAAACTCTCTCATCTGTCTTGGAATAAGAGTCCTCCTTCTGCCCTGCAATGCCCTACAGAACCTGTCCCTCACTCTGCTCCTGTTTTGTTTTGCTTTGCCTCTGCATCACTCTTCCTCACTCTGCTCATCCTGCTCTTGCCTCAAAGGCAGATTTCCTGTTTCTAAAAACAAGCCACCTGGCTCCACCTGAGGGCCTCAGGCCATGGTAGTTCCCTCCACCTGGAAGGCTGCCTCCTGGAATCTCACTCACTGCTTCTGGGTAACCTACAACTGCTCCAGGAAGCCTTAGCCCAAGAAACCTTAGGCAGACCTCTCTTTTCCCCAACTCTCTCTCTCCTTGTTTTCTTTTCATTGTGCCTACTATCTACTAAATGTGTGACCCATCTCCTCCCATCAGTAAGTACAATCCAACAGAGGAACCTCATCTATTAGGACACTATCCATCCTCACAGTCTGAAGCAGGCAGTGGCAGTCAACACTTGCTCAATACTTGCAGAAATAAATGAGTTGATTAGGAAAAAATAAAAAGAACTGCAGCCTGCTTTCTTAATGACTGCAGCCAAATGTCCTGTGGTCAAGAAGATATTCAGGGCCATCTTTTGGAGGTGCTACTGATGGGATACTGTTTAAACTAAAAGATGTGTTTACGGAATGGCCTGTCACTCCACAGGAGGATCTTCCACATTGCACAGTAAAACCAGCACTGTAGACAGAACACAGTCAAAAATATGATTAAATTCAAACAACTGTTTAAATCAGAGCTGTGAAGATTTTCTGTACAGGCTAGATGGTAAATATCTTACACTTCAAGCGCCACAGTCTCTATCATGACTACTTGACTCTGCTGCTACTGCCTGAAAGCATCACACACAACACAAAACTGGGTGATGCTGCTGTGTCTCAGTAAGCTTTATTTATGGTCACTGAAATACGCATTTCATACAATTTTCAGGTGTCAAGAAATTAGCCTTTTTAAAAAAAAACATTTAAAATTGAGAAAACTATCATAGGCTTCATGGGCCCTCCTCCCCCTAGTGGCTGAGATTGAACCTGGCACCTTTGCACTGAGTTACATCCCCAGCCCTTTTTTGTTTTTTATTTTGATACAGGGTGCAGCTACATTTTCCTGCTAGGCTCAAACTTGGGATCCTCCTGCATGAATCTCCCAGATTCTAGGATTATAGCTATGTACCACCATGCCTACATTCTGGGGCCATTTAAAAAACTGGTAACAAAGGCCGGGGATTTAGCTCAGTGGTTCCACCGTCTGCCTTGCAAGCGCAAAGTCCCGAGTTCAATCCCCCATACCAAAAACACAAGTAACAAGCCATCATTTCTAAAGACGGCTTTTTTTTGTCTGTAGATAAAATACCTCTGATCTATGAGTCTGACAAATATTCTACAACTAATTAAACATGAAATAATTATGTTGGTTAAAAAATAATAATCTACACTAAGTGTGGCAGCACGTGCCTATAAAGCAAGCACTCCAGGAGTCTGAGGCAGGAGGACTGCAAGTTTGAGTCCAGCCTGGTCAACTTAGTGACTGAGACCTTGTCTCAAAACAAAAAGGGGCTTTGGATATAGCTGAGTGCGAAGGCTTTGGGCTCAATCCTCAGTACCGTGAATAATAATAATAAAAAGAAGCTGGAAGAATAATTTATTTGGGTAAACGAGCATCCCTGACTCACTCAACTAAGACTATCTTTCCACTCAGATTTTGGTCATCTTCTCATATAAGCTCTGTTAGGAACTTTTTCCTGATCTAGTGAAGTTTGGTGACAGAATTCCACCCTACTCCTTTCTGTACCAGAAATGGGAACAATAACAAAACTTTAGAAGAAAAGAGGGTCTTTTCTCAGCTTTTGGGCAAGAAAGATTCCAACATAATGTTTCATGACTAAGTATGCAATGCATTGCTTACACTTTGCTCTCAAGTACTTTTAAACACACCCTGTTGTGTGGGCCCTGGAATGAGAACCATTTTGATTGCAGATGCTGCTGGAATTCAAGGTCATCTGTCCCCAGGAGCTATAAAATTAGCTGCAAAAGCCAGCTCAGGTGAAGGCACAGCCAAAAAAGGTACTTTATAACTTGAAGCAAAATATTTTAAATTATACTCAATTATAATATGTCTCTTCTCTCTTACATAATAGCAACATGTGAAAAGATGGAATTTAAAGAAGCCCTCTACATAGTATTACTCAGAAGAGTCAAGTACACATAGAAGAGACGGGTAATAAACATCAAACATGTCTATTGACTCTAAATAAACAAGAGAAAAGGAGAACACTTAGCCTTAGGTCTCCAAATATTTTAAATATCCTGATGTTGGGTGTCCCAACAACAAGATCAAGAAAGAATTCTAGAGGAAAGTTCTCAATATTTATGCCTCTCATTTTCTCTAAGCCTGGGAGACACGGATCAAAACCACAATTTACTATAACCTAATTAACTGCAGGCTGTACTTGCCCTACCCATTTTGAAAGCAGATCTATTGGAATGTGAAATGAAAAATTTTAAAGTTCTTTGAAAGCCTGCTAAGTGATCTGGTTCTTGAAGAATTTCCAAGTAAATCAAATCTGAATAAACAGCCCAGAGGAAGTCAATGCCAATGGCTTTCCAACTCTTATTGTAAATGACACACCCTACAGGTCTACTGTGAAACCTGGATTCAATTAAGCTTTCTTGAATTCAGGGCTGCCAGGGTTGGTTTCCCAAGAAAGCAGACTTGGTATCTCATGCACACAGTCCAGTGCACACCAAAGGCAGTGTCCACAAACACCGGCTGCCTCACAGGACTCTGATCCATTCTGCTGAGATGGGGCTGTTTTGCATAAATGCAAGCTGAAGCAGCCAGATACAGAAAGCTCAGCTTCCTCTCACACTCTTAATTGAGTTCCTGAGCAAAACAGTAATGCTGATAAGACAGGCAGGTCCAAGCAGAAATGATCAGAAATGAATGAATGAGGAATCATGACTGTGGTTGTCTGGTGATCCTGTGAGCATTCAAATGGATGCAGCCTTCTTAAGAACCCAGAGTTCACTGAAGAGTCCTCTTCCTGACTTCTGAGGGGCTGTGAGGCTGAAACTGGTGGTGGTGAATACGTCTGACTTCCTGCTTGCATTAGGCTGGTTTCTCCTAAGGCCTCTCTCCTTGGCTTGGAGATGGCTATCTTCTCCCTGTTTCTTCACATCAACTTCCCACTGTCCAAGTCTGGATCCAATCTCTTCTTTGAACACATCTGTCATTCTGGTTTAAGACCCACCTTAATGACCGTTAACATAATTTGAAGTGAATTACCACCTAAAAGACCCCAATTCGAAATACACTCCCACTGTGAAGTTATGACTTCAACCTATGAATGGGTTGGGTGGGATTCAACCCAAAACACTGTTGGAACCACTGTCATGGTAAAGCTCTATCTCCACTTACTCTTATCAGTGCCATGAGTCTAGACTCAATACACCAAGAACTTGGTTCTTACTTCTTTTAAAATTAACTATCTTAACGCCTGCCCTACCGAGGTCCCCAGTCGAGTGGACCACGCCGAATCAGCCGGCTGCAGACAGGCAGGTCTGGCCATGCGCTACCAAGGTTCCAAGTCACACGGAAGACGCCTAATCAGCCCGCACCCCGGCAACAATCCACTGGACCCCCAATCCCGCTCGTCTGTACAGCCACCTGGTTCCACACTACAAAGACACAGAGGACACCGGACCACCAGACCACAGTATTGAGTCCCACTGTTCCTGGCCCAGAGGTAGGGGCTTCTGACACATCGTCCCACTGCTCCTGGTCCAGAGGAAGGGGCTTGCCAGCCACCATCCCTCCCGCTGCTCCCAGCCCAGAGGATAGGGCTTTTGGGCCGCCTTCTGTCCCACTGCTCCTGGCCCAGAGGAAGGGGCTCCCGGGCCACCATCCCTCCCACCACTCCCAGCCCAGACGTAGGGGCTGCTGAGCCGCCTTTCCACTGCTCCTGGACCAGAGGAAGGGGCTTCCCAGCCACTAACCCTCCCGCTGTTCCCAGCTCACAGGAAAGGGCTTTTGGGCCACCATACCTACTGCTGCTCCCGGCCCCTGTCCCACCTCTCCCAGTTCAGAAGAGGTAATCCGTGCAGGTGTCAACAGCCCCCACCCCAGTTGAAATGAGAAAACACGTAAATAAGTCTCAAAACCAGACTTCCAGATCACCTACAGCAACGCCAAAGGGAAATGAGATGGAACACTCTGATACTCAACCACCTGGACTCACTGAACTGGCAACAAAAGGGGATCTGGAAAAAATGAAATCAGAAATAATTTCTCAGATAACAGGAGAAATTGTGCCCCTAGTGCAAGACATGATTAATAAATCTAGAGAGGAGTTCAGGAACATGATGGAATCCCAACATAGGAAACAAATGGAATCCATAAAACAGATGCAAATAGATTTCCAGGACATGAAAAACTCCACTGAAAGTCTACATAGCAGAATGAGCCAATGTGAGGACAGAATTGAAGATATAGAAGACAAGATTGCAATTAATGACCAGGAAAAGAAAAACTGCTTCAAAATTATAAGGGAACATGAGAAACCAATCCAGCAGCTGCTAGATGATGCAAAGAAGAATAACATAAGACTGACTGGAGTCAATGAAGAAACAGGAGAGCGTGCACATGACATAAAAAAAATCTCTTCACAGAAATAATGGCAGAAAACTTCCCAAGCAGGGGAAAAGAGCTTGACATACAGATAACTGAGGCATATAGGACTCCAAATAGCCTTGATCAAAAAAAATCTACACATAGGCATATAATTGTTAAGATTCCAGAAACTCAACAGAAGAACAAAGTTCTACAAGCAGTGAGAGAAAAGAAACAAATCACATACAAAGGAAAGCCCATCAGAATCACAGCAGACTTCTCAACACAAACCATCAAGGCAAGAAGAGCTTGGAGTGACATATTCCAAGCCCTAAAAGAAAACAGCCTCCAACCCAGATTGATGTACCCTGCAAAACTATCTTTCAAAATGGATGGAGAAATAAGATACTTTCATGACAAAGAGCACCTTAGGAACTTTGTGAATACCAAACCAGCACTCCAAAGAATTTTACACAATATCCTAGGAACAGATATTGAGGATCACAACCCCAGGAAGCAAAGCAGAATGAACCCATCTGGCATGACAAGAAATTAAATGGAAAGGGGGAGAACCCAACAAAAAGAAAAAGTCATGGCAATGGCAAGTCCATACGTTTCAGTTATAACCATCAATGTTAATGGTCTCAATTCACCAATCAAAAGAAATAGACTGGCAGAATGGGTCAAGAAGCAAAATCCAACAATATGCTGCATACAAGAAACACACTTCATTCAAAAGTAAACACACAGACTGAAAGTTAAAGGGTGGAAAACCAAACTCCATGCAACAGGAACCCGAAAAAAAGCAGGAGTAGCTATCCTCTTGGCAGATCAAGTAGATTTCAAATCAATACTGATTAAGAGAGATGAAGAAGGACACTACATCCTGGTAAAGGGAAGAATCCAAGAGGAAGAGATGACAATCATAAATATCTATGCACCAAACACTAGTGCACCCAACTATATAAAATAAATACTAATGGACATGAAAAGTCATATATGCACTAATACAATTGTAGTGGGGGACCTCAACACCCCACTGTCACAAATAGATAGATCAACTAGACTAAAAATAAGTAAGGAAATACTAGAACTCAATCGAACTCTTGAACAAATGAACTGAACAGATGTTTACAGAGTCTTCCACCCCACAAAATCAGAATACACATTCTTCTCAGCTGCACATGGGTCATTCTCCAAAATGGACCACATACTCACACACAGAACATATTTAAGTAAGTGCAAAGGAATTGAAGTTATCCCCTGTATATTATCAGACCATAGTGCGATGAAATTGGAGATCCATAGCAAAAGAAACTCAAAAAATTTCATAAACACGTGGAAATTGAACAACACACTTCTGAATAACCAATGAGTCACAGAGGAAATTAAACAAGAAATCAGACAGTTCCTTCAATTAAATGACAATGACAATACAACATATCGGAATCTATGGGACACAATGAAAGCAGTCTTATGAGGGAAATTCACAGCAGTGAATATGCATATTAGGAAAACAGAATGAGCCCAATTAAACAACCTGATGCTGAACCTCAAGCTTCTAGAAAAAGAAGAGCAGGACAACCCCAAAGCTCATACAAGGGAGGGAATTATAAAGATCAGAGGAGAAATCAATGCAATGGAGACTAAGAGAACGATACAAAAAAAAATCAATGAAGCCAAGAGTTGGTTCTTTGAAACAATCAACAAAATTGAGAAACCCTTAGCCAACCTTCTCATAAAAAGGAAAGAAAAGGCCCAAATCCATGCAATTAGGAATGAAAAGGGTGAAATGACAACAGACCCAGCAGAAATCCACAGGATCATCAATACCTACTTCCAGAACCTATACGCCAGTAAGATGGACAACACAGAAGAAATGGACAGATTCCTAGATACATATGATTTACCAAAGTTGAATGAAGAAGACCTAAAAATTCTGAACAACCCAATATCAACCAATGAAATGGAAAATGTAACTAAAAACTTATCAACTAAGAAAAGCCCGGGCCCTGATGGCTTCACTGCTGAATTCTACAAGACATTTAGAGAGGAACTGCTGCCACTACTGTTTAAACTCTTCAATGAAATTGAAAGGGAAGCAATACTCCCAACTTCATTCCTGGAAGCAAGCATCACCTTGATCCCCAAAGCAGAAAGAGACCCAACTGAAAAAGAGAACTATAGGCCAATCTCACTAATGAACATAGATGCAAAAATCCTTAATAAGATAATGGCAAACAGAATGCAGAAGATCATCAAGAAGATCATACACCCTGATCAAGTGGGATTCATCCCAGGGATGCAGGGATGGTTCAATATACGAAAATCAATCAATGTAATACACTATATCAATAGAGCCAAGGACAAATATCATATGATTATCTCCTTAGATGCAGAAAAAGCATTTGACATAATCCAACATGCATTTATGATAAAAACCCTACAAAAAGTTGGAATAGATGGTCTCTACCTCAAACTGATAGAAGCCATCTATGAAAAGACAACTGCCAATATCCTACTAAATGGTCAAAAACTGAAATCCTTCACACTAAAATCAGGAACAAGACAAGGATGTCCACTATCACCACTCTTGTTCAATATAGTTCTGGAAACATTAGCCACGGCAATTAGACAAGAGAAAGAAATAAAAGGAATAAAGATAGGTAATGAAGAAGTCAAATTGTCATTATTTGCAGATGACATGATACTCTATATAGAAGACCCCAAGAACTCCACCAAAAGTCTTCTAGACTTAATAACCAAATTCAGTCAAGTAGCTGGTTACAAGGTCAACACACAAAAATCAATAGCTTTCCTCTACACCAATGACAGACTCACTGAGAGAGAAATAGGGCAAATAATTCCTTTCACAATAGCATCCAAAAAACTGAAATACCTAGGAATCAACCTAACGAAAGAAATCAAAGACCTCTGCTCTGAAAACTATGGCACTCTGAAAAGAGAGATTGAAGATGATATCAGAAAATGGACAGACATCCCCTGCTCCTGGGTAGCAAGGATCAATAGAGTGAAAATGGCCATACTTCCAAAACTGCTATATAGATTTAATGCAATTCCAATTGAGATCCCAGCAGCATACTTCATGGACCTTGAGAAAACAATCCAAAAATTCATTTGGAGCAAGAAGAGACCCAGAATAGTGAAAGCAATTCTAGGTAACAGAGACATGGCAGGGGGTATCACAACCCCCTACCTGCAACTCTACTACAAAGCTACTGTGATAAAAACAGCATGGTACTGGCAAAGAAACAGACCTGAGGATCAGTGGAACAGATTAGAAGATGCAGAAACAACGCCAGACACACTCAGCCATCTCATCTTCGACAAAGGAGGCAAACACCCTCACTGGACGAAAGATAGCCTCTTTAATAAATGGTGCTGGAAAAACTGGGCTTCAACTTGCCAAAGATTAAAACTAGACCTATATCTCTCACCATGCACTAAACTAAAATCAAAATGGATTAAAGATCTAAATATTAAAATAGAAACTCTGAACTAGTTGGAACAGAGGTTAGGTCGAGTTCTTAAAGACATCGGTGTAGGAAAAAATTTTATGAACAAAACCTCAGTTGCCCGTGAACTATCACAAACAATCAACAAATGGGATCTCTTCTTATTAAAAGGCTTCTGCACAGCAAGAGAAACCACCAGCAGTGTGAACAGACAACCCACAATGTGGGAAAAAATCTTCACCTGCTCTTCCTCAGACAAAGGTCTACTATCTCCAATCTATAAAGAACTTCAAAAGATCAGACCTCCCAAATTTAAAGACCCAATCCAAAAATGGGCATCTGAAATGAACAGACATTTCTCAGAAAAAGAAGTAGAAATAGCAAATAAATACATGAAAAAATGTTCAACATTACTGGTCATTCGAGAGATGCAAATGAAAACAACACTGAGATTCCACTTCACTCCAGAAAGAATGGCTGCTATCATGAAATCAACCAATAACAAATGCTGGCGGGGCTGTGGGGAAAGAGGAACCCTGCTCCATTGCTGGTGGGAGTACAGACTGGTGCAAGCACTGTGTAAATCAGTATGCAGATACCTCAAAGAACTAGGATTGGAAGTCCCATTTGACCCCGCTATTCCACTGCTGGGGATCTTCCCCAAAGAATTAAAAGAATCATACCACAGTGATATATGTGCACTCATGTTCATAGCAGCGCAGTTTGTAATAGCTAAAGCTTAGAAACAGCCCAAATGCCCATCAACTGGAGACTGGATAAAGAAAATGTGTTTTTTTAATAAAATGGAGTACGACTCAGCCATAAAAAATGAGAAATTAGAGACATTTATAGCTAAGTGGATGCACATTGAGGCAATACTCTTAAGTGAAATAAATAGGACACACATGTGTAAATACCGAATAGTTTCTCTGGTGTGAGAAACTGAAAGTGTAAATAAGGACTAAATGTATAACAGGTCATGTGAAATAGGAAGAAAAGGGGCAAAGGGGAAGGAAGTGGGAGGGCTAGGGGTAAGGATAGAAAGGAATGGGATTAGTATGAGAAAATGGAAAAATAGGAACAAAATCTTTGTAAATAGGGAGGAATGGAGGGGTTGAAGGGAGGGCTGGGCAAGGGTGAAAAATAAGAACCAAGAGAGACTATGTAAAGGTGCAAATTTCCAATGATGAATGTCATTATATTGTATACCTAATATGTCCCAATGATTAGAATGAATAATCGATAATGCAAAATAGGAAGAAAAGGTCCAAAGGGGTAGGGTCAGTGGGAGGGGCAGGGAAAGGAAAGAAGGGAAAGGAAAAATGATGAGAAATGGAAAAAATGGAAATAAAGTCTTTGTAAATAGGGAACGGTGGAGGGGGTGAAGGGAGGGCTAGGAATGGGGAAAAAATAAGAACCAAGATGCATCATGTAAAGCTACAATTCCCAATGAGAAATGTAATTGTGTTGTGTACCTACAATGTACCAATAAAAGAATTTAATAAATAAAATAAATAAAATAAAATAAACTATCTTTCTTTTATGATAAAAAGACGTTATAGATAGATGAGTTAGGTAGAAATATTATAGGCAGTTAGATAGGGCTACGTCCTTTAGAGGGTCAGGAGAAAGGTGAAACACACCACGGCAGCAACCAGAGACACACTGGCTTAAAACTAGGCCTCAAGATAAAGACTAGATGACCAGACCTTCACACTCCCTCAAAGAACAAACACTGGGCCTAATGAAGTCTAGATAGACATCAACCACCCCGGTGGGTGACCAGAGACCTCTGGACCCACCACTTCCTAGGACAATCTTTGTTCTTTCCATCCATGCTTGTTATGTGACTTGTTTCCCAATTGGACCACTATTACCTAAGTGACTACACTTGTAACTTTATTGTTCATGGCTGTGGCCCACATTGTACTCCCGGGGGTTTTACCCTACAAAACTCCTCTGTAAAGCAGGGTCACCGCCTACCCACTCAGGACCCCTCCTGCCCCTCAAGAGCTTTCCTATCAATAAATATCTTCCTACTCTTAACCTCCATTGTTCCTAGGATTCATTCTTTGAATTCTAGAGAACAAGAACTCAGCGTATCATCCAGTTAACACGTTGGAAGATATAATATTTCATATTTCATCTCCGATATTATTTCCTGCAACAATATTAGATACTGCGATGTCCCATCACTACTCTGATTTTGACTTTAAAAAAAAACAAAAAACGCAAAATGCCTATTTCACTGCCTTTACCAAATCCATCTATTATGATTGGGGATACCCAAGGGGTGTAAGCACTTGTTGCTAGACCACATTTTATAAGCATCTGCAGTACAACAAGGATCCAACACAAGGAAACACCAGAGTACCTGCTTGACGTTCGTCATTAAGTAAGGCAAGTGTATAACACTTATTTCCCACCTGCTTTTTCATACAATCATTCACTTCTCTGCAGGAAGGATTGCCTTTTGCTGTATTAATCTGAACTGCCAGTTCCCAAAGTCATACTGGGTTCAACAAATGATAACACTATCAGAGATCAAGACTTCTTTCAAAATACTTCCTCTCCTGACTTCCCTGGTTGGAATACGCGTGTCTCCAGACTCTTGGCCTCCCAAATACAAACCTTTTAAGCTATTTTATATTTTTCATTCTCTTTCACCTTCATTTAAGGACCTCTGATCAGCATTCCCTAGCCCTGCCTCCTCCTCTCTTTTTTTTCCTAATACAGACAACATAATCACCACTTATCTACCCAGAAGCCTGAGCTATGGGCCACACCATCCACATTCCCCATCGTCTGCCAGATTCTGTTAGTCCTGACCTGGTTTCCCTCCTCAGTCTCTTCTGGTCTCTCTATTCCCACTAAGGTAATCCTGATCTTTTTTTTTTTTTCAATTTACATCATATCCTCTCTAGAAGATGAAATCCATTAAGCAGCAACAGTTATCCACTCCCTCGTGAATTGCCACCACCTAACAAATTACTTGGCACACAGTAAGAAATAAATAAATGTAGGAAGCCAAGACCTCTGAACACTGTATCTAGATCCCTGCCAACCTCGTCCCACTTTCCACTTCCAGCCTTGTCTTCATGGCTCCCCAGGACTCACACCTCCAGACAAGACAGGTGGCTCACTTTTCCTAGAACCTCTGGAGCTCTTTCTGCCTCCAGGCTGGCCTTAACGCTGCCTTCTACTTGAAAGGACATCGCCTCCCCTACCTGGGTGCTTGCAAAGTCCAAATCAACATTCTAGAACTGGCTCAAAAAAGAACACCTACCTGCCCTTTTACTTGTGCTTCCAGAGAACTTTGAATACACTGCATTAGATCAACACACTTCATTTTCCTGCCTGTCACCCCCACTGGACCATGTGGTCTAAGGACAGGGCTTGAGTCTTTTTGTAAAGCCTGTCAACGTCTGATACGTAAATCTCAAGGGCCTCTTGAAAGCCACTTATTTGTCCCTCCAACAAATATTTATAGAGCACCCACTCCTCATGGGGCAGTATTCTAGGAGGCCTAGATACACCTAAGAGCAAAAACAAAAATCCCTGCCATTTAGCATTGAGATTTATTTATAAGCTTATTTGTTGCCTGGCACGGTGATACATGCCTGTAATTCCAGCACTTGGGAGGCTGAGGCAGGAGTTGGAGGCCAGTCTGAGCTACACAGTGAGACTGTCTCAAGAAACAATACTAAAAGATTTATATAAATTCCTCTTGGAACTTAAATTCAGTGAGAGAGTGAATAACTTGAATAGAAGCAAAGAATGCAGTGTGTTAGAAGGGGATAAATTGTGTAAAAAGAAGCAGAGAATAAGAGAGATGTGAGGAAGAGGAACAGGAAGGTTTGAAATTTTCAATACATCGGTCAAAGTAGGTTGCAATGAGACAGTAACATTTAAGCAAAGATTTAAATAAGAGAAATAATTACTCACATGTGTATCTGTGGGAAGAGAGCACAGGAAGAAGATACAGTCAGTGCAAAGGCTCTGAGGCAGAAATATGCCCAGTGTGTCCAAAGGCTAATGTGGCTGGAACAAAGTTTGTGATGGGGAGAACATGGGATGAGGTTGGAGAGGAAAGCAGGGGCATCATCAGGGCCATATCAGGCAGCCATGAGGACTTCATCTTACCATGAGGAGAGAAGAGGAGGAACACTGACAATCCTGAAAGGAGAAGCGTCCCGCCCCAGCATTAACAGGCTCACTGCACTGAGAGTGGGTATAGAAGAGCAGGGAGAACCAGGACAGGCAGCCATCCAGGCCAAACAGAACAGCAGCTGGGCCTGACAGCGATGGTCTAGTCACTTAGGGTTTTTGACAGACTGGACCTTAGAAATATGTCTGTGTTTCTTCCTTGTCACCTCCTAAGACCCGGCTTAGATCCTTTTCCTCATTCCCGCATGGCTGTGAGAGCCCAGACATTGTGTTCTTGTTCTCATTCATTCTCATTCATCTCCTCTCCTCCTCTCCTCTTTCCTCCTCTCCCCTCTTCTTCCCCCTTCCCCACTAGGATGAATCCATGGCTAGACAAGTGCTCTACCACCAAGCTATATCCCTAGCCCTCTTAAAAATTTGTATTTTGAGACAGGATCTCACTAAGTCACCTGGGCTGGCTGTAAACTTTCGATCTTCCTGCCCTAGCCTCCGGAGCAGCTGGGATCACAGCCCTGTGCTATCACACCCACCCCACTCTCAGCTCTCTCCCCTCCTCCACCCTGTGAACATCAGTAGGCAGGGTGTTGCTCACAGTGGCTCTCCAGAGCAGACCTGCTCTGGCCCTCTACTGAGGACAGTCCCCTGCCTCCATACTTCAGGCCCCTTCTGCCTGACCACCTCAGCTCTCTGCCAGCTCTCCCATGTCTCCATGGCCCTTTAGACTCTTTAAGTTTCACTGCAGACTCTGCCTCCATTATGATGTCTTCCCCAGACCATCTGGCTCACAACTTCTGCCTCCTCTGGGATTCTGGGGCCTTTGCCACCCACACCATCTATTTGAGCCCCTCAACTATTCCGGGTCCTACTTGCCCAACTGCCTTTTACCTCCCTAGAAAGAAAGTAGCATCTAGGGGCCTGAGCTATGGATTTAGCTCAGTGGTTCTGCCGCCTGCCTCAAAAGCTCAAGGACCTGAGTTCGATTCCCATTACCCAAAAAAAAAGAAAGCAGCATCTCTTCCTTCTCAGGCCCTGTAACTCAACTGCACACAATTCAATAACACTTAACTCACAAAGGACATCACCACCAAGGATTCAAAAATACAATGTTTTAATTATCTTTAATGTGTTGCCAACACTGGGATATTGACAGTGGTCACATAAAACTCCCAACTTCTGTCTTGTATGGAAGCCCTAGAAGACCATGCTACACTAGACTTTCATTGCTCAGTAGCCAAAGCAAGGTGTCTGAATGGTGGGTGTGCTCTTTTTTCCCCCTCTGTGCCCCAGTTCACTTGTTTACTTTTTCTTTTGGCTCCCTATAGCATTTGAGTTTGCAATTCATGAAAAAGGTACTGGCCACCTCAAATTTTTAAATTATCAGATTCTTCTGGGAACTGCCTAGTTACTGAAGATATTATGTTTTTCTGGTTCATGATATCAACTACCAATGATACTATTCTGGGATCTTCCATATTATAAACAACCAATTACACACAAACACACACACACATATACAAACATCTACATACATATGTATTTTGGAAATATCTCCTTAATCTCCCTAAGAGATTACAATTCCTACACCTGATTCAAATACCCTGAAATATGGGGGGGCTATAATTCTGGTATAACTAGGGTTAATAGGGCCAGAGGGCAGTACAGAAGTCTAAAGAAAAACAAGGCATAAATAAATATTTTTGAGTCAGTTGATCTATTTATTAAACCATTTTAAGAAAAAAAAACTGAAGTTCTTCTGATACGATAAGACTTACATCACTTCTTGATTTTTTAAAATGAAATACCAAGCATTATATATTGAAATATGGATAAAGAGGTCAAACCGTGGAGGATGTCACCATGTCTACACTCTAAAGAGAAACTGTCGTGTTGGAATCTATTATTAACTTTCAGTGTAGAAAGTAAGGTTAAAGGAGGTAAATCACACCACAGAAAAACAAGTACACCAGTTACCAAACAAGTCTACCAAAAGTTAAAGAATTAGGCAGGTATTACTATGGGAAGAGTTGAGGGGACTCATCTCCTTTGACCTATGACCTTTGTCCAGGGCTTTTAATTAAGAGAAAAGTAATATCTGGACACAGAAGTCAAAAGCTATTTAGAAGTCCCACTGGCTTTATCTGTGCATCAGTCATTACTTCAAGTCCAAACAGGCAGGCCTTTCTTACCAAACAGCTCTCCTGATTAACAATCAGAGTGAGGAGACTCCCGTGGCCCACTGCAGCCTTGCAGTCTGAAAAGCAAGCACAGCTCAGGCCAAAGCTCCTTTTAAAGCAAACAAACTGAGCATAAAGGTACATATACCTTCAGACACACTTCAGCACCATGGCATTCTCTATCCCTCAGGGCACATTCAGTAAATATCTTCTTCTTTAATATTTCTCAACACAGTGTTTCAACTAAGAAGCTTTCCAGGGAATGTTTGCTGGCTTCACACATACTTCGCCACTCTTCATGCAAAAATTACCTCCTTCCTCTGCACTCACAGAGGACAAGAAAGACTGACAAATCAACATTAAGAAAAAATATGCAGTGCTTCTGGAAATATCTCATAGGGTTTTATAAAATAAAATACATTAAAACTTAACAAAGCAAAATACTCCATGGTTACACTGTTTGGCTTGCTCCCATTTTGTTTTATTTTTGAAAAAAGAAAATAAATAAGTGGATATGGTTAACAAATTCAAATAATACAGAAAATGCAGAAAAAGAAACATTTTCCAGTGCATCAATGGTTGTAATATGTATATACCAGCACACGTATCTTTTTTTAAAAAATAAGACAAAAAGGACTGGTATTTGCTCAACTCTATAAAACATTTTTTCATTGAGAGTGTGTGTGTGTGTGTGTGTGTGTGTGTATCTTACAAATCCCTGCAACCCAGCACACATGCTGAGCTACTTCATTCTTTACAAACATGATTTATCTTATAGAAATAACGTTGGCACACTTTTATGTGAACATATTTATGAAATTTCTGGTAGATTTAAGCTTTTAAATACATCACCAAACTGCTTTCCAATCATGTCTATTTTAGAACATAATTGGATCTCAAACCTTAGTCTCTTTTCTGCATATATTACAAGTATCACAGCTGATCTGCTCTGTCTCAAACTTCAATGAAGCCACAGCGAACTAGGCCAAGCCCTTCTCAACAACACAGGCTCAATGAACCAAATCAGAAACGGCTTACAACAAAGCTGGAGGCTGTCAAACAAGGCTCTGCAAAGGGTTCTGTACAGCTCACCTTTTACTGTGGCAGTTTCTACACTCTTCACCTAAAAGGCAAGCATAACTACAAGAAAAAAAAGAGGCTTTAACATCTGCTACACACTTCACTATCAATTGAAAACAGTAGGAAAGCAGTACATAATCAAGAGCCTCAAACTATCAGTCCCTTGCCACTGTTAAAATCTATCCAGTTCCCAAAGCAATCAGTACGAAGAAGCTTGAAGGTTTCAAAAAAAGGTGGGCAGGGTGGGAATAACAGGGAGACAAAAATGTTCCTTCCTTCTCTAAGTAGCTAGTTTGGAGTGTCTCATTCCACTAACACACAAAACCCTTGGATAACTTGCAGCAAATTAATGAACTGCAGGGGGGCCACACCTGCTATGAAACTTAGGACAACTTCCCAAACAGGCCCTACATTTTTCTTTCCACCTTTCAGGGTCTGATTTTTCTTGGGTAAAAATATCTGAAACACAGGTGTGGTGGTGCAAGCCTGTAATCCCAGCTTCCTAGGAGGCTGAGGTAGGAGGACTGCAAGTTACAGCCCAGCCTGGAAAATTTAGGAAAATAAAAAGGGTTAGGGATATAGCTCACCAAGAGAGAACTAACTTCCCTAGCATGTGTGAGGCCCTGGATTCAATCCCAGTTCTCTCTCCCCTCTCTCATATAGATGGATGGATGGACGGAGGGATGAATGGATGGGAAAAAAGCCCTTATCCACTGACACCAAAATACCTTCTCCTAATTTATAAAAAAATAACAAAATGCCACCTCTCTCATGTTAAGCTATTGCATTCGTATTTACCACTATCCCTTTGGAAATTCAAAAGCATTCTATTCGTATGGTGCTTTGGGTCTTTAAAATGAAGGACATCCAAAAAGAAATACATGGAGAGCCAATTCCAGCATGAAGGTGGTGAGGCTTCTGGGCCAATGTACCACTGCCCCCAGCACTGAAGAGCAGAGCCACCCTCAGAGCCAACGAGGAGCTTTAGGGCCACAGTACCACCACACCCACCGCCACCATACCACTGTCCCCAGTGCCCAGAAGAAGAGCCACTCCGAGCCCTGAGGAGGGGAGCTTTCTGGGCCACCATACCACCACCCCCAGCACTGAGGAGGAGACTCCCTGCACCTCCCAGCAGCACACACCACTCCCCCACCCCCGAAATAACAAGACGTGTAAACAAGTCTCAAAACCAGACTTCAAGATCACCTAAAGCAACCACTAAGGGAAATGAGAAGGAATAATCTGATACTCAATCACCTGGACTCCCTGAACTGGCAGCAAAACAGGATCTGGAAAAAATGAAATGAGAAATAATTTCTCAGATAACAGCTGAGATTGTGTCCATAGTGCAAGACATGATTAATAAATCTGGAGAGGACACAGATTTAAAAAAACAGAGGAGCTGAGGAACATGAGGGAATCGTAACATAGAAAACAAATGGAATCCATAAACAGATGCAAACAGATTTCCAGATTAAAAAGTTTTGAAAGTTTATGAAACAGAATGAACCCATGTGAGGACAGAATTTCAGATATAGAAGAAAAGATTGCAATTAGTGAACAGGAAAAGAAAAATTTCTTTAAAATAGTAAGGGACCATGAGAAATCAATCCAGCAGCTGCTAGACAATGCAAAGAAGAATAACATAAGACTGATTGGAGTCAATGAAGAAACAGGAGAGAGTGCAGACAACATAAAAAAACTGCTCACTGAAGTGACAGCAGGAAATTTCCCAAGCAGGGGAAAAGAACTTGACATACAGATAAGTGAGGCATATAGGACTCCAATTAGCCTTGAACAAAAAAAATCTACACATAGGCATATAATATTTAGGATTCCAGAAACCCAAAAGAAGAACAAAATTCTACAAGCAGTTAGAGAAAAGAAACAAATCACATACAAAGGAAAGCCCATCAGAAAGCCCATCACAGCAGACTTCTTAATGCAAATGCACAAGACAAAAAGAGCTTCGAGTGATGTATTTCAAACCCTAAAGGAAAACAACCTCCAACCCATATTGATATACCCTGCAAAACTATCTGTCAAAATTGATGGAGAAATAAGATACTTTCATGGAAAAGAGCACCTTAGGAACTTCATGAATACCAAACTAGCACCGCAAAGAATTTTAGACAATATCCTAGGAAAAGACAATGAGGATCACAACCCCAAGAAGCCCAGCAGAAGGAATCCATCGGGCACGATGAGAAATTAAACAAAAAAGGGGAAGAATCCAACAAAAAGAAAGAGTCATGACAAGGATGAGTCAATACGTATCAGTTATAACCATCAATGTTAACAGTCTCAATTCACCAATCAAAACAAATAGACTGACAGAATGGGTCAAGAAGCAAGATCCAAAAATATGCTGCATACAAGAACCACAAATCAAAAAGACACTCATAGACTGAAAGTTAAAGGGTGGAAAACAATACTCCATGAAACAGGAACCCCCAAAAAAGCAGAAGTAGCTATCTTCTTTGCAGATTCAACACTGATTAAGGGAGGCAAAGAAGGACACTATATCCTTGTAAAGGGAACAATCCAAGAGGAAGAGATGACAATTATAAACATATATACACCAAACACTAGTGCACCCAACTATATAAAACAAATACTAATGGACATGAAAAATCATATAAGCACTAATACAATAGTACTGGGGGACCTCAACACCCCACTGTCACAAATACATGGATCAACTAGGAAAAAAAAAAAGCAACAAAATACTAGAACTCAGTCAAACCCTTGAACAAATGAACTAAACAGATGTTTACAGTGTTCCACCCCACAAAATCAAAATACACATTCTCTTCAGCTGCACTAGGGTCGTTCTCCAAAGCAGACCACATACTCGCTTATGGAACATGTTTAAGAAAGTGCAAAGGAACTTAAGTTATCACCTGTATATTATCAGACCATAGCGCCATGAAATTGGAGATCAATAGAAAAGAAACTGCAAGAATTTCATAAACACATGGAAATTGAACAACACACTTCTGAATAACCAATGGGTCACAGAGGAAATTGAAGAAGGAATCAGACATTTCCTACAATTAAATGACAATGACATATCGGAAAATATGAGACACAATGAAAGCAGCCTTATGTGGGAAATTCATACCAGTGAACACTCATATTAGGAAAACAGAGCAAACCCAATTAAACAACCTGATGCTGAAACTCAAGCTTCTAGAAAAAGAGCAGGATAAATCCAAAGCTCATATAAGGGAGGAAATTATAAAGATCAGAGGAGAAATCAATGCAATAGAGACTAAGAGAACGATACAAAAAAATCAATGAAGCCAAGAGCTGGTTGTTCGAAAGAATAAAAAAAATTGACAAGCCCTTAGCCAAGCCTATCAGAAAAAGGAAAGAAAAGGCCCAAACCATGCAATTAGGAATGAAGAGGATGAAATTACATTGGACCCAGCAGAAATCCAAAAGATCATCAATACCTACTTCGAGAACCTATATGCCCATAAAATGGAAAACACAGAACAAATGGACAGATTCCTAGGTAAATATGAATTACCGAAGTTGAACAAATAAGACCTAAAAATTCTAAATAACTAAATATCAATCAATGAAATTGAAAACGTAATTAAAAACTTACCAACTAAGAAAAGCCTGGGCCCTATGGCTTCACTGCTGAATTCCATAAGACATTTAGAGAGGAACTACTGCCACTACTCTTTAAACTCTTCAATGAAATTGAAAGGGAAGCATTACTCCTGAATTCATTCCTGGAAGCAAGCATCATGTTGATCCCCAAAGCAGAAAGAGACCCAACCGAAAAAGAGAACTATAAGCCAATCTCACTATTGAACATAGATGCAAAAATCCTTAAGATACTGACAAATAGAATCCAGAAGATCATCAAGAAGATCCCACAGCCTGACCAAGTGGGATTCATCCCAGGGATGCAGGGATGGTTCAACATACACAAATCAATAAATGCAATACACTATATCAATAGAGCCAAGGACAAAAACCATATGATCATCTCAATAGATACAGAAAAAGCATTTGACAGAATCCAATATGCATTGATGATAAAAACGGCACAATAAATTGGAATAGACGGTCTCTACCTCAATTTGATAAAAACCATCTAGTAAAACCAACAGACAGTATCATACAAAATGGTCAAACACTGAAATCCTTCACACTAAAATCAGGAACAAGACAAGGATGTCCACTATCACCACTCCTGTTCAATATAGTTTCGGAAACACTAGCCACAGCAATTACACAAGAGAAAGAAATAAAAGGAATAAGGATAGGAAACAAAGAAGTCAAAGTGTCATCATTTGCAGATGACATGATACTCTTTATAGAAGACCCTAAGAACTCCACCAAAAGTCTACTAGACTTAATAACCAAATTCAGTAAAGTAGCTGGACACAAGGTCAACACACAAAAATCAACAGCTTTCCTCTATACTAACAACAGACTCACTGAAAGAGAAATAGGGCAAACAATAGTATCCAAAAAACTGAAATAACTAGGAATCAACAAAACAAAATAAATCAATGACTTCTTCTCTGAAAACTATAGCACTCTGAAAAGAGAGATTGAAGATGATATCAGAAAATGGAAAGACATCCCTTGCTCCTGGGTAGGAAGAATCAACATAGTGAAAATGGCCATACTTTCAAAACTGCTATATAGTTTCAATGCAATCCCAATTGAAATCCCAGCAGCATACTTCATGGACCTTGAGAAAACAATCCAAAAATTCATTTGGAGCAAGAAGAGACCTAGAATAGCAAAAGCAATTCTAGGCAAGAGAGACATGGCAGGGGGCATCACAACCCCCAACTTGAAACTATACCTATACTACAAAGCTACTGTGATACAAACAGCATGGTACTGGCAAAGAAACAGACCTGAGGACCAGTGGAAAACATTAGAAGATGCAGAAACAACTCCAGACACACTCAGCCACCTCATCTTCAAAAAAAGGAGCCAAACACCCTCACTGGAGGAAAGATAGCCTATTTAATAAATGGTGCTGGACAAATAAATATAAGAAAAAATGTTCAACATCACTGGTCATTCGAGAAATCCAGATGAAAACAACACTGAGATTCCACCTCACCCCAGAAAGAATGGCCGCTATCATGAAATCAACCAATAACAAATGTTGGTGGGGGGGTGTGGGGAAAAAGGAACCCTTCTCCATTGTTGATGCGAGTGCAGGCTGGTACAACCACTGTGGAAATCAGTATGGAGATACCTCAAAGAACTAGGACTAGAGATCCCATTTGAGCCAGCTATTCCCCTGGTGGGTATCTTCCCAAAAGAATTGAGAATCATACTACAGTAATATATGTGCACCCACATTTGTAGCAGCACAGTTTTTAATAGCTAAAGCTTGGAAACAGCCCAAGTGCCCATCAACTGGAAACTGGATAAAGAAGATGTGTTTTGTTTATAAAATGGAGTACTACTCAACCATAAAGAATGAGAAACTAGAGACATTTATAGCTAAATGGATGCATATTGAGATCATACTCTTAAGTGAAATAAATAGGACACACATTTGTAAATACCAAATAGTTTCTCTAGTGTGACAAACTGAAAATGTAAATAAGGGTTAAAATGATTAAAATGAATAATTGATAATTTGAAATTGGTAGAAAAGGTCCAAAGGGATAGAGGTGATAGGAGGGGAAGGGGAAAGGAAAGAAGGGAAAGGAAAAATTATGAGAAAAGAAAAAAAAAATGGAATGAAGTTTATGTAAGTAGGGAAGGGTGGAGTGGGTGAAGGGAGCACAGGGAATGGAGAAAAAGTGAGAACCAAGATACATCATGTACAGGTACAAGCACCCAATGATAAATGTAAACGTATTGTATACCTAAAATGTACCAATAAAAGAATTTAAGAAAAAAAAATGTTTTAAATGGTGCTGGAAAAGTTGGATTTCAATTTGCCAAGGATTAAAACTAGACCTATATCTCTCACCATGCACTAAACTAAAATTGAAATGGATTAAAGATCTAAATATTAAAACAGAAACGCTGAACCGGTTGGAACAGCGGTTAGGTAGAACTCCTGAAGACACTGGTATAGGAAAAGGTTTTATGAACAAAACCTCAGTTGCCTGTGAACTAACATAAACAAGCAACAAGTGGGATTTATTAAAAAGCTTCTTGGGTCATCGCACGAGCTCGGCCAGGCTGGCCCGGCCCTATCCGACCCGACCCGGGCGATGCAGGAGTCACCAGGCGATGGAGGTCGGGGAAAGGGTTGGCAGGCTCTTCCTGTTCCTTCTCAGGATTCCGGAGTCAACAGGAAACCCATTTGCCTGACACTTAAACAAAAGGAGGAGGAACCCATCCCGGGCAGGGCTTGGGGGATGAAGAGACAGCTGTGGCTGAGGACTCGGGCGAGCTTGATGAGGAGGTGAACTGAGCCTCCGCCACCGCTGCACGCCCTGGCGCTGGCTCTCCTCTTGCTCAAGAATCTGGCCCTCCTGGAGCACAATGGATTTACAGAGGTACCTGTCACTCATACATACGCATTGGTCCAGGCCCGCAGAATGGACTACACCAAGAGTGAACCTCAGTGTTAACCGTGGTCTGGTGGGGACAAAAGTTGCAGCAGTGTGGGTCCATCAGTTGTAACAAGTGTAGCACTCTGTAAGGAATGATGAGGGAGGATCTATGCATGTGAGGGCAGGGAGTGCGCCGTACTGTCAGCTAAATTTTGTTGTGAATCCAGAGCCTCGCTTCAAAATACAGTAGTCTAATCACCAGGGAGGCTGAGGCATGAGGATCACGAGTTCAGGACCAGTTTGCTTGAGCTGCACTGCATGGGAACTCTGTCTCAAAATAAACATCAAAAAAATGACTCGCAAGCAGGAATCTAACAGCAGGACTTATAGGTTATCAAGAATAGTCAGAACTTTTCTGAACACATGGAAAGGAAACCTAACTAAAACCAAGTTAAGGAAAAGAAGAAATTCATGAGCTCACAAAACTGAAACATTCAGGTTCATAACTGACATCTGCTGTGGTTTAATCCAGGGACTCAAATGATGTCATCAGATATGTAGGGCACACTGCTGCTCCCAGTGCAGAGTAGGAGGTTTCCAGGCCACTGTAACACCACTCCCAGCACAGAGGAGGTGAGCCGAATGAGCGCCTGCAGCAACCCCCACTTCATCAAAATGAGAAGACAGGTCAACAAGCCTCAAACCAGACTTCCAGATCACCTACAGCAACCCCAAACGGAAACAAGATGGAACAATATGATATGCAACCAGCTGAACTCCCTGAACTGTCAACAAAGGAGGATCTGGAAAAAATGAAATCAGAAATAACTTCTCAGATAACAGGAGAGATTGTGCCCATAGTGCAAGACATGATTAATAAATCTAGAGAGGACACAGATTAAAAAAAAAAAACAACACAAAAAAAATTAAAAATAAGTAAACCTAAAAATGAAGCCTAACACAGTGGCACACGCCTGGGAGGCTCAAGCAGGAGGATCATAAATTCAATCTCAACCTATATAATTCAGCAATTTAGTAAGATCCTGTCTCCAAAAATAAATAAAATAAAGGACTGAGGATGTAGCTCAATGCGAAGCCCCTGGGTTCAATCCTTAGTACTGAAAAATAAATAAATAAAGCTTAATTCTTTAAAGTAATAAATAGGACTGGAAGGATAGCTCAGTGGTCAAACACTTTCCTGGCATGTGCATGGTCCTGGGTTCAGTCCCCAGAATGGCAAAAGATAAATGAATGACCAAGAGATGGGGGGCCGTATAAAGAATTAAGATGTATATGCACCCAAGCCCTGTGATGAATGTAATCATGTGTATTTCACACATGTGCTAATAAAAATTTAAAAATTAAAAAAAAAAAAGCTTCTGCACACCAAGAGAAACCACCAGCAGTGTGAAGAGACAACCCACAATGTGGGAAAAAATTTTCACCTGCTGTTCCTTAGACAAAGGTCTACTATCTAGAATCTATAAAGAACTTAAAAAAATCAGACCTCCCAAATTTAAAGACCCAATCTGAAAATGGGCATCTGAAATGAACAGACATTTCTCAGGCAAAGAAGTAGAAATAGTAAATAAGTACATGAAAAAATGCTCAACATCACTGGTCATTTGAGAGATGCAAATGAAAACAATGCTGAGATTCCACTTCACTCCAGAAAGAATGGCTGCTATCATGAAATCAACCAATAACAAATGCTGGCGGGGCTGTGGGGAAAGAGAACACTGCTCCAGTGCTGGTGGGAGTGCAGACTGGTGCAACCACTGCGGAAATCAGTATGGAAATACCTTAAAGAACTAGGACTGAAAGTTCCATTTGACCCAGCTCTTCCCGTGCTGGGTGTCTTCCCTAAAGAATTAAAAGAATCATACCACAGCGATGTATCTGAACCCATGTTCATCACAGCAGTTTGTAATAGGTAAAACTTGGAAACACCCCAAATGCCCATCAACTGGAGACTGGATAAAGAAAATATGGTTTTTTTTAATAAAATGGAGTACGACTCAGCCATAAAAAATGAGAAATTAGAGACATTTATTGCTAAATGGATGCACATTGAGGCGATACTCTTTAAGTGAAATAAACAGGACACACATGCATAAATACCGAATAGTTTCTCTAGTGTGAGAAACTGAAAGTGTAAATAAGGACTAAAAGGTATAGTAGATAACATAAAATAGGAAGAAAAGGGGTAAAGGGGAAGGGGAAGTGGGAGGGGTAGGGGAAAGGAAAGAAGGGAATGGAATTAATATGAGAAAATGAAAAACTGGAAACAAAGTCTTTGTAAATAGGGAGGGATGGAGGGGTTGAAGGGAGGGCAGGGGAAGGGGGAAAAAATAAGAACCAAGAGAGAATATGTAAAGGTGCAAATTTCCAATGATGAATGTCATTACATTGTATACCTAAAATGTACCAATAAAATTAATTTTAAAAAGGAGATACATGGAGAGAGTTTACTATATCTCAACCATTTTACAGGTAGTGCTTTTATTTATACTAGTATGTTATAGAGTCTGAGGGGAAAATATCTAGATTCAAATTTAAATGAGTAGCTGTAAGATTTGAACAAATCATTTGATTTCTCTATCCTGACCTTCTTTAGCTATAAGACAGGATAATGCTTGTCTCTCACACATGGTTATTGTAAGGAAGAGATGAAGTCCGTGACCCTCTCCCTCAGTTTTCCATCCAAAGCTGAGTAAGAGCATAAGTACACAGCACACTGCACATGCTCAAGAAAAATGCTACTTTCCCCAGCAGGCTTGGATTCTGGCAGTCTCCCCCATGAGGAACACTATATCCTGTTTCTTCCAGCAATGACCACAGCAGCCTTCCACATGAGATGCACTGCCCCATTCACTTAGAATTTCACTGAAGTAAAGAGAACTAATTTCAGTGTCCCTTATCAGTCAAAATAGTCCCTTATCAGTCAAAATAGTCCCTTTTTCAGCCTGCTGAAAAGCAGCAGTCTTTCTTAACCCTATCCTAGAATCAAAAATCAAGGGCCTAAAGTTGGGGTTAGAATTTCAAATGTTTTATTTCTGAGACAAATCTTTGGTAAAGTCACTAATTCCTGTCTGACTTTCCTAGGTACTTTGACACTTTAACCAGACACCAGAAAGGAACCATTACAGTAATAAAACCAAAACTAACAATCACATCTATCATAAAAGCTTCCTCAATATAACCTCCCTTATGAAAACATCAAGGAACAGTTACTACGATTCTAAATCTGCCTTCAAAGGCCTCAGCTATCTGATGATTACAGTAAAAACTGTTTTCCTTTCGTCTACAAAAGGGTACAGTGGGAACACTGCACAGAGCATATTCTAATGCAAGCTAGCTGATGTTGACACTCAGTTTTTATAAATCACTGGTTTCAAAACTGTCTATATAAAAACATTTAATGGGCTATTTCTGTTTACTGGTGAAACTGGGTATAAATACTTATTTGGGCAGATAATAAAATTTAAAAATTTTAATAAAATTTTAATGAATGTAGATTTTATTTGGACAGTGTAATCAAATTAAATGTTTTATTCATCACAGATCAGTATGGGACTGAGAAAGAACTGCTTGTTCTTGTATCAGTAATTACATTAAAGTATATAACAATTGACTATATGTCACATATGGTATTTTTGAAGGCTTTTAAAGGAAATCTATATTTCATAGATTACTTAACATAAAAATATAGAGACAACTGAAATATCAAAGATGTAATATTCCAAACTCAATTAATATAATTATAAGCTTCTTCATTACAGATTGACACAAAAATGTGTTCTCTACTCACGAAAACAAGTTTCAGACACATTATTTTTTATTGGTACACTTTTTTGGGGGAGGGGGGATACCAGAGATCGAACTCAGGACCCTGTGGTTGCAAGGCAGGTGCAGTGCCACTGAGCTAAATCTCCCTGGCCCTTACTGGCACCCTTTTAATATGCATAAGATCACATTCATTGTAGGGAATTTGTACCTGTACATGATACATCTTGATTCTTTTTTTCCCATCCCCCTCCCCTCCTTTCAACCCTTCTTCCTTACTTATAAAGCTTTGTTTCCATTTTTTTCCTTTTATTCTCTTTTTCCTTGTCCCTTTCTTCGCTTCTCCTGGCCTCCTCCCTTGTTCCCCTTCCCATTTGAACATTTTTTTTCCTACTTCCCAATATCTGTCATCCATTTTGGTCCTTATTTGCACTTTCAGTTTCTCACAAGAGAAACAGCACAGTGTTTAAACATGTGTGTCCAATTTATTTCACTTAAAGTATGGTCTCAACATATATCTATTTACCTAAAAATGTCTCAAGTTATCTTTCTTTATGGCAGAGTAGTACTCCACTGTATATGAAAACCACATACCATCCTGAATGCCCCCACTCTCATCAGACGTACTATTTTCATACTAGCCTAGCAAATGGTTTATCTGATTTCACTTCATTTATGATCAGACAATAAGACAGAGCCTCACAAATGTAACTATACCATAACTTGAACTATTCTATTATTCTTTTTTATTTTTCTTTTTCTAGTACTGAGAATTGAACCCAGGGCCTCACACATACTAGGCCAGTGCCCCACCACTGAACTACGATCCCCAGCCCTCAATCATTCTGAACCCCTACCTTCAGTCAGCAAAAGGCTCTATTCAAAGTAAAGCACAGTGAAGAGGTTACCCTCATCCAGGCATATTGTTTCAGCTCCCCCAAAAAAACTAAGACTAGGCCAGGGATGTAGCTCAATGGCACCGTGCCTGCCTGGCAAGAACAAGGTCCTGAGTTCCATTCCCAACACTGGGAAGAAAAAAACAAAGAACATTATACTACACTCCTCAGAGCCATTCTGTGAGTAGGTCATGAAGATGTTTCTACATGTGCTTCTCACCAAGAGAAAAAAAGAATTAAAAAAAGATTAAGAAAGATTTAAAGGAGTTCCCAGGTTGATAGATTTATGACGCCTATTTCAGGGAATCCTAGGGATACCAATGAGAACTTACTTATGACTTTTTCTTCTAAATGAATGCTACAAAGAATAATTCCACATTGCCTCTACACATGTATTTTTCTAAGTAACACTGCAAGCCAAAGGACTGCCTGGAAAGCAATGGGGCTAGGTAACAAGCATGTCAGTGCCCGTCAAGCTGGTCTACCCATGTTGAAATGTGAAGATTACAAAGAAAGCAGGAAGCTGGCTGTGGAGCTGCATACCTATAATCCCAGCACTCTGGGAGGCTGAGGAAGGAGGATCACAAGTTCAAGCCCACTCTGGACAACTTAGCAAGACTGTGTTTCAAAAATCACTCAATCAATCATCAATCAGAAGAAAAGCTGGGTGCTGTAGCTCAGTGTGAAGACCCTGAGTTTAATCCCCAGTACACATCCCCTAAAAAAAGCAAGCAGAAACCAGGCAGATAAGCCATCCTACAGAACTGAGGCCTCAATAAGACATGGTTTGACATAATGGAACTATAGTAAACATGCTCCACATCTGAAAGTATGATTTTAATCCCCAATTGAAACCCAGTAGAATTAGCTTTTTAGCTATATGCCAGAAAAAGAAAATGTCTCTGAATTTCACCAGGACCAAATTTAGATTTTTTTTTTACATTAAAAACAAAAGCAATGCCCCAAACAAAATTATAACTTTACTAGAAAACAAAACCGTCAAACCAGAATCCAGACATTACAATAAAGCAATAACTTTTAACACTTTCTTTTCAATCTTCACATTCAGAAGTTTTATATAATTCTAACTAAAGAAGAGATAAATTTGCAGTCTTTCACGTTTTCATAGTAGTCTACTGAGATCCATACTAATGTAGTAAAAAGACAAAAACAGATATAAGTTTAAAAATAGATAAATTTTAATTGTATCTGAAATTTTTCCAATTTTCATAAAACATTTAGAACTACATACTATGCTACCAAACCCAAGACATTTTAATTCATAGATTTCTCTATTTAGTAAAATAACAGTTTTGTGAAATTTATCTTTTTCTGAATGAGATGCAACTCATATCACCATGAACAAAAATTCCTGAAATAATACACTTGACTTATAAATCCTTCAGTTAGTAGTTACTGACAATGATTATGACAGAGGTAATGAAAAATTCAATCAGTTTTATTCAGATGGAGAGTGGGCATAAAAATGTTTATTTCCTTTTTGAAAAACAAAGCATTGCTTAGATTTAAAGTAGCATAGAGTTGCAGCTCCCCCTCAGTGCAGAGTGCACGCTTAGCACGAGCAAGGACCCAGATTCAATCTCCAGCAACAAGAAAATGAATAAAGTAATACAGTAATAAAGAATAAGCATCTAGACTAGACTGAAAGTAATACAGTGATAAACGAAAGAATAAGTATCCAGACTGTACATTGTCTTCTACCATTTTAAGCTTTCTTAATTATCAGAAAGAGAAATTGCCATAGACTAGTACTTAAAAGCACAAAAAAGGAGAGGAAAGATAATAATTTTTTTAAAGAGATGTATGGCAAATAAAGTCTGTTTCTTGAACAATCTTTTTCATAGAAAAAATGCATGCTAAATGCTAACTGCAGTGTGGTACTAGTGTAAGGACAGTTATGTAAATCAAAGGAACAGAACTGAGAGTCTAGGTATAAGCCTTTATCTTTATGGACATGTGATTTTCTACAAAAGTACCATGAAATCAGTAGATAATGAATAGTTTTATGTTTATCAGCAATGGTGTTGGTATGGAACATGAAAAAGAAATTAAAATAAAATGAACTTTGTGAGCTTTCATTAGGCAAAGAGCTTTTAGAAACATCACAATAGTAAGTTTTAAAAGAAAAAAGAGATAAATTGAACTTCATTACAATTAAAAACTTTTGTACCTCAAAGGACCCCATTAAGAAAAGAAGTTTACTGAAAAAAAATGAAAAGAAATTTACACACACACACACACAATTTCCTATATTGACAAAATTTAATATTAATCTAAATTTACATTATTTCATTATGGAGAAAAACAACAGCATAAAAAAATGAAAATGACAAGACCAAAGACTGGCAGAAAGCAGGTGCAAATTAGATATCTAATAAAGGACTTATATCCAGAGTACAGATACAGAGCAAAATAACCCTATATAATAATAGGCAAAAAATTTGCATAGGGATTTCTTC
Organism: Heterocephalus glaber; assembly: GCF_053883595.1. Classification (NCBI taxonomy): domain Eukaryota; kingdom Metazoa; phylum Chordata; class Mammalia; order Rodentia; family Bathyergidae; genus Heterocephalus; species Heterocephalus glaber. The sequence continues at coordinate 33,788,370 of NW_028258325.1, forward strand.
AAAGAAAATATAGGAATGCCTAAAAAGTACTTGACTGAACAGGGGTGGTGGCACACACCTGTAATCCCAGTAGTCTCAAAGCTGGGGCAAGAGGATAGGAAATTTAAGCCCAGCCTGGGAAACTTGCCAACTCAGTAATTCAGTGACTGTGTCTCAAAAATAAAAAAGGTCTGGACATGTATGTCCATGCAATCTCAAAGCAAAAGAACACAGAGTAAATAGGAACTGAATTTCATAATTGTCATTGTTTGTCTTTATCAAAAATCTACATAATGGAATGATTTCATAAGAAACTCCAAAGTGCACAATTTTGTATTTCTCATATCACAATCAAGTTTTCAAATAACTGCCAAAAAACAATGATAACATCCAGATTGGGCAAGAAATAAATCTAACAGTAGAGGATACAATCTGTTATACAGAAAATATTAAGGAAGTCACATGTATAGTAAAAAAATTATCAGTACTTGTATGAACAAGTTCAACATAGTTGGAGGAAACAAGGTCATTATATAAAAATCAATTGCATTTCTATGGACTAGCAATGAAAAACCCAAAAATGAAATTAAGAAAACAATTTCATTTGTAAAGGCATCAAAAAGAAAAAAAAATACTTAGGAATAAACTGAACAATGAAGTACAAGACTTATACCTTGAAAACAATGCAGCACTGTTGAAAAATATTAAAGACCTAAGGAAATGAAAACACATCTCATGTTCATGGATTAGAACTCTTGATATTGAGGTTCAATGCAATACCTATCAAAAAGCTGGTTCAACATTCAAAATTAAATTAATGTAATCTATAATTTAAGAAACTAAAGAAAAATCATATGAACATATCAATACTTGCAAAAAAAATTTGAAAAAATCCAATACTTTTTCATAAAAACTAGGACTAGAGGGGAACTTCCTCAACTTAATAAAGAATGTCTTTATAGCTAACATCACACTTAACAATAAGAAATCCAAATGAATTTAAAACTTCCATACAAAAACTCACAAAGAAATGTTCATAGCAGCTTTATTCATAATTACCAAAGCTTGGAGACAAGTAAGATGTTTCTTCAAAAGGTGAATGAATAAGTAAACCATGGAATAAGCATACAAAGAAGTACTATTAAGTACTGCAAAAAAATCAGCTGTCAAGCTATGAAAGGACAGAGGAGTCTTTTCTTTTTTTTAAATTCTTTTATTGGTACATTGTAGGTATACAACACAATTACATTTCTCATTGGGAATGGTATCTTTACATAATGCATCTTGGTTCTTATTTTTTCCCCATTCCTAGCTCTCCCTTCACCCCCTCCGCCCTTCCCTATTTACAAAGACTTTATTTCCATTTTTTCCATTTCTCATCATTTTTCCTTTCACTTCTTTCCTTTCCCCTGACCCTCCCACTACCCCTATCCCTTTGGACCTTTTCTTCCTATTTTACATTATCAATTATTCATTCTAATCATTGGTACATTTTAGGTATACAATATAATGACATTCATCATTGGAAATTTGCACCTTTACATAGTCTCTCTTGGTTCTTATTTTTCACCCTTGCTCAGCCCTCCCTTCAACCCCTCCATTCCTCCCTATTTACAAAGATTTTGTTCCTATTTTTCCATTTTCTCATATTAATCCCATTCCCTTCTATCCTTTCCCCTAGCCCTCCCACTTTCTTTCCCTTTGCCCCTTTTCTTCCTATTTCACATTACCTATTATACATTTAGTCCTTATTTACACTTTCAGTTTCTCACACCAGAGAAATTATTCCGTATTTATTCATGTGAGGACAGAGGAATCTTAAATGAACTTTGCTAAATGAAAAAAGCACATCTCAAAAGACTCCATAGTATATGATTCTAATTATATGACATTTTGAGGAGTAAAACTATAGAGATGGTAAAATCAGGGGTTCAGGAGAAGGTAGGAAGGGATGACTAGGTAGGACACTGGGATTTTTAGGACAGTGAAACTATTTTGTATGATATTACATTATGATATATTTGTATGATAAATTTATACTATGATACATAGTTGTATGATATATCATACAAAAATCTGTGTTACTATTGAAAATATTTTTCAACACCCATAGAATATATAACATAGAGTGAACCCAATATAAACTATGAACCTCAATTAATATGTCAAACTGGCTCACTGATTATAACAAACGTGTCACATTAATGCAAGATAGCAATAATAGGAGAAATCTGCAGCAGGAGTTATATGGAAACTGTCTGTACATTCTGCCCTATGTTTCTATAATCTAAACTCCCCCAAAGTCTTATAAGTTTAAATTGAGCAAATTATGTTAATTATAAAAATTAAATAATAATAATAATAAAGAGTAACAGTCACAAGAGGAAATAAAGCTTCAATATTCCCTGGCACAGTTGGAATTTCACTGAACACAAAGCCAACTGAGGTTTTGATGAGAACAATGGCTGTTACTGTCTGGTGTTAAAATAAACTCTGGACAGCTTTCTGATAACCTCTCATTTGGCTGCTCCTGAAACAATTGTATTTACAGTAAATAACAAGATTCTACTACTGGTGATGCCCTGAAATTATCTTCCTTATCTGCAATTTGCTTTAACTATAGGCTTTGGAAAGGCTTCTTTCTTTATACTCAAAAAGTAACTGAATTAAATGGATCTAAAAATGTTTCTGAAACCAAAGCCCCATTTCTCCTTTGCTGGTGCTTTCTGCTATTCTCTCCACTGCCCAGCAGAATGCAGAGTTTCACCTCTTCTCCCACAGAGCCTTGCTCTACCTCTAGTGATACACTGCCATGCTCCTTGTCAGCTACCCAAGGATGTACCAAGCCATTTCCTACACCATTAGCCTCCAAAGACAGGGACTAAGCCACGATCATTTCTGCACTGAGCTCTCACACCTAGATGCTACTGTAAATCAGGAAGTTTGGAATGTAAGTGATACGGTTACCTAACTAACCTGCCAGGAAAGTGAAATGGGAAATGCTGCTGTATGCTAAAATGGGGGTCAAATTTGTGCACATATATGTGTGAGCATACGTCTACATGAGTATATAAATGAACATGTGAATGCATATGTATGTTTGCATATATATGTGCATTTGTATCTGGGCATTTGTATGCATGTGCTGTACTTATCTGTGTATATGTAATTGGGTTCATGTGTATGGGGGTCCCTCCCATTTCACCTCCTTTCCTCCATCTCCCTGCTCTGATTTCTTCTATGCTGACTTAATTCTCAGAAAGTCTTTCCCTCTGGCTGGAGATATAGCTCAGTGGTAGGGCACTTGCCTAGCATGCACAAGGGCCCTGGGTTCAATTCCGCACATACACACAAAATTGCCACTAGCAGCTCCAGCTTAACAAACTCACAAAAAAGGAAAACAAACTCTCTTTTCAATAGTTTCCACAACAGTACTGAAGTAAGTACCGTGGGGTCCCTCTATTAACTGACCATTGTGAACATCACTGGTCAGGCTATGTCACATGCCCAGGACTGAGTCAGTGGAGTCACCACCACCTCTAACTACATAGACTGACAACGAAGCAAGGGTAGCTTCCCAGGGAAAATGTGGGTGATTTATTAAAAGAAATGGGAAAGAGATGCTGGGCAGCCAAGGTCAACAGACAGTCACCACTTCATTGGCTCTCAAAGCCTGCTGGCTCGCTCCTTCCCACTGAGTACTTCTTAACTGCCTTTTATGAATCAGGCCAAGTTATCCACTGAATAGCCAAGAGAAATTATCTACAATGCCTGACCCTGTACAATATACTTTCTCAAAATGAGTTATTTTCCACCTTACTGCCACCTATGGGGTTATTGATGCTGTTTCATTCTCCTGGTTCACAGTGAGCCTATTTTGCATTTATTTAAATCCCTATTATATTCAGGGCCTTTCTCTTCCCTTGCCTTATATGAGTATCTTAATGCCAAATGCACACACTGCTGAAAAAGAACGTTTCAGTAGCTTTTGGTTTGGGGAAAATAAGTACTTAAAACCTTGCCAAGCAAACAAAGTATGCACAGCCAGAAGTACCCCCTCAGAAATGACCCAACCTTCTCAGTGTGAAAACATAAATAAGCACAACTCTCTGAAAATCCCAGCACAACCCCACCCCCTCCCCCTGGGGCAAACATGGCTTTCTCTCCAAATACGATCACTGAGGCTGTTATGGGTGACCTCTGCTTGTGGCTTTTGCAATTTGTGCTGAAGATCCTCCTTCTCTGAGAGAGGAAAAGATGAAAGACAGGATGGACAGAGGAGAGGAGAAGAAGAGAAGGAAAGGAAGACAACAATATACCCTACAAAGAAATCTGTGAGGATACACCACTGACAGGATGCTAAGAATCTCCCAAACAACTCCAGATAATTACTTGGGGTTGTCTCAAAAATACTAATGGAAGAGACAAAACAACTTTTCCCTATCTGACCCAGTGAACTTTAGCCAGCCTTTCTTATGTTTATACCAACCTTTTTGCTGAAGTTGTCGTCTGTCTCAGTGTTTCACAGGAGCTTTCTTTTATGGATTTTCCACCCAGCAAATGTTTCTGTTCCACGGCTAGGCAGATCCAACCACAGCATGCTTGGCTAGAGACTGCAGCAGCTCACCCAGGGCAGCTCCAACCTGGAGAGCAAAGGCCAGAAGCCATTATAAGGATTCATATTCACAAACTGTTTCTTTCTCCAGGGCACATAGTTGGCAGGATAACATCAAGCACCTTCCAAATATTTAAAATCATTGATGAACAGAGACAACAGCTTATAAGGTACTCTAAAGACAAGTCAGGCCTATTCCGAGAGGAGGGCTTAAGTATTTAATCATTACTGAAAAGGTACGGCCACACGACTGTGTTCCGTTTGGGGAAAATTTAAAAGCCAGATGTTTTAATTAACCATGGAAAACACAAGCTACAACTAAAATTTCATGAACATAGTGATCTGCCCCATGGAAAACCACAGGAATGTTCTGGCAGGGCTTAGTCTGAATTCTTGGGACACAGAGGCCTGCAGTCATTCCCCTTAGGAACTCAAACAGAAAATTAACTTGCTCAATATGGCTAAAAGTAAAATGAGACCCAGATTTAATCTTAATCAAACATGAAAACATTTTAAGACTTCAAAGGACGCCACCAAGAGACACAGGAGTAGGGGCCATGAAAAAATTCTAATGTGGTTCAGGATTTAGAACTGTACTCACAATGCAGTGCAAATGGCCTAACAGAATATTTTACAGGCTACACAATCCAAAGGAGAAATTAATCTTTCATTTCCTAATAGAGGAAATTATATATAAAACCAATACTCAGCAAGTAAATCATAAATATTATCAAATGTATAATCTATCTGGGCAAAAGGAATCCTCTAACCTTCCTGCTGCCAAACTACATCCAGACCCACACTAGTTACCATGCTTCAGCCTGAGCGCTCAGAGCATCCAGAAAAACAGCCTAAAAGCAACTTATGCTCACTGATGCTGCAACTAGTAATATTGACACAGAAAAACTCAAATGAGGGATGCTTATGAAAAGAATTAGTGAACAATAAGAGCTAACAGATTAAGAAGTCTTCATCTGTTAAATATAGTAATATTTATGACACTATCTATAGAGGCTAAATATTGAAAGCCTATTCAAGAGGGAACAGGACAAATGTTATTTTCAGATACTGATCTTCAATTCTAGTTCTGTAAATCAAAACAGCCCTCATTGCAAATGTGCCAAATATAATATTACGTTAATCTCTACCTTCAGTCCCCAAAATCACCTGAAAAGAAAGCAGCAAGAAAAAGATATCAATATGAACACTGTGATCACAATTCTGTTCCACTGTGTATATAACCTAAAGGCACCAAAGTGTAAATAACAGCATTTCTGGAAGCTACTTAAGTTTCCTTTTTGGCATTTTCCAAGTTTTCTATAATTAATATATAGTGCTCATACAATACGAATTTTTAAATTAGGGTTTTTTAAAGAGTATGAGAATATAAAACAAAAATGGGACATCTATGCTATATCATTAGCCTTATCCATAGGTTGCCTCTTACTTGAGTAAGAGAGCTAATAAATTAAGAAGTGTTCACTTATCTAAACTCATTATGGGCTGAGTATCCCTAATCCAAAGAATCGAAAATCTAAAACACTCCAAAATACAAAGCTTTTTGAATGCCACCATGACAGGACAAGTGAAAAATTCCAAACTATGAAATACTGTTTCATATACAAAATTATCTGAAATATTGTGTAAAATAATCTTCAAGCCCACTGATGAATTTTGTATTCAGATTTGAGTCCCATCCCCAAGATATTTCCATATGTATATGCAAACATTCAAAAGTCCAAAAAATTCTGCAATCTGAAATATTTCTGGTCTCAAGCGTTAAGGGACACTTGATTTATAAGTTCTTAATTTATAAGTTCACACTTAAGTATGTAGTAACATGTTCAAGGCTGAAAACACAGCAATTTCCTAGAAATGCAAACATTTTTCTTTTTTAGTGTGGAAACTGGCCACAGAGAGAACATCTCATCCAAACTTCTCGATCACTGGCTATGCAACACACTATCACTTAATTAAGAGAGCATCTCCTGGGGTTACTTAATGGTTTCACAGGTACAGGGCTCTTACCAACCGCTGCCACACGCACTTCTGATGCTCTTGGCATCCCAAGAAATACAAAGCACAAGTGGAAACTTAATGCTGGAAGTCCTGACAATCTCTTACTCCAAGAAGCCCAGGCCCAAAGAGTCAAAATGCTTCTCCCTTAGCCATATAGTCAGGAAGCAGGGATGTGAGTCGGGATTATCTGCCTTCATTCCAACCAAGTGCTCTTTCCACGACTACAATGTCTCAGCAAGCACCCTTGGATCACAACATATACTGTATTAAATTCATATCAGCTAAACCAGAAGAATGACAGAAATCTGTTCCACTATAAATGAAATGTCTGCAGAAAAATAAAGTGAAGACTCAACTTCAGGCTACACAACAACAACAACAACAACAGGGCTCTGTCCAGAATGTGTCCAGGGAAAGAAACAATGGTTGCACTGTGTGCTGGTAGCAGGTGTTCTCAACAGAAACTGCCTATCATGCCGAAAGTTCTGGTCCTAGTCCCTCTGGCCCTTTTGATAACAGAACAATCCCCCTGCTTAAAGTGGGACAAAAGATTTTCCACAAATAAAACTACACCTGTGCCAAATCACCTGCAAAAGACCTGAAAGATGCATGCTTATCTGTTTTAGAAATAAATAATTTATGGCATCAAGACCTGGCTGCTTACTTCAAAAATGACCCACGTCTTAAGGGAAAGATATGAGTGGTTTTGAAAATTAACAAGTCACTAAGAATGAAAATAAATAATCCAAATGTTCCACATCTTATGTTTCATACAACCTTAGAGAACAAACAGGTGTTTTTCTTTTCTTCCTAATTATTTCTTTGAAACAGTGCTTACTTCAGCCTCTTTCTTAGTTTCTACCTAGAGTGTCTATGCCACTCCAATGAGAAACCTCAGAGTCTCATAAAGTGTGACCAACCTGACAAGCAAGAGACCAAAGAGGACAGATGGCAACGACAAACTCGGAAAGCTTTCCTGAAAGGCCTTTATTGAGCTCACTTCTCGTCACCCCGTCCCTACTGTGCAGCACCAAAACGAAGGCATGAACTGTGAAGCTGCTAGTAATAATAAAAAGAAAGCCACACCAGAGATGATGTGATCCAGCTTTGTAAGAGCCCAAGCAAACACAATGGCTTTGTCCTGCCACAAGTGAGAAGGCCGGCACTAGATGAAAAAGAAAATGCTTTCTTTCCACCCCAAACCGCTCCTAAAATCCTGTCTTAGTTACTTTCCTCTCGTAGCTGACAAAATACCTGACAGCTGAAGTTCAAGGGGGGAAGGATTATTTAGCTCAGAGTTTCTACAAATTTCAGTTCATAATCGGCTGGCTCCAAGGCAGGTGGCATGCCAGACAGGCAGAAGGTAGCAAAAGAAACAAGGGGACCTTAACAGTGTCTTCTGTCCCTTTTATCCCATCCGGACTACTTAAGGTGGGTAGCACTCACACCCTACTCCTAGTACCCTTGAGCCTAGCATTGCACCATGAATCAATTCAAGCATCACACACTCTAGATCCACCCACCTCAGAAAAGCCTCACCTATGACTGCTTGAGGCTTGGGGCGGGGGGTCATCTAGACATAAGCCATAACATTCTGCCCCTGGATCCCCAAAGACTCATGCACATCCCTTTATGTAAAAGGCATTTAGTTCATCTCTAAGAGCTGCCAAAGTCCTAACAGTTTCAGCATTGCTGAAAAGTCCAACTCTACATCTCCTCTGAAGTTTAAAGTGAACTCTTAGTTGTAAGCCCCCATACAAATGATGACAGTTAAACACTTACAATGGCACAAGATAAACATTCTCATTCCAAAAGGTACAAGTGGGAGAATACAAAGGAATGGGAAGAAAGCAAGTCCAAAATCCAACAGCGCAAACATTAAGTCCTATAGTTCCATATGGAGCATCTGAGGAAATCTGTGGCAAGATGTGAACTCCAAAGGACTTAGGTGGTGCCGCCCCTATAGCACTGCCAGTGGTTGTGGCTCCCATGGCTTCTCTCTGGGGCCAGCTCTGCTTCCTCCTTGTAGTTTTCCTCAGACAATCCACATTTCTGTTTTCCAAATTTCTGGGGTCTCCAATGCACCTTTAGCTTCACACTCACAGCTCCGTGCACTGTCCTTTCAGGGCACACTGCCTGGCCTCCCAGGCCTCCTTCTGAACCTGGGTGGAAGCCCTCTTGACCCCACAACTCTTTCATCCTGCCAGCACCTAAAACCAGCACCTTGTGGGTGGCGCCAAGGTCTGCTTTGAGCTGGAGCAGTAACCAGGCTTCCTTCTCTTGGCTGCAGGGGTCCTGTGCCTATGAACCAAATCTGGGGGACAATTTCCCTAGGCTGTTGCCATTCTGGATCACCGTGCTCTGGGGCTCTCTTCTCAAAGCAAAGTCTTTCACTTTCGCCATTCTGAGGCTGCAAAGAGTGAGTCCTGTTGCTTCTTGTGATGCCCTCAGGCTATCTTTTCTCTTCTCCTGTTCCTTCTCAACAATCCAGATCTCCTCAGTTCTATTTTTGCAGTCCACAGCTTTACTGGAGCTTCCTTTCTGGCCAGACTCAAAATGTTTTAAATCATTCTGCTGGGCTCTTTGGTTTTGATTCTCAATATAAATCTGGCTAAAAGCCCCCAACAGCAGCCATGCCATGGCCTCAACATTAGACTACCTTGAAATTTCTTCTGCAAGATTATAATCCACCACCTTTAATCTCTGTCACAGGCAAAGTATCTGGCCATGAGGAAAGTGCAGATAAACTTTCTGCCAAGCCATAACACACATTCATATCATCTAGAATCCAACAGCCAATGTAGTCCTTCTTCCCAGCAGAAACCTCCTGAGCCTGCTCTTTATGAGCAGCATTTCTATCAGCAGTCTGGTCTTCTGAACTCTGACCAGAATCTCCCATCAAGTATGACCTCAGGTGCTCTAGTTCTACATTTTCAGCTGGCATCTCCAAACCTTTCCTAACTCTTTCCCTTTCTAGGAGCACAGCTCCAAAGGCTCCTAAACCACATGACCAGGTAGTCATAGCAACAACTCTGTACCAAATTCCATCTTAGTTTCTTTCCTCTCATAGCTGAGACAAAATACCTGACACCCAAAGTTAAAGGGGGAAAGGGTGATTTAGCTCAGACATTCTAGAAGTTTCAGTCTATAATCAGCTGGCTCCAAGGCAGGCAGACAGGTAGAAGGTGGCAAAAGCAAGGGGCTTTAACAATGTCTTTCTGCCCCTTTTCTCTCTTCCAGACTACTTAGGGTGGGTAGCAGTCACAATCTTAATCCTAGTGCCCTTGAGCCTAGCACTGCACCATAAATCAATTCCAGTGTCAAACATTATAGATCCAGCCACCTCCAAAAAAGCCTCACCTATGACTTCACGAGGCTTTGGGGGAACATCTAGACACAAGCTGTAACAAATTCACACCTTATATTTCCATGCCAAGATCCTAGGGGGAACACAGTATTAGCACCTATTTATTTCCATCTATCTTTCAGTTCTAATACTAAAAGTTAATGTCCAAAGTGGGCAAAAGGAATTAGAGTCTCTCTGGTATTTCCCAATGAAATCAGAGCTTCATGGGGAGTATTAGTCACATAACTCTTTAAAGTCATTTGTAGATAATAACAGTAAGTTTAAATTTAGCACTGATAGAATGAGCTGTGACTTATCAGCCACAAGCTAGACAGATCTTGCTGAAGTCACAACATTATCTTACGTAATAGAAGACTAAATAGAAATTCAATGAGATTCATAGATTTTGAAATATTTCATTACGTGGAACCTTGGCAGTGTGTCATTCAGCCTTCAGCTCCAGCGAATGGCTTTAGCAAAATGTGTACCATGATACTGCCATCTTTCAGAAACCTTAAGTGTTTGACCAGCAATTTTTTTCCATAGTCTATTGGCTTTGGCTTCTACTTCTTGAGCATCATTCTGGAAATATCAGCCAAGCAATTCAACACTGCTGAAATTTCTACCTCAAAATGACCTCATAAAACAGGGCAAGAAATACTATTTTGAAGAATATTTTTCTCACGGCTGTGAAATTTTGACTTTAACACTTAGATCCTTAATATTAACAAATTTATATCTTAAAATATTTGGGAGACAGGAGAGTACAAATTGTTTAAAAGAATGAAGGCCAGTCTAAAAGTAAAAATTTTCCCCAAAAGAGTGTATCATAAGTTTCCATTTCAGGTAAGGGGAAAAAAAAAACTGTATTGTGAATACCCAAACTGGTACCCAAAAAGTTTGTGGCTGATAAGGAGACACAGCAGTTTGGAAAATACTTCACACAATGACTTTCCCCAGCACAAACTCAAGTAAACAGAAAGTCAGCAGGGGAGGAAAGAAATTAATGTTCACTAAGTGTCAAAGGCTGTTGTGGAACAGAAGGTGAAGAAATCAACAGATTCAGAGGTTGCAGTTTGTAACCCGAGGCTTTCTGATTGCAAACCTAGCCTCTTTATTCTTTGTTCTATCACTTGTCAGACTGAGAAGGCACCATCAGCCACCTTCATGGAGTTGTCCATTGCTGAAGCCAATCAGGAAAGCATTATAGAAATATAAGGCATTATGTGTTCATCTAACAAACACTTACTAAGAAACTACACACTGTCAGAAGTGGGACTGTGGATACAAAGGTGAGCACAGGAAACCCAGCTCCTCCCAGGGCAGGGCATCTTCATTAAGAGATGCTGAGATCTGGTAGGAGGCATCAGGGGTGGTGGGGACAAGCACACAGCATCTGATCAGCCTACCCAAAAAATATCAAGTGGTGTCACCTTTACACCAAGTCTGTAACAAAGTTTATCAGTGAAAAGTGATAGGTGTGGTTGTTAGTTCTGGTTGTTTTACTGTTAGGTCATTCATTTGGAACGTTTTTATTGAGCAATCACTATGTCCCAGGGACTTGGAACTAAAAAAGTTTCCATCTAATGTAGCTGATATTCCAGTCATTCTTCATCCACATGAAATATAAATGTATGTGCTAAATACACATACACAGCCATACTGCTTCTGCTGCAATATAATCGTTTTTATAACCAAAGTCTCCACACACAAAGGTTAAAAAGACCATTCTAACTGATCTAAAAGCAGTAAACATTTTATTTCTTATTTTAATCTCCAGGCCACATTTTACCATATACCAAATAATTGCCACTATATGGAAGGTACTCTTAGGTTGGAAGGATTAGCATCTATGTGATTTTTGGCACGAAGCAGAACATTCTCCCACATTTCTCCCCTAAGGAAAAGAACACATGCTGGAATCTATCCAACAACAATCTCAGTTTTAACAAGGGGAATATCAGTTATTTTAGAAGCATTTCCTACAGATATTTTTTTAAAGTATAAAAAAAGTTGAATTATTTACTTTAGAAACTAAACTCAAGTTTAATTTCAACATGCCAAACGACTGTTTTTGCAAAGTCTCTATTTTTAAAAAAATCTGTTTTATTTAATGTTTTTTAAAGTCCTGAGAACTAGGCTGTCCAGCACATAGTCAACCCTGCTGTCCAGAAATTTAAACTCGGAAGGCAGGAGAGGGGCTGGTGAAGTACAAGAAAGAGAAAGGAAGCTATGGGAGTGAAGATCCACGAATTAATCTCTGGGACCAATAACTTTAAAACCCACACACTCAACAAACACTCAGAGCCAATGTTCAAATGCATGTTCAAGGTAGAGAGTAATGTTCAGATAAAAGCAGCCAAAATGCTACTCACATCCAGAGCAAGGGTTTCCAAACCCTGGGCTCCTGGGAAGAATACAAAGCTCAAGTTCTCTGACAGAGCAGGTCTGGACAGTGCATAGGAATCTATAGTTCTTTAACGGTCCCCAAATGGTGCTGATGCACAACCAGAGATATTCACTTATTTACCATTTTTATAAGTATTTGAATTTTTAAAATAACACAGGCCTATTTTGCTAAGTGCTTTCCATTAATCCTCATGTCTGTCCTGTGCTAGGAATTACTATTATGCCTGTTCTTAAATGAGAAAACTTGAGGTGTGGAGGGGTCAAATAACTTGATTGGTGTGATATGCCTTTTAAATCAAGGGCCTGAGCTTTTAATCCAGCTATCTGCTGCATTTTCTTAGCACTCTGTTCTGGTGAACTTCATCAAGCAGTCTCTTTTCTACTGTATTCTAAGGCTGTCGTGTGACTACTCATCTTAATAATATACTATAAGCATTAAGCTTTTTAATATAGAAAGTAAAAAGTAATAGAAAGTAAATCCCAAAGCTCAAGAGTAAATTGTGTAATTTAAGAGGAAGCTGTGAAAATCCTATACTAAGTGTAGTTTATTTAGAGTATTGGTCATATCTGCTGTTCTTTTAACTACTTCCCAACCTAAGAGGTGAAGATACAGGACTGTGAGAGAAAGCCTGTCTAGCATGTATGAAGCCATAGGTTCGAGAAAGGGGTGGAATGTGGGGGATTCAGAGACTTAAGATGAGTAAAATGTATGCGAATCTGAGGGAATAAATGTTAGACCTTCACTTAGAAGGAAGCTGGACACAGTATATAGCATGGATCATTAGAAATTATTGCCAAGGCTAAGACCTATTCACACGCCCATCCTTTGGTAGTGTGATTCTTCTAGCTATATTTTCCTACTACTACTGCAACTACTCTAATGTGCCAATTATTCATCTCCCTGAGACTGAGTCCAAATACCATCTCCTTAACGACACTTTCCCTTTATGTCTTTCAATACTTCTATCAAAAGGAGCAGGCCGATGTTTATTTCAGTGATACACATCTCTGGGCATCCCGCCTCCTCCCACTCTAGTCTCAGGTTGCTTGAGTACTTTCTGGTTCTTCTCTACCTCTCAGGAAGCTCTCTTCAGAGTCTATTTTGGGCTCCTTTCTACCTGACCAAAAGATGCTCAAAAAGCTCCATCCCAACCCTCCTCACCATTCATCCAAACCTTTCCAGTGTCTTCAACCACACAGCTTGTATCAGCTGCCAAGTGCATTCTGGTGAACCCCATCCACCCATGCATCCACCAAAACTCTACTGAGATGTCCCATACACTGAGCACTGTGCCTGTCCCCAGGCCAGACTGCGCTCCTTAGCTCTCACCCCATGCTCCATCCGTTCCTAGAGAAACATTTTTCCCATTTTCATGCAGGCCATACTGAAATGTATCTTATAAAAAATAGTATCTTAATTTTTGGCAAAGTTTTTCTTAAATACTTAAAAATAAAACAAATGAATGACAGCATCTTACTGTCCACACACCGCAGAGGCCATCTCGGTGCCCCTTCCCTCCCCTGCTCTGCCCAGTGCTGCCCCAAACTCTTACAATGATGGAAATGCTCCACGACTGTGAATTAGACACAGCAGCCATGAGCCACGTGTGCCTTGAAAGGTGACTGGCATGTGTGAGGGATGGCTCTTTTAACTTTGTCAAGTTTAATGAATGGAATTTACGCATGGGTTACCAACTTCTGTGCTATTTCCTTTTGCATCTCAGCCCTCCTTCAAGGAATCACTTTCTTCTCGCTGAAACGTGTCCATAAGGAGTCTTCCTAGGAAAGGTCTGCTGTGGTAATACTAGGTTCGATTTTTTCCAAAAGTGTATTTTGCCTTTTCCTTGAATGATAGTCTTGCTGGCATATAATTGGCAGTATTTTCTTTTAATATTCTGAAGACGGCTTTTTATTCCAGCTTCCATTGTTGTTGTTGAGATATCAGCTCGCAGTTTATTACTTCTTATATCCAATGCATCTGTTCTTTCAAGGGGTTTTAAAGATCAACTTTATTTTTTAAATTTTCCCTATGTCTAGAAGTAGAATTTTTATTATCATTATTATTTTTTTTTTGGTACCGGCGATCGAACTCGGGTCCTTGTGCTTGTGAGGCAGGCGGTAGAACCACTGAGATAAATCCCCAGCCCCTTATTATCATTATTTATTCTTATTGGTGCTTTCTTTATCTGCTTGTATGTTACATAAAGAGAAGCACTGATCATTTATGTCTTTCTGGGGCTCTGAAGAAATCTCATTGTAGTTTTTCTGTCCTTCAGCCACACTTCCATCCTTTTCTTTTCATCTCTATATTACATTTTTCATTTTTTCAAACCCTTTTTCAGGTTCATTAATTCCCTCTTCAACTGTTTCTAGTCTGTTTAATATTTCAACAAATACAGTACTTTCCTTGGGTTTTGTTTTTTCCCAAATCTGCCTGATCAATTTTTTACAACTTCATGTTATTTCTACTTATTTGTGATCACATATTTTATTTCTTAAAATACTGCAAACATTGCTATTTATATCCAGTATCAGATAATTCTAGTATCTAAAGTCCTTAGGGTTCTAAATCTGTTTCAGGCTTTGGGTTGTTTTGTTTTGTTGTTCCTACTGACTCTCAGTCCTGTAGCTTATTTTCAAGTAGGACTGGAGATTTTTGATTCTAAACTTATTTGGTAATTTTTAGGAGAAATGGGGGGAGGGTACTTTCTTCCAGAAAGGACTTTTAGTTGCTCCGGCCAGAAGCCAAAGGACCCTCTACCTGGGGCTGCTATGGCTCCAGTTTCCATCCAGTGGAAGGCAGGATCTTCTAACTGTGCTACTGACCTCAGGCTTAGCCTGCAACTACTGGGGTAACATTACCATTTGGTCTTGAGGCAATCTGCCTTTTGTGTTTGCCTACACACAAAGCTCCCAGATTTGGTTTCACCTTACTCTGATGGTTAGTCAATCTCAATGAAAGGAGAGACATTAGAGATGTCTTAGTTGCTCTATTCCCAGAAATGCTCTAAAAATGTTTTACCCTGGGCTAGGATTTGGCTCAGTGGTGCCTGCGCCTGCCTTGCAAGTGCAAGGACCTGAGTTTGATCCCTGGTACCAAAAAAAAAGTTTTATCCAGAATACAGTGGGGAAGTGTATTACAGCATCCACCCGACCATATTGCTAGAAACCTAAGCAAAACTAGTCTTGAACTAATCATCTTCCCCCAAAACCCTCTTTTCCTCTTTTGTTCTATATTTTAAAAGCAGTATCATTCACTCTCACTCAAAATTATAGGTACCCAATAACCCTTCTTTCCTCTACTACCCCATGTAAAACTAAGGCACCAAGTCCTAACTTCTTGTTGATCAAAAGTAGGTCTATATTTGTTTCTGATCTTGGCACTACTGGTGTACTTTTAATCATCAAGGTCAAATAAAAATAAATGAGGCAAAATTAAAGTCTGAATCATGCATTCAGCTAAAAGAAGGTGCTTTATACGAAGGAAGCTAAGACTCCAGGAATGTGGACAGAGAGGTTGGCTTCACAGGGATCTCTGAAGAACTAGCACTTCAGCTCCAAGAAACAGTCACATTTTCAGGGGTTTCATTTTGGTCAAACAAAATTATCTGTCATGATAAATTAATACTAACTTGAACTTTAATGGTTTTGTCGGTTTGAATTTACTCTATAAACTTGCCATTGTTTTTATAGTGCTATAAGAGCTAGGAGCATAAGGAGTTTAGCCCTAGTTTTATGTTCAGCCATGTTTAAGCTACTTCACAACAAAAATATTACTGAAGATGTGTGAGATATTTTCTCCTTTAAATAAAGAGGTCCACAAACTACTAGGATTTACAGAACATTGGTCTTTATACACTTTGCCCCCTTTGATACATTCACCATTCTCTCCATAAATGAATAGAGAGAAAGAGAACACAGTAGTGCAAGAAAGAAATCATTTGCTAAACTCCCAATCTCTCCTTGGTCCTCTCACTGCCTGAATTATGTCCTGACCCAGGAGCCTTCAGAGGCAGCAAGGGAGGTGGTGCCCAATGTTCGAGATGACCAGACACAGTGCTCGGCCCAGCTCTTACCTTTTCCCACTTCTATGAGAACTTACAAAATGACACAAATGGACCTGGCAACAGGACAAAAAATAAAATATCTCCAACAAAAGGCAGTCCTTGCCTTAAGAAGTCCATTTCCTGGTTGAATTTCAATCACCGGAATTTGGAATTCAGGATTGTTTTTTTGAATGAGCACAAGAAACACCCAATTATTTATTTTTAACTTCTATTTTTCTTATTCTTTAGGGACTGTCATTCCTTCCACCTCCAGTGACTTCACTTTCAAGTCCCACTGCCAAGATAAAACTTTCTTTCTCCAACATATTTGCTCATATGTCAGTATCTTATAGTATTTCTCTTCCCATGGGGTCCAACTCCATCAGAACCAGGAGGGAAGTCACAGCACATCCACGTCATCCCTTCCTGGACCAAGGGGACCTCTAGGCCCACACAGAGTCACAGATGATAGCAAAGACAGTACCAGCTCCACTTGGTCTTGCCACCCCGGCCAACTCTGTAACTCATTTTAAATCACAAGTAATTTGAAGAAGACTTAAAATGAATGAATTTGGTCATCATTTTTTAAAAAACTAGTCATGAAATTTGTCATTTTGCTAATAACTAATTAGGGTTATCTCTAGTGTATAAACCATAGCTTATGTTTCAATAACAATTGAATGAAAATTTCTCATATTCTATGTTTTGTTTTGTTTTTTTGAGACAGAGTCTCGCTATGTAGCAGTCTGGCCTTGAACTTACTATGTACCCTAGCCTGGCCTCAAACTTAAAGCAGTCCTCTACCTCAGCCTCCCAAGTGCTGGGATTACAGGCACGTGCCACCATGCCCAGCTTCATATTCTGAAACATAATTCTAGGATTCTTATGGGGAAGTCTGTTGTTTTGTTTTTTAAAACTAGATTACTATACATTAGGGGGGTGGGGCAAGTGGCAACATTACAAGCACAGCGATTACAATGCTGATTTCTACAGTTTACTTGATGGGCAACAATGATCTACTCGTTTTTAAAAAATGAAGCAAACTTTTGTACTAATTCTACCTAATCAAGAAAGTATGACAAAGAAAGTAGAAGAAGGAAGAAGAAAAAGAATCAAAAAGCTGTATTACCCAGACAGATGAAACAGACACACAGACGCGGTGTTACCCTTGAAGCATGTGGAAAAATGGCTTTCATCGAATAACATTCCTGAAGTCTGACCTAGTGAATTATGCTGAGAGCTGCTGCAGAGAATTTTTTAAGCCAACTCAAAGCAGAAAGGGAACTACCACTCATATACAGGTGAAATCAAGTCACAGGCTAGAGCAAGGTTTAGCAGATGTCAGGTCCTCAAGCAATATCTGTTTAATTATGAAGCAACTTCTATGTTAGCTGAAAATCCATTTAACCACAGAAGTGAAATCATAATTAATACAATCGAATTTTATTTCCCCCCGTGTTTGTTTCCTCAGGGCATCTATGATGGCTGAATTGGAAATGGAATCGTAAGTATTATAACAACATTTGTTGGAAAGCTCATCATATATTTTAGTAATTAATAAATTTATGGATATGGTTTTATTCTTTTCAGACCTTTTCAAAGAAACCTAACATCCATAAAATAACATACACCGTCCACCTTAAACCAACTAATGTTTGCAATGTTTGCTCTTAAAATTCAGCATTTAACTTGTTTCCTCCTCTATAACACAGGGAACGTAACAGCCTCCTTCCAGTGGAGTAGGACTTAGGAATGAAGTATTATAAAGCCCTTAGCACAGTGCCCAGCACATAGCAAATGGCCATTTGTACTGTTTTTATGGTCTACTGTGTTTGCCTGAGGGCTCCACAATTTTCTAGTTTGGTCAGGCAGAGCCCAAGCCAGTTTTCCCCAGACTACTTTATACTCTGCTTCAGGCTCCATGGAGCTCTGCTGTCCTCCACTTAACGCCAGGCTTGCTACTGCTCCAGGCCCATGCAGCTGGCTTCTGTGCCCTTCCAAGATGAAATGAGAACCCTTCTCAGGCTTTCTAAAAGGGAGAAGCACCGATGGATCCTTGTGATACAGGACAAGAAGCCAAAGAAACTAACCCCAAAATTTCACCCTCATAGCAAGCCAATCCCAAACCCTTTACCTACAAGTGGGAGAGTGGACAGAGCTAGTGTGAGAGGCTGGGTTGTAAATGCACTCCAGCACCCACCGAGATAGCAGCACACAAGCTGCTCTGCTGCCTGCACCTTCCTGAAATCTCCACCAGGCCAGATGTGCCAGAAACAATGTAGAGTCAGTGGCAGTGGAAGCTACCAGTCCTTACCAAGTTTCCACGGCCCTTAGACAACAGTTACAGACTCCAAAGTCCATTTCCAAGTAATCTTACCTGTAACAGAGAGGGCTGGATGTTAATAGGGACAAAGATACTGACTCTAGAGCCAGACCACCTGAGTTCAAAGTCTGGCTCCATCCTATTCTTTTTGCTTTTTGTTTTTCCATCTTATTCTGTGTTACTTGGCCATGTCCTGCAGGAGGGGCATAATGATACCACCTAACTCAGAAGGGTGTTGTGAGAACTGAACAAGTTAGTGTTTAGAGAAGAACCCAAGCTAGTCTTTATCATTATTGTGAAAGCACCACATCTACTTCTTATTAGTGAGTCTCTTCCTCTCTTCAGAGGAAAGAACTCCAGTATCCCTAAGAGGCTATTCCCAAATTGAAGTTCTATCAATGGGATCACACTGTAGACACACTAAGAAGTCAATCTGGTTTGCCGAAAGTAGTGGCTCCAAGGTAGAGTGGCATCAAGAACATGTGGGAAGCTTTTCCAAAAGGTCTAGGCAGCAAGTCTGGTTTGGGGTTCAGAATGTGTATTTTGAGAAAGCAGTGTCACTGTAACATCCCCCCAGAGGGGAGAATCATTGGCTGAAATCAAGTGCCAACTGTGTAAGACAAGCCTTTCTGGGAGGGTGAGGTGGTTCAGGGATGCTCACAGAATGCCTCTGCAAGCTGCCTGGTACTGCCTGAAATTCCTGTAGCAGAGGCTTTCTACCGCAGAAGTCAGAGCCACACTTCAAACCAGAAGAGGACCTAATAATGACTGAGCACCCAGGGCACACCAGGTCCATCATATGTCCTTTCCTCATGGTCACCCCTGGTCCAGTGACTGTATGGAAGGGGAAACGGGGAGCAGAGATTCCCCAACAGAGCTGAGAGTCCATCCTAGGTATCTGCCACTGTGCCACTCTGCCTCCCAGTTGGTAACACGGCTACAAATGAAGGGCAAAGGAACTGAGGGAAACAGGAGCTGCAATGCTCTGAAAGAAAGAGATTAACAGAAAGTCAGATAAAAAATAATTACCTCCAAAAAACTACACTTCTATGAAGCTCAAATAATACCACACTATACACAGTAATACCACTTAACATTTACTGAATGTAACTGGTGCCAAAAATACATTTATCCCACAACCTCATAGACATGGGTATTATCATTCTCATTTTTTCAGATGAGAAATCTAAGAAAAATGTAAAAATTAACATGCCCGAAGACCAGTTTGTGAGTGGAAATAAAAATCCATAATTCACTAACCTATCAAATCTTGCAGAGGTAGTACTTTTTCCCTTATTAGGAAATTTTCATGGACTGTGAAGTACCTTAAAGCCACATAAAAAATAAAGAGATACGGATAATCTATAAACTGGAGTTTCTTCCCTGGAATAAATAAGAAAAGCTTATAAACATGGTTTTAGCTTAATGAATTAAAAATAAACAGAAGCATCCAAAAGAAATGAAGGCAATCAAGAAATAACATTTCCTCAAAGGAAAGAGGAAAACAATAGGCTGAAGGAAGAAAGAAAAAAAAGACAGGAAGGAGGAAAGGAGGGAGGCAGAGATGGATCACAGAATGCTGCTTTGTTGGCGCTAGAGAAACAATGCTATTGGGAAACTTCAAGGATGAAAACCAAGGCCAACAATGTGACTCAGACAGCAGGAACTCAATGGCCCAGGCCAGGCAGGCCCCTGTACATGACGGATGGGGCTCACAGGTGCTGCCGGCCTGGCCAAGGAGGACAAGATCCTGGGTTCACCAAGCCTGCAGAGGAAATCACAGCAGCCCCTCTGCCAATTAAGGAATTCATCAGAGCTCTGAGGAACACCATGCATGTTCCCATTTCCCCTTCTTGCAATACAAGAGCTTTACCAGACATTCCTTCTTAAGGGAGGGCATATCTTTGTTAAGATTAGGACAGACAGACAACTTGTCTCCACAGAATGCACTCTAGTCATCAATTTGGATGCCAAAGAAGACTTTAGGAAACTAAATATGGCAGCAGAAATTACCTCAACTTAGGAGATCTGTGTTCCAGATCTCCAGTGGCTCCAGCCCTAATGCTCTGCCTAGGAGAACCCCTCTGCAACTCGGATCACCAGCATCCAAGAGAAGGGCGGCACAGAATGGCCTCCTCTAAGGCTATGCTCTGTGACTAACTCTTCTCAAGTTGCCCTGGTCCCCTTTTCCATCCTAAGGATTGTGTGCTTCTAGTCCAAAGGCAGGGTGAGGCAGAAGGAGGAAGAAACTGAGGATGACAAATGCACTTAAACCTCAACCAGCTTTACAATAACTGGAAACCCAAAATATAACTAAAGCTAACAGAGCCACTGAAAATGATGCCTACCATTTACTGAGCCATTACTACATGTTGGACCTGTTTGAAGTACTTCACATTTATCAGTTCATTTGATCTTCTCAAGAAATCTCCAAGAAAGGAGGTGGGTTAAGGGGCATAGCCAGGTGGCACAGCTGTGGTCCAGTGAGACTTGAACCTGGCCTCCAGAGCCAGAGCTCTAAATCGTGACACATGTACTGTGGGGTTAAGATCACCCAACTACCACAAAGCGCTGCTTCTTTGCTTTTGACTGAAATTTTATCAACTCAAACTGAAAATACGTATTACAGAACAGTGCCAGTTTAGAACTATGGTATAACAAATACACAGCTTGAGTGAAAATATGACTTTCACAGATGTTAATCCTTGATTCTAAAATCTCCCTCCCTATGCCCAAGCCCAAAGTCTTAGTCAAAAGTACCTGTCTCTGCAAGGTAACCACTGGCAGTGAGGATCCCACCCAGGTAACTCATTTACTCAAGGTAAAGGCCCAGAAATATTAAATGAGTGGCTCAGGTAAGCAAAGAGAACACCAGGACTAGGGTTCTAGCCTCCAAATTCCAATTTAAAGTTCCTATATATTCCTTAAAAATAAGACCCATGATCTATCCCTTATTTTATGCTTTTTACCTCTTGTTATAGAAACTTTAAAACACAGTCAAAAGTAGTTTAAAAAATGAATGAACCCCATAAACCCATCATCCAACTTTAACAATTATCAATTCATGACAAATCTTGTTTTATCTCCACACCCACCTACTCTTCCAGCCCACTCCCACCAGGTGGTTTCAAAGTAAATCCTGGATACCACATCCTCTCATCCACACTCATGTTCATATATAACTGTGTTGGTCAACTTTCTGTCACTGTAACAAAATACCTGAGATAATCAACTTATAAAGAGAGGTTTATTTTGGCTTATAAATGTGGAGGTTCCAGTCCATGATCAGTTGGCTCTGTTGCTTCTGGGCCTGTGGTGAGGTGGGACATCATGGGGGGATCACATGGAGGAGCAAAACTGCTCACCTCACGGCCAAGAAGCAAAAGAGAATGAGGAAGAGGCTAAGGGCTCCACTGTCCCCTTCAAGACACACCCCCTGTAAACCAAAGGCTTTCCACCAAGGTTCCACATCTTAAAGGTTCCACCACTGCCCAATATCACCACCCTGGGGACAGAGCCTTTCACATATGGGCCTTTGTTGCCAATGAAGAGGCAAACTATAGCAAATTCTTAAACAGTTACACTTTTCACTTCAAATACTCTAAAGCATGACCACACTAGCATTATCACACCCATAAAAATGAATATTTAACATCAATTATCTGATCAGTGTTCAAATTTCCTCAATTTTGTTTTTTTACAGTTTGCTAAATCAGAACTTGTATCAAGTCTGCAACAGTTAATATATTTATTAAATCTCTTTTGATCTCTTGGTTCCCTTTTCATCTCCCTGATTTCCTTTTTTCCTAACAATTTAGTCACTGACAAAATTAGGTCAGTTTCCTATAGTGTTTTCCACAGTTTGGATATAGCTGAGCTTTCTTTTTATCTCCCCACAATGCCCTGTACTATACCTTGCCAAAAGAGTATGCTTGGATTTACCCACATGCATTGCTTTCTTTTCTATGTCTGTCTGTTTGTCTGTATGTCTCTAGCTATTTCTCTTAAATAAATAAATGGCAAATCCCATTATGTGTTGACTTAATTCAATGAAAACTTACTAAGCATCAATAAGGGCAGGGTTTATGGAATACCAAGATGAATAAGACATGCTCCTTATCTCTGGGAGGACACAATTCAATGAGGATGATGAGCTCTACAATATTAATTCAAGTAAGACAGACAGGAACTGAGAAGGCTCTAGAAGAATTTCCAGGATGAGGAGAGACTTTGAAAAAGATAGATTGGGCCTACATGGAACAAAGCGCAGTAAGACATAAAGGATACCTTGGGCAATGTTAACAAGGTGAGACTGTTCCTGGCATACTTCAAATTGACAGCAGCCTTGGTGAGTAAAAGATTTCATAGGGAAAGAACAGGGTAGTGAAAGACTCTGAATATCTGCTTAGGGATTTGAGATGGGTCAAGCATGCCTGAGCAGGGTATAGCAGTAGATCTGTATTACAGAGTCAGCAGCACCTCTAAAAATGCATTCGAGATGGGGAATCCAGTTACCATTCTGATAATCCAACCGATGGGGCCTGAACTAGGCCCATGGGAATGACCAATGAGAGAAGGAAGTGACATGGTTTGTCAACTAAATACCTCAGGCCAGAAGGCAACAAGAATAACACATCCTGAAAGCTGATTTGCAGCTCTGAGAGAAGGGAGATAATTTCTTCAAAGAAAAGATAAATTATTTCTATAGGACTTGCTCTGGTTTGAATGTGTCCCCAAAATTGACAGCTTAGAAAATTACCCCAATGCAACAGTGTTTGGAGGTAGGGCATAACAAGAGGTAATCAGACCATGAAATCCCTGCCTCATGAATTTATGTCACTACCTCAGAAATGGGTTAGTTATCATGAGAGTTCAAGCCAAGTGTTCAAAAGAGTTCAAGCCAAGTGCTGTGGCACAGCCCTGTAATCCCAGCACTCTAGGAGGCTGATACAGGAATACTACAAATTCAATCCCAGCCTGGGCAACTTAGCAACAGCAAGACTCTTTCTCAAAATTTAAAGGGAGTAGGGTGTTCTAGGAATGTAGCTCAGTGCAAAATTCTGAATCCAATCCCCAGTACCACACACAGACACACACAGACACACAGACACACACACACACACACACACACACACACACACACACGAGTTCAGTCCTCTCAACTCTTATTTTCTTGCCTGTCTTCCTTCTGACATGGGATGACAAACACAAAGGGGCCTTTATCAGATGCTGGTGCTATGCTCTTTGACTCCTCAGCCTTTAGAACTATGAGCCAAGTAAATTTCTGTTCATTATAAATTAGCCAGTCTCAGGTATTCTATTATAGCAGCACAAAACAGACTAAGACAGTACCTCAAGAAAATACACTTTTCAGATGATAAGTGAATGTCTAAAGGTTCTGTCAACAGTTGGACTGAACATCTGGGACATCATGATTTTAAATGCAACAGACCCTAAAGAACATCAAACCAATTAACCTTCTTAAATTTAGTCAAAAAGTGAGTTTAGGAGAAAATTGTATTTTCCAGTTTAATTCTCCCTCCAAAAAAAGAGAAAAGAAATTCATGCCTAAAAACTTGAGATCACCACCCCCAAAACTTCAAGTGCTACATGTCCATCACTTTGTAATAAATCCACATCAAACAGAAATATGCTCTAATGTTTCAAACACAAGGAGCGTGGGAGGAAGAAAATGAGTTGTAAAGAAAAGGTTAGACGAAGTTCCATACTGTACTGGGATAAAAATGCAAGCAGTGCTTAAGTAACTACAATCTCAGGCTCTAAATTCATAACCAATTGTGAGTGTGCACAAAATATGATCAGAAGTTTAGAACTATAAATTTCCAAGACACTGATAGAGGGCACAAAACAAAACTTTTTTTCTTAAAGAAGATCCCAAGACACATAAATTCCATTTTATCTAATTACAGAACCATAATAGTTTCTCTTTGTACCAGACAGCATAAACCCAATTAAGTGTTTAACAGATACTTTCTGTGTTAAGACCCTTGGAAAATTAAAAGACAGGGGCCAGGGATTTAGCTCAGTGGTTCCAGCACCTGCCTCAAAAGCGCAAGGTCCCAAGTTCAATCCCCGGTACCAAAAAAAAAAAAAAGAATTTGAAAATTAAAAGACAAATCAAAACAAATAAACCCTACAGAATTAAGATTGGCAGAAAAAGTAAAATAATATCACTTCTTAAAGGTTAACTTTTAAACAAGTAAGAGCTGTTTTATCCTCTGGACTTCAAATCTTATATTACACTGGCTTTAATGCTCACACAAAAAATAAATCCCACATGTTTTTAAAATCAGCAGAGGGTTCAAATTTAGATGCTTAGAACTATTCCTAAGCAATCTCTCAAAACATGGCTTTTATAGGGGGCTAAATTATATCCAGGCATTTATGTACATATCAAGGCTAACATACTGTCCAGCTTCTAGGAGTATTTCTGCATTTTCATTTCCTTCAATTTTTTATTTTACAGAGGATTTTAAGTGAGTGTATTTTCCCTTCAGCTCCATTTTCAGAGTTTCACCATGAATGTAATAAGCCCCTTCCCCAAAACAATGACTCTCTAACACTTCTCCTACAACAAAACTGATTTTTTTAATTTGCCTATCTGAGATATTTACAAGACAACTATGTAGAGGAGACGGTTTGAAATTTGGAATCCAGAAGTCCCAGAACCATTTTTAGCAGTGCAGCATCACTTATCTGTTTCCTCCCTGCACATTAGGGTCCGAAGAGCACCCATCTCTCAGGAATGTTATGTGGGCTATCTGTGACTCTCCAATTTCAACTCAAATTGGGTGTCCTGTAGTTCAACCCCATCCTGATGCCAGTTTCCTGAAGGACAGTCATCTCTCATGAGTATCTTTTCATGGTTGCTTCAATGGCCTGAACAGATTCAAAATATTTACAGCAGTTATCTGTCAAATAAAAACATTACAGCATATCCTCATCTACTTTACTCACCAGGTCTGACACCGTGCAACTTCCGGCTTCCCCCTAAAGTCAAAATGAGGATGAAAGGTAAATGTTTTTAATCAATCCAGGACACTGAGGCAGCCACGACAGCACAAGTAAAGACATTTATGAAAGATTTCCTGAACTGCTTCAGAAAGTGGCAAGAATGATGGGATAAGTGTGTTTGAAGTGAGGGAGGATTCTGAAAGGGATTAATGGCAGTGTGTCTTACTGAAATAATTTTTAAAAATTAAATGCTCATCATATTTTTCAATCATACCTTGTATATTTTTCTTATTTTGTTTTGCTAGTAATTCACTTATATTTTCCAAAACACTGATCTCCATTGGTTAAGAATTTTTTAAAAATGCCTTCCTTCAGATGGCTTGAGCAACACTGCCTTAAACATCTGAAGAGAATTTGAGCCACACTTCAAGTTGAACCTAAGCTCAACTCACAATCTCTACTGTTTAGTTAGGTGAGCCAATAGATACCCTTTGATGCTTAAACTTGAGTTGAATTTCCTGCCACTCACAATCACAACTATTCTAATTGATACAGGAAATGAACCATCAGACCAAAGTAAAGTGAGGGAGAGGACAAGATGGAAGTAAGATACAGCAGAGGCAAAGGAGCAGAGAACTCCAGTCATTATATACAGTTCCATATGAAACTGAAGAAAAAAAGCCATTCAAAGACATATAATCACAAAAAGACTTTCCACAGACTGTAATTAAACAACCACCTTGGGGAGTTTTCCTTCCTTTAAATGTGATCCTAGGCACACACTTCATTGTTCACTCATCTCAGCAACTGCCACCTTTGAGCCAAATGATTATCATCAAGCAAATGTCACACAGTGGGTAGTGATTTCATTTCCCCAAATTGTTGTCAAAGCTTTGCATACTAAAGCTTCCAAAAAGGAAAACCGGAAAAATGACAATTTAGAGGTGGGGGAAAAAAAAAGAGTTCTTTCAAAGCAGCAGCCTGTGGAATGGAGAAATCCTTCTCTAAAATGCCTCCATCTAACATTCTCCAAACTGTAATCATTTCAACCATTGGCTTTCATGGAATTTATGCTAAAATTTGGCTAATTTACTTTTATGCTGTTTTAACAGGATGTATTCCAAAAAGGAATAGGAAAAATAAAAGGAAAGAAAATATTACCGTAGGTTTTAAAAATAATAATGATAACTAGAAATAGAAAGAATAAGAATGAAGAATGAACTTTAAGAAAAATGTTCACTAGTCTTATTTGTTTTATTAATCTAAGAATCCTAAAACAGAATAAGGTCACTTTAAATTAAAAATCTATTTATGCAAGATGCATTATGTAAAGGTACAATTCCCAATGAGAAATGTAATTGTGTTGTATACCTACAATGTACCAATAAAAGAATTTAATACAAAAAAAAAAATCTATTTATGGCCCAGGGATTTAGCTCAGTGGTTTCGCTGCTTGCTTGCTGAGTTCAATCCCCAGTCCCAAAATTTAAAAAAATTTTTTTAAAAATCTATTTATAATAGGTAGGGTAAGCAAGCCTTGGGGGCGGGGGGAATTCCCATCCTAAATAATCATTTCAAGGCCAGAGAACTCCTAAACTCTCGTTGTTTGTATACCTCAATCTCTGGTGGCCCCAGTCACAGGCTGAGGAGAGGGCAACATAATCCCATGTTGGAGAAACTTCAGCCTAGACAACTATATCCTATCCATCTTCAAGGAAGACCAAGTGAAAACAGAAAGATGATTGGTGCTGAGATGCACAAAACATCACTTCCATGGTATTTGTAACAAAAATGCAACACATTTATTCAACCATGAGGAAACTACCAAAAAATTCAAATTAGTGGTATTCTACAAAATAACTTGTCAGTACTCTTTTGAAGTGACAAGGTTTTGAAAGACAGAGTGAGGCACTGTCTCAAACAAAGGGAGACAAGGTAACGACTAAATACAACAGATAATCCTGGATTGCATTACAGAACAGGAAAAGAACATTACAGGACAGTTACTGGCAAAATTTGAGTAAGATCTATAGTTGAAGTATTATATTGATGTTAACTTCCTGATTTTAGTAACCGTGCAATGATTACATAATATGTTAATATTTAGAAAATCTGAATGAAAAGTACAGGGAAATTCTTTGTACCGTTTTTTACTACTTTTTTTGAAAGCCTAAAAATTTCAAAATGCAAAGTCAAAAACAGTAAAAAATTTTAAAGTAAATAAAGAAAATTGTATAGGCCAACACAAAGGAAGCCCAAACAGGTAGAATGCAGGCATTAACCTGTACAACGTTCAACAATGTCCAGCTGACTAAACACCCAGCCCACTGGCAGATCTGTAGAGATGGCCCTTAAGAAGATGTGCCCAATTCACCCCATCAGACTCACAGCTTCCTGTGTAGATCTGCCTCTGGAACTCATGTCTATGCCCCTCTTCTACAGCAGACTTCACTCCAACATTAACCATCTGGCATTTCAGTTGACAAGAGTCTCTTGTGACTCGGCTTAACAAGAACATACCCCCCAGAGTCCAATCACTTTATAAATGTGCTGAGAAAAGCACTGATTTTTCCAGGTTATCAAAACTGGAAGCCATACTCCTGGACTGTGGTCATAAGAGCTTCTTGCTCAGCATGCCCTACCTACAAAGACATTATTTTATTCCATGATTTCTTGCAACAATAACAGATGCCCCCTCCCCAAATCTAAATAAAGAAAAAAACCTGTAATCAAAGTACAGTCTCCTAAGAAAGCAGGAAAAGGTACAGTAGAAGACTTTGAATCTTGTTGAATAAACAGAATGATGGAAGACAAAACCAGGGCTAAGACCCAAACTCACACAACTCAATAAAAGGTTTAGCAGGGCTGGAGATTTAGCTCAGTGGTGTCGCCACCTACCTCACAAGTGCAAGGTCCTGAGTTCAATCCCCAGTACCAAAAAGAAAAGAAAAAAAAAAGGTTTAGCAGATTGTTTGAACAGAGTACCATTTTGTAAGGCTCAGGAGGTCCTGTATCCAGTGACCCAGAACCAGCCTTACTAAACATAAATCTATCCATGTCTTTCCTCTACTTCAAATCCTTTAGCAGTTTCCCATTGCATTTGAAACAAAAGGCCAACATCCTGGTGGTAGCCTGGTATCCTGGCTCCTTCTACAGCTCCAACACCTCCCAGCATCCTCCCCCTTTCACAGAACAGTCCCTGAGCCAGCCCTGATCATCACTTCAAAGGCTCCATGCAAACCTCACCCATTGCCCCCTACACATAAACTTCAGCCTTGCTTCCTTCTGTCAATATTTTCTCAGATTTCAGCTAAATATTATTCAATTTATAAAGGCTTCCCTGACCAACCTTGGGAATAGATAAGCACTCTCTGATTCACATTCTCATAGCATCCTACTTCATAGAACCTATCATCATTTCTAACTACAAATCTGTAAGGTTCTTGGTCTACCCCTATTAAACTAGGAATATCGGAGAGCAAAGACTAAGTAAGGCATGTGAGCAGAGAGCATCACACCCCAATGCCGAGTCTCACACTGTACACTTCACATAATGGGAGAAGATCGTGCCCACACTGTGGCTTGAAATAAAGTATGTAGAGCTTACCAATACAGTAAGCACTAGGTACGTGAAAGCTTCTACAGTTCTACCAAAATGCCTTTCCTGTAAGTGTGCTTGAAACTTACCACCACTTTTTCTCTCATCTGATGGAGGAGAAAAAAGTAAGCTTGCCAAATGATGCTGAGTTGTCGTTTTTTCAATGATACTTTTGACTGTCAAGTCAGCTCATTTTAGGATACGTATTGAAAAACTTCAGATTGCAAGGTGTAACATCAAGAAAGGAAAATGCTTCTAAAATTAACACATTATACTTCTTTCACTCTGAGATAAATTTATATTCATCATCAGTACATTTTCAGTTTTCTCTACAGCGTTCACTGCCACCTTGTCTTTCAAAGTCTTGGTTTTATCACTACAAGGACATTTGGTCCCTTTTTCAAACACCAAAGACTTTCTTAATAACTTTCATGACAATTTCAACTATGGCTAACAATTCATCTGCTTCCGTGACATACCTGCTTCTCTCTCAACTACGAGCTAATAAAAGCAAGACAAATCAACACTAGCATAAGTAGTCCTTGCTCAAAAAGAATTATTTTTAACATTTGTTAAAAAGTTAAAAGGTAGTTTAAGGGCCAATGATTTAGCTCAGTGGCACTGCACCTGCCTTGCAAGCGCAAGATTCTAAGTTCGATCCCTGGTAGAAAAAAAAAAAAAGGTAGTTTAAAATTTTAAAAATAAGGACTAAAACTTAAGTAAAAATAAGAAACTAAAATTCCTAAATCTTGTTTTTCAAAAGGGTATGTTTCACTGGCAGCAGCTAAATTCTTCTGGGCCTGGGCAAAGGAAAATTAAATCAAATGCTAAAACGAAGAGGTAACTAGATAGATTCCTATTGACCAGGGGAGATATCGGTTCCTTAGCAGAAAACTATTCTTTACAGAACCTGGCTCTAGAAAATGCCTCCAGGCCAGATAATGGTTATAAGCCAGATATATGATATATAGAGCAATATCTAGCAGCTACATGCAAAGCCCAGTGGGTAATTCCAAGATAGAGGAAAGCATGCTCCTTATCCTCATTAATTATAGGATTCAGAGATGCATAACATAAACAAGCACACATATATCTGGTACTGTGGTTTTTAATCTTTTTTTTTTTTCAGTACCAGGGATCAAACTGAGGACCTTGCACTTGCGAGGCAGGCACAGTGCCACTGAGCTAAATTCCCGGCCCTTTAATCTTTTTTAGTCAGAGAATCTTCATGAAAGCCAAGAACCTTTTTGAGGAGTACCAAAACAAGTGGGGTCTGGGGCCAGGGATTTAGCTCAGTGGTTCTGCCGCCTGCCATGCAAGCGCAAGGTTCCGAGTTTGATCCCTGGTACCCAAAAAAAACCAACTGGGATCTCTTAACTAATTCTGTTTAACCATCCTGCTAGATTAACTAGCACATCCAGTACCTTTTATAGACTATAATGCCTGATGTTTGAGCACACACAATTAACAGGAGACTCTATCTGAGTACAGGACTACTGCAAGTGTGGCCCACAAATGGGTGCCAGTCTGCTGACTGTTTGGTATCAGATGCCCATGAAGTAAGTACAAAAATGGAAAGTGAACATTTAGAAATGTATGGAGCAGTTTTATAGACATGACTACATCATTAAAATATATGAGCAGCAGACTCACATCACTGACCAGTCCAGTAAACTGATCTTGTCAGGTAAGTCACATGTGATTCCAGCCATTTCCTACTGGTCACATGACCACAAGTGACAACTGGAGGTCTGTCACATATAATTTGAAAGTATTAAAACTGGTAGTCCATTTTATACACTGAATCAGTGTCATTTAAATCTAATCATGGATTTATAGGATCAATTATTGTAATTTCCTACTGTAGAAGGACTGAAGATGAATTTTGATGCCACAACATCACTTACTTCATTTTGTAGAACAAATAAGGAGTATCCTGAGCTTGCTGTAGTTGTTTTTAAAATGTTTTTAATCATTGTCATCAATAGTCCCTTGTAAGATCAGCTCCTCCACCATGAATGTTATTAAAACTAAACCAGAAACAGTTTAGATACACATTTTACTGTATCCCTAAGACAAGCTGTCACCATCCCAGCCTGGAGCAGACAAGTTAACAAGCAAGAAGTAAATTAATTTGTAAAATAAAAACTTTAAATATTGAAATGTATGGAGTTTGTTCAAAGTATACACAGAGATATTTAACAGAGAATCATCATTTCACTTATAACTTTCTGTTTAGTTATAAGTGGGATACTTTTTCCATTTTTATAGAAATTGCCTGTGGTTTTTATGTGAATTGCCTATTTATGCCTTCTTTCAAAGAACATGTACAGATTTGGGGTTTTTTTCTTATGTTTGTTCTAAGTACAATTTACTGAAGTATTTTCTGTTGTTTCTAAAATTAAGTTTAAAATTACTATTGTATTTTATGTCTTATTTATTTATTTTTATGTCCATGCTAGATTAAAAAAAGAAAGACTAAATCTTCACTACACATAGGTTGAGAAGCAGGCACGTTTCCCACCAATCACACTGTATCGTTCCTAGGATGGAAGGATGTGTTTATTCCTAATGTTTTTATGTCAGTTATTCAGAAAACAACTTAATTATATATAAATACAGTAAATTTTATATAAATACATACAATGTGAGTTCAGAAAAATTAATGTTCTATGAAAATAAAGTCAAATTATTGAATGATTTGGAATAATTCAATAAAAGTAAACCACTAGAATAATTGCTATTATATTCAGGGTGAGGCAGAAATGACAATGGATTGAAAGACGAATCAGAGAAATCTAGAGGATTCTACAATCAGCATATTTCACAAATATCTTAAAGTTCTTACAGCCCTTTAAGCAATCCAAATTGAAAGCCATGCATCACGGGTGTAGTTTACATGTAAAAAACAGCATGAAAACCACTTATCAGTCCCTGGCCCTATATTAGAAATTAGCAAACATATGTTTGAGTTTAAAATAAAATGTTTCAGATATGAATGTAACATTTTTACATTTCTCCATCTTAAATAACTGACCAGCTGCTGGTATGACAACTCCAGATAAGAGCGCTTTATATTGCAAACATAAAATTCTATATAGAATATTCAAGAGATTCTGGCCTCCTATTACTGAGACATAAATGGTAGGTGATAAAACAGGGACAAAATACAATGTATGGAAAGACTCACACCAACTGTAGAAAAGCATAAGGAGTCCAAAAAGAGATGGTAACAAAATAAAGGAAATAAAACAATTTGTGAAATTGCAAGCTTATGTCTCTTTCTTAGTAACATTATATCCACAGCTGATTCCTGAAGAGAATGTCCCTTTTAGCAGTTAACAGCATTAACCAAATTAAAGCAGAGCCCTCAGGGATAAACTCAGTTAAAACAGACAAAAAGCATCATTTTTCCTGGCAGAGCCCAAAGGTCATAAAAAAGCAGAACCTAAAAGTAGTATATAAAAAGTCCCTTATGAGATACTGCAAAACATTTTCTCTTACTATTGCTATGAAAAATGTTAGTGATTCTGAGCCATAACCCAAACCAAACCAGAGCCAAGGGTTTAGTTTAATTCTGAATTCAGGCTTTTTATAGTTTATAAATGTGCCCATAATTTGAAGTTTTAATTTGGGGTTAAGAAAATTAAGCCAAACAAATGAAAAGTATAATAGTAAGATAAGGGAAATTAACATACAAAGGCTTATTTCATAAAGCCATGTTCTGGTTGGCAAAAACTAAAATTGTAGGTGGAAAATGTTTAAGATCTTATTAATACTTAAATTATAAACTTATTTGCAACTAATCCAGAGTTCATCCTGTCCCCACTTTTAGAACTTCGATTTAACTGAGCTAACACAAAATTTCAGTGTCAATTATATTTCACAAAGACAACAGAATGGCAATAACACATGGTACAAAACACACACAAGAGCTGGGGGTGTGTGTCAGTGGTACAGCACTTGCTTAGCATAGGCAAGGCCCTGGTTTCCAACCCTAACACTGCCAAGCGCATGCATGCATGTACGTGCACGCGTGCACACACACACACACACACACACAGCAGAAGAGTGTGACAGTGAGGTGCTGTACAAGGACTAAACAGGTAGTGGGGGAACTGGGAAGACAAGCAGACGTTCTGGGGCCTGGTCACTGGTTCTGGCTCTGCCAATAATTAGCACGAGGGTCCTGTGGAAGTAGCTCACCTTTCATTTGGGGTCCCCACCTACACACTCAAGGAATCACTTTTCCTATAAACCACAGCTCCTCTACACTCAAAGATTCTACCGCCCTAGACTAAACTCACAGCTGACACTCGACTGAAGCTTCTCTGGGCAGTGGAAGGTGGGATGCTTGCTGCCTCTGCTGAGTAAGTTATTCTGGTTACGAAATGAAAGAAAAAATGGGAAGAAATGCAGCCCAGAAGGCAATGTCAGGGACACATGCTTTCACTGCAAAATGCAAACTGCAAAACAACTTTTAAAAGTATCTTGGACCTTAAAATGAACTTTACCCCTAACTTTTTAATAAAACTTTAATTTACAAAGCTAGAAGAAGAAATTGTACAGTACAGAGACAAAAGGATTCAAAGTGGTCATTTAAAGATTGCTTTACTGCTTATACAAGGTTAAAGTATTTGTGTTAAGTGAAAAGGTCATAATGCAGCAATGAAGAGCACAACCTGGAGGGATGCGAGGGCCTACGTCCCACTTACTAACTGTGCATCCTAGCAAGTTGCAGTTTCCTCGTCTATAAAACAAAGATAATATGATCTCAACCCTTCATGTGGTTGTTGAGAGTTAATATGTACAAAGCACTATGTGCAAGGTCCCTGGCACATAAAAGAACCTACATTGGTGTTTGCTAACATTTTATGTTAAACAAATTGATGTTTAAGTAAAAACAGATGTTCACTAATATACCCAGTGAAACCATGTAAACATCAAGACCCCCAAAGCTTCACCTAAAAGCATCAACATCAAACAAGAACAGGTTGAATATCCCTCCCTAAACAGGCCGAGCCATGGTGCCCAAAAAGTACTGGATTGTGAAGCATTTCAGATTTTAGATTTTTGGATTAGGCAAGCTCAACCAGCAGTCTATGCACATATTAAAAATAAAAATAAAAGATCTGAAACATTTCTGGTCGCAAGTATTTCAGTTAAGGGATACTCAACCTGTAAAACTTTAAGGCAGTTCTATGGTTTTATATACGACCATTTGCTCAGACTCCAATCCTTCTTCAGTCTAGTGTAACAGGTTAATGCTCAAAGCGAGGCTGGATTTAAGGCACTCCCTACTAAGAACCTCCGAGTCTACATAATCTATAGAATAAACTTCAAACCCCATGGCTGAGCTCTATCCCTATCCGGGCTAGAATGAGCCTCTAGCACCTTGTATCTCATAGTACTTAAAACAGTTTCTAAGTCTAAGTCTGAGCAATTGCTTGATTAGCATCTTTCTCACCCGGTGGATAAGATCTCATTTTACCCACACTGAACTGCCACCACACACATGTCGGGTAAAGGCATCTCATCTTCCATCAGGCTTACTCCACCACCTAGTACTCTCATAGAACTTTTCTCCTCTGAGCCTCACAGTAAGGCTTCAGGGAAGGCAAAGTATGTGAGAAAACCAAGGCCTGAGTTCACTGAGTCAACCAAGGTCACATTCTCAGGAAATGGCACAGAACCAAGTGTGGTTAACTCCTAGTCTGGGGTTCCTCCCAAAACACTCCCATACCTAAGTCAAATCTAAAACAAATACTCAGGCCTCAGGCTGGTCTTGTATTTTTTAGCCTCTGAAGTTTTCACTGTTCCTTCTACCCACCGAGAACTGCCTCCTTCATACCTCTCTCCCGCATCTCAACCATTAAACAAGTATTTATTGAGAATTGTGATTGATCAGCAAACCCTCCTTCTTCCTTCAGTGCCCAACACTGTGTCGAACATCTGCCTCTTCTAATGCAGGGACATTCATTCATTTACTCAACAAAGACTCTTCTTGTATGGACATTTGTTTGCTATATCAATACTAAAATGGACACTTGCTAAATGGCCGCCATGTTCAGATGGGGTTTGTCCTGCAGGGGTTCATGCCATGGAAGGTTCTTAGGTCATTTGAGGTGCTGCCCCTGGAAGTCATTAAGCCAGTGCTCATGGTACCCTCACAAAAATGAGTTATTATCAAGAGTTATTATCATGGGGCCACTAATCCCCGGATCCAGCTCTAGTTCCTTGCATCATGTGATTGCTCCCTCTCCCACGTTCTTGCTGCTGGTCTGTCCCAAGGTCCTCACCAGAGCACAGCTAATGCCAGCACCATGGCTGAAACCTCCAGAACTGTAATCTAAATAAACCTGTTTTAATTGTAAGGTTACCCAGCCTCTAGTACTTCATCAGTATCAAAAAGTAGAGTAATACAGTACTATACTGTATTGTCTGAGGATTCAATGAGATCTGTGCAGTTAGGATACTGGTGTTCTAGCAGTCTGAAAAACGAAGTTTCTAGAAAATAATACCAATGTCAATTAACCTCCTTAAAAAAGCAACACAGCTGCCATTCACACAGCCTGAGCTATCTGAGGTACCTCAACTAAGAAGTAAAGAAAAAGGGGCCGGGGATTTAGCTCAGTGGTTCCAGCGCCTGTCTCACAAGTGCAAGGTCCCGAGTTCGATCCCTGGCACCAAAAAAAAAAAAAGAAGTAAAGAAAGAACTAGTATCCATCAAAAGAAAATAAATCATATTATATACCAAGACTTTTGTGTAATATGACAGTAACTTCATTTAACTATTTTCTCAAACTCTAATCGTTATTATAAGTCATAGCAATTTATATAACAATTAAAAGAGAATATACTCAATTTATGAACCATCATGGGATTTAGATTAGTGGTTCCGCTGCCTGCCTAGAAAGCGCAAGGTACCAAGTTCGATCCCTGGTACCAAATAAATAAACAAATTCACACAACAATATCCACAAATTATCCTTAGATCTACTCTACCAAAATGGTTTCTATCCATTAGGTCTATTAAGTAGTTAACATTCCTTCTCAAACTTGTCACCTCAAGGCACACACAATTAAAATGGAAACAACAGATTCCGGGATCTCCTGCCTCTGGATTACCAGAACAGAACCACAACTCCAAAAGCAACAGCAGTAAGCCTGCAACAATCCTCATGAAATATAGTATCAATTAAATGGTGGTGGAAGAAACGTAATGCAGAGTAACTGCCATATTAACATTCCCTGAAGATAAATCACCAAAGACTTTAAACAAGCAAAAAATCTATGAATATTTAACACAGCTGACTTTATTTAAAATTTCCCAGACATACAGTAATGTGAAAAATACAAAGGGTTAAGAATGCTACATTAAATTAGAATTCAAAACTGAAGAAGACAGCTGCCTGGGAATCATTCTTATCTTGGAAATAACACCCTTTTAAAGCCCCTGGGCAAGCACACAGAACAGTATTTGACAATATGTTAACTCATTACAGGATTGAATAGAAACAATCCCCAATGTGTCCTTTTCCTTTCATATCTAAACTTCAATGCTTAATTTAAGAGGCCATTCTCAGATAAGACAAAAAGGGAATTGTAAGAACAAAGCATCCCTTGGAATGGTCAGAAGCCATTTGTGTCCCTGGGGTGAGGAACGTCCATCAGCAGAAGGTAGCTGTCCAGTTCCTACCTCACTATCTGCTGCAGGAAGGCAGCTGCTTTATCCAATTCGCTCTCCTGGATCTGGAATGGGGCAGTTAAGCCAGCGCAAATATTTCCTTGTATCTTCCACTGGGCCAGACAGACCTCCCCAAGGCCACCTGAGACTCCCTGAGCCCCACCAGTCTGTAAGTCCAGCACAGGAGCTGGCCAACCTCTAGGAGCCTCATGACTGAATGCTTCCTTTGGACTGAATTTCCAGCTCTTCTCACTGAGCCCTTTAATTTCACTTCCATTTTTGTCTTCCCTGGACCATTCGGCACTCCTTTGAAAGCAATGAACCCATCGCCTATAATCCCAGCACTCTAGGAGGCCAAGGCAGGAGAACTTCCACAAGTTCAAGGCCACCCTAAGCTATACAGTGAGTTCAAGGCCAGCCTGAACTACACAGTGAGACCCTGCCTCAAAAAACCAAAAAAGGAAAAGCAATGAATCCTTGAGAGAGCAAAAGAGCCTTTCATCTCATCGTAATAATCACCTTTGTTCAGATCCATTCTGAGTTAACAGAACAGGTGCATTCTTAAATAGGTGCCCTCTATCCAAAGAGGAAGGACATCAGTGATCAAATCTAATTATATCATTTCATTAAAATTTTATTTTCAAACCTAATATGGCCTTGTAGAAACAATGTATCTAATATCTCCTTTGTAACACTGTACAAGTCTCTCTGAAATTCACCCACATTCACTTAGAGCTTTTTCTAAATGTTTCTGTAGGAGCCACTAAGAGAAAACAGGGAGGCTACAGCTCAAAAGTTTCACTCCTTTGGTTTCACTGCACTCTTTCAGTTGCCTTGTGGGTCTTCTACTCCCTTATCCCATGGACTAGGATAATGAGAGGAGATGAAACTCAAGTGTGTTGATTATACTTTACTCATAACTCTTGATTTTAAGATACATGAAGGAGGAAATGAACTTCGGCTAAAATGGTTTCTGGATGTAAATGATCCTGAGAGCTAATTATGTACAATTTGTTCATTTTCTTTATCCATGAATGTGAATACCAGATAAAATTTCTTTTTAGGTCAAATACCTCTTCCCTTATGACTCCATAACTAATGCTATATAACCCTAGTGCTCCCTTACTCCTCAAGAACGCAGTACTATTATACCATTCTGGTAGAAAGAAAGGAGCTAACACTTGTTGGAGAGACTAGCATAACATTAATACTTTGCAGGAAGTTATCACTGCTGGGTAGAATGAAAGTTCAATAACCCTGTAAAGGAAAAGGGGAACCTGAAAAGTACTTGAAGATCCATTCCAAAGTTATAGAAAAGTTCCCAAAGATTTTTCCATCTGCAGCATCCTAGGTACCAAGATCTCTGGGATGAGCATGGGATCGCATCCCCAGCAAGCAGAGTCAAAAAGCTAGTCAAAATCAAGAGCTCTTTATATTTAAATTCTCTACTTGGTCTCCTCTCCTTGAGTTCACTCCAATCAGGGTTGCACTGCTCTCATCCCATCAAAACTGGTTGTCAAAGTCACCAATGACCTCCATGTTGCCAAAACCAATGGTCAATCTGAACCCTCATCCTACTGGATGGTTATCTTACAACACATTAAATACATGCCTTCGAAGACCTCCTTTCTCTGGATTTTCTTCCTACCTCAAAGACCACTCCTTCTCAGGTCTTCTTTTCCAGTCACCTCTCATCTCCCCCGACCCTTCCTAGGCAGTCTCTACCTGTACCTGTCTAGTAACAGAGTCAAGTTACACTTCAGCCCCTGAATCCAACTGATGCACTTTAACACGGCCACTATCTGTCACAAGGCAAAAGGAGCACGCACTACTACAACAAAACTATGTGAAAGCTCTCTGAAACACACCTGTATGTTGAATTTGAATTTGGAGAGTCTTGAAAGTAATGTGTACAAAGTTCCTGAGGTTCACTTGTTTTCTTGATACCCCCAGTACTTCTCCCTAACACTTTAAAACCCCAAGTTCTACCAAAAGGGTTTCAGCTCTTTTAAGGTAGGAAAGATACCTTATACTCTTCAATCATTTTGCAACATCTTACATGTTAATGTTTAATTCCCATTAAAGAGAAACTCTACTTTGCATTTTATCATCATAAATCATCATTATTGTCTGTACCTTATACTGTATCAAGCCTCACTCAAAATATTATTTTTTCTTAGAGAACTCTTTCATTTTATCATAACACTTTGCATTCAGCTCTGATAAGTGATTTAAAATATATTTTCAATGTCCTAAAGTTGACTTCTCAGATCCAAATAAAGCTGACTTCTATGAGGACAAGTACCTCATGCCAATGTAAGAATGTGAGGTCTGGGCCAGGGATTTAGCTCAGCGGTGCCACGGCCTGCCTCGAAAGCACACGGTCCTGAGTTTGACCCCTGGTACAAAAAAAAAAAAAAAAAGAATGAGAGGTCTGACTATAAAGTAATAAAGCTGGGAGTTTTGTGCATATTTGGTATATAGAATCACTTTCATCTTTTTATACATCATTCCATGATGAGATTCTGTGTAAAAACTGTAAACTCATGCCAACACCACAAAAAAAATCATCCCCAAACTACAGCTACTATCACTTCACTGATGTGTAACCGCTCTACAACACTATAACACAAATGGACTCAGAATATGATCTGTGTGTTTACAACATAGGAATGTCTTACATAGATGTACCCAAAATATTTTATAACCATAAATATGAATAGCAGAGTCTTCCCAGGCAGACCTATCTAATTTCATCAGCTTTCTGAAATTACATCTTTCACCAAATCAGCCTCAGGGCACAAGTGCAATAAGATAACATTAATTAAAATACATAAAACCATCCAGGAGTGGCAAGGAGTATACTACATTTTTTTTAAAGGGCAGAAATGAAACTAAAAATAGTAATCACTATTTCACCAGCTTAAAAAGCTAGGTCTTACATAGTGCCTGAAGCTACAATTCTAGACTTTCTCCAACGTAGGATAATAATTAGTATGCTATTCACTCATCTGGTATGCACCTAACTTTGCAGGGTTCTGTGTGCATGCGCACTCTGCAACCAAATGCTTAACTTGTCTGCTGTTTGCCTTTACACAGAACCCAAGAAGTTCTAAAGTATACCATCTCAACCCTTACCACTGCGCCCACAGTGGCAACGTACAGAACAGTGAAGATTCTATTTAATCACAAAGACACCCCCATTATTGTCACTGCCGAAGTTCAAATCTCTTCACTTGGAAACAAATTATTGCTGACCATAAATAAAGCATCATCATTAGTATTATTACTAATTATCATCACTGTCTTAGCACTGACATGATCTCACTGGTATTCAGAGGACCCTACCAAACAGGTATCGACTGAAAATTTTGCTCAAGGCCATACAAGGAGGAAATGATGAAACCAGCCCTGGACTTTAAATACCATGAACTGGAGGGTACAACATATCCTTTGATAATTATTATGAATGTAAACAAACGCTCAAGGTTCATAGAAACAGCCCAACCTCATCTCTAAAATTCATAGCTTCAGCACATGCATAAGAATCGTATGAATCATCAATGTGAGAATGCTATTTTGGATTTTTTATTTGAGTTTAATTCAAGTATTAGCATCCAAATAACCATAGCAGAAATGAAATCAGGTGAAAGATAAGCTTCAACTAGAATTTTCTTTCTCCTGGTGAAATGAAGACATAATAAAACAGAATCTCAGGTAATAGAAGGCAGCAGTCCCTTACTTTCCAAATAACATACTAAAATATAACACCTATTAAAATGATGGGATTTCAGGTGATTTTTAAAAATTACTTTTTATACTTCATTATATATTGTGCTTTCTACTATATTCTGTACCATAAATAACATGAAAAGAGATAATAAGGGTCTTTTAATTTAAGGAAACAAACAATAACAATATAGTTGTACCAATAGACAATTATTCTCTATAAAATGTATGAACTACTGATTCAAGTTGAGAGCCTGTCAAGAGAAATCATATACAAAAAGGATAAAATTGAATTTAATGACTATGTGCTGTGAAGTCAAAGTGGTTGATTATACGAGACAAAGCCATCAAGTATTGTCCACATCACCCTGGACAAGTTATTCAGCACCTCAGAAACCCCATTTCCTCACTTATAAAAGGAGAATATTGTAATATTACCTATTTAACAGTCACTGTAAGAATTAAATGACAAACATAACTATATACATATATATATTCATAAACTCTAAAGTGTCATCCAAAAGTTTATTATTAACAATCAAGATTTTTAAAATCTAAACTGAATGATCCTTTGATAATACTCTCATTCATTTCTATAACATGAAATTATCTGCTCATAGCTTAGCATGTTATACAATTCCAATCTTCCTGTAATGGCAAGACATAAATTGATCCATGTATATTTTTTCCTCAATGATATCCTCAACAGAATGAAAAGTCATTACTCTTTACCTCTTTCTAGTATTTACACAAAGGAGTTTAGAATTTACAACCAGTTTTAGAGTTCCATTCAATTCACATTAAAGTGCCTATAAACCATGATGGGTACTTTTTTTCTGGTACCAGGGATCAAACTCAGAACCTTGGGCTTTTGCGAGGCAGGTGGCAGAATCACTGAGCTAAATCTGTGGCCCGTGTGATGGGTACTTTTAATTATGCATCTTTATATTCTAGGGGGAACATTTGGGGGATGGCCTCTAGAAAAGAAAATCTAAGAGCCAAAAAAAAAAACAACAACAACAAAAACTAATGACAGTCAATTAGCAGGCTTTGCTATCAACAAGGTAAGAAAAAAAAAAAAGACATTTTCATAGAGGTAAAAAGAAAATAAGTTCTAGGGCCATGTCAGAAAAATGTCTATTCCTGTTATAACTGCCCTGTAAAAGAAAGGAATCTTAAAGGGCAGGAGGGT
The DNA here is from genome assembly GCF_053883595.1 of Heterocephalus glaber. Classification (NCBI taxonomy): domain Eukaryota; kingdom Metazoa; phylum Chordata; class Mammalia; order Rodentia; family Bathyergidae; genus Heterocephalus; species Heterocephalus glaber. The sequence goes on from NW_028258325.1 coordinate 33,830,288, forward strand.
TTCCAGCTTTGGTATCTATTACAGACTGAATGTTTGTGCCCTGCTCCTGATTTGGGTGCCAAAATTCTAACCTCCAATGCAATGGCAATAGGAAATGGGGTGTTGGGAAAGGATTAGATCATGAGAGTGGCACCCTCAAGAATGGTATTAGTGCCCTTATTTTAAAAAATACTAATAATAATCAGAACACTCTTTTTTGTGTTATGTGAAGACACAGTGAGAAGACAATCATCTGTCAACTAAGAAAGCAGGGCCTTAATCTGCAGGTGCCTTGATCTTGGACTTCTCAGAAAACAGATAAACCAAACACACCAAAATAAATGTTGTTTAAGTCACCCAGTCTATGGCACTTTGGTTACAGCAGTGTGAACAAGCTAAAAGAGGACCTGTAAAGATGGCAGTGTTTCCGCTAACTATGGCAGGGAACACAAGGAGTTGTATGACACACACAGCTGATGGGAACGTGAACTGGGACAACCACTTTGAAGACCATGTGAAAGTGAAACAACCTATCTATGCCCTGCAACTCAGCAATCCTGGTTCTAAAAATATACCTAAGAAATCCATGCATGTCCACCAAACGCATACATATAGGAAGGTTCATAGCACATTATTCCAAAAATAATATATTATGAAAAACACAGCCAAAAATCAGGAAATTTATGATCTGTCAACTATAATGTGGATGAGCTAAATATATTCAATAATAAAATATTACACAAGATAGAAAAGAATGAACAATTGCTACTTATAGCATGGATGAGAGCACAGAAGACAGTCAATGAGAAGAGCACACACTGTAGTTCAAAAGAGGGAAAATTCATCTTCAGTGATAAAGAGATGAGGGCCTAGAAGGGGATAGGAGGAAAGCTGCAGGAGGCATGAAAATGTTCTCCACCCTGGGTAATGGCCACACAGGTAAATATATATGGAAAAACACATAAAATTATGCACTTCAGATTTTACATATATGAATAAATAGCATTTTTCTAGCCCTGCAGCATTATAATGATGGCAAATCTCCTTTCCAATGCAGCAAGCTGATCACTGTTCACAGTCTCACTTCAAAAATCAAGCAATAAAACATCTCAACAAACCAGTCCTCAGGAAAAGTAAATATACATATGAGAAAGAGACTGGTCCTGGTCTACTTCATCAAGCACCTTCATCAGAAGTGGTGGACTAGTTTTCATTAGTTCTGCTGTTTTCAGATCGTCTCTGAGAAGAATCTTCCTTTTTATAAACGATAAAGCAATTGAGCCAATAAAAAAAAGGAACTCTTTCCTGGATCAATTTAACTCTCCCTAGGGAGGAGCTTGGCAGGGTGCCAATGGTGCCAAGTCACATCAAAGAGGTCACAGGTCCTGTGCTAACAGTAGCCTTTCCCATCTCAGGATGTAGAATGCCCACTCTGATAAAATACGCCACTCACAAACCCAGACAACTGGGGAGGAAGAGACTGGAAAACATACACCACATTATTTTCCTCTTTTGTCCACTTGAGCCAATAAACAGCTTTATCTCCCTCTTAACATCTGTGTGTGTAACATGATCAAGCCATGTGGCTGGATAATGAATAATCTGCAATAGCATAATTCTTCCACTCAACTTGGAATCCACTAACAACAGCAACAGCTATTAAAACTCTTTTTAAAGATTATTTCTATGCATTCATTTTTTTGTTTCTCCTCTCAATCTTCCTCCAAAAAAAAAAGGTAAAAAGAGATAGTTCTACATAGTCAACTAATTTTCAACCAGGGCACCAAGAGGACACAATGGAGAAATATAGTCTCTTCAATAAAAGGTGATGGGAAAACTGGATTCCCACAGGCAAAAGAATGACAGTGGGTCTTTATTTGACACTATGCACAAAAATCAACTCAAAATGGATCAAAAATCTAACACAGATGTGAAACCTAAAACTTTTTTTAAATAACTTTATTATCAAACACACACACATACAAAAACTTAAAACCATTCAAAAAAGAACAATGCAAGGGAAAAAAAAAACAATAATATTCAGATACAGTAGAACTCAACCAAAACAAAACTGAAAAGCACTTAAACATTTTTCCATAAAACTTAAAAAAGCATCTCAAGCACCAACAAGACACCAGAGGATGTGATTTGTTTCAGAAAGATCCCCAAAACCAACATTGAACAAATAATGATCTGGAAAAAAAAACTCCAGTTAGTTAACAGACTCCACATAAGTCAAGCTTCTCCCTAATTTAAATTTCAATACAGTCATATGACACGCGATGGAAACACAATCCCAGAAATATATTAGGCCATTTCATCCGTGTGTATCCTTAATTCCATTTTCAGTTTCTCACACTAGAGAAAATATTTGGTATTTACACATGTGTGCCCTATTTATTTCACTTAAGAAGATGGCCTCAATATGCATCCATTTAGCTATAAATGACTCTAGTTTCTCATTTTTGATGGCTGAGTAGTATTCCATTTTATTTTTAAAAACCCACATTTTCTTGATCCAGTCTCCAGTTGATGGGCATTTGGGCTGTTTCCAAGCTTTCGCTATTACGAACTATGCAGCTATGAACATGGGTGCACATATATCACTGTGGTAAGATTCTTTTAATTCTTTTGGGAAGATACCCAGCAGGGGAATAGCTGAGTCAAATGGGACCTCTAGTCCTAATTCTTTGAGGTATCTCCATACTGATTTCCACAGTGGTTGCACCAGTCTGCAGTCCCACCAACAATGGAGAAGGGTTCCTTTCTCCCCACAACCCTGCCAGCATTTGATATTAGATGAATTCTTAATAGGAGCCATTCTTTCTGGGGTGAGGTGGAATCTCAGTCTTGTTTTCATCTGCATCTCTCGAATAACCAGTGATGTTGAACACTTTTTCATATATTTATTTGCTGCTTTTACTTCTTTGTCTGAAAAATGTCTGTTCATTTCAGATGCCCATTTTTGAACTGGGTCTTTGAATTTGGGGTTCTGATTTTTTTCAGTTCTTTACATATTCTAGATAGTGGTTCTTTGTCTAAGGTACAGTTGCTGAAAATTTTTTCCCACATTGTAGGTTGTCTCTTAGCTCTGTTGGTGATTTCTCTTGCAGTGCAGAAGCTTTTTAATTAAGATGAGATCCCAGTTGTTGATTCTTTGTGCAAGTTCCCATGCGGCTGAGGTTTTGTTCATAAAGTCTTTTCCTATGCCAATGTCTTCAAGAGTTCTACCTAACTTATCTTATAGCAAATTTAGTGTTTCTGTCCTGATATTTAAATCTTTAATCCACTTTGATCCTAATTTAGTGCATGGTGATAGGTATGGGTCTAGTTTTAATCTTTGGCAGGTTGTAATACAGTTTTTTCAACACCATTTATTAAACAGCCTATCTTTCCTCCAATGAGGGTGGTTGGCTCCTTTGCGAAAAACAAAGATGAGGTGGCTGAGCATATCTGTAGTTGTTTCTGCATCTTCTAATCTATTCCACTGATCCTCAGGTCTGTTTCTTTGCCAATACCATGCTGTTTTTATCACAGTAGCTTTGTAGTATAGTTTCAAGTTGGGGATTGTAATACCCCCAGCCATATCTCTGTTGCCTAAAATTTCTTTCGCTATTCTAGGTCTCTTCCGGTGCCAAATTAATTTTCTGATTGTTTTCTCTAGTTCTGTGAAATATATTGTTGGAATTTCAATCGGCATTGCATTAAACCTATATAATAGTTTTGGAAGTATGGCTATTTTCACTATATTGGTTCTTCCTATCCAGGAACAAGGGATGTCTTTCCAGAAACCTAAAATTTTTAGACAAGAACATAAAAGCTCCTTGTTATTGGCCCAGTAATGATTTTTTTGGATATCACACCAAAAGCTCAGGTTACTAAATCATGAGTAAATGGGAATACATTAAATTTAAAAGTTTCTGTACAGCAAAGGTCACAATCAACAAAATGAAACTGCAACCTATTGACTGGAGAAAGTATTTGCAAATCAAATAATTGACAAAGAGTAAATATCCAAAATCTATAAAGAATTCATACAACTTAATAGTAGAACAAATAAATCCTTTTAAAAAAGAATAAATGTCTTGAATAGACAGCCAACAGGTGTACAAATCAAAATCAGGAAAATACAAATCAAAATACAAATCAAAACTACTATAAGATATCACCTCACATCCATTAGAATGGCATTTTTAAAAATCAAAAGATAACAAATGTTGGCAAGGGTGTGGAGAAAAGGGAACCCTTGGACAACGTTATTGGGGATGTAGCTTGTTGCAGCCATTATGAAAAACAATGTGGAGGTTCTTAAAGAAACTATAAATACAAGTTAAACATCCCTAAGTCAAAAATCTGAACTCTGAATGTTCCAAGATCTGAACCAATTTGAATGCTGACATGACATGACATAGTGGAAAGTCCATACCTGACCTCATGTGATGGTTCACAGACAAACACAGGTACACTAAAAATATCAAACAGAACTACCTGAAGGCTATGTGTATAAAGTATATATGAAACAGAAGAAATTGTTTACTCAATTGGTATATAATCCACAAGACTTTAGATATAATCCACAAGATATCTTATTATGAATATACAAATACTCCAAAATAAAGTAAATCCAAAACCAAGCATTTCAGGTAAGAGACCACCTGCAGAACTGTTGTATAACCTAGCAATCCCTCTTCTGGCCATATAACCAAAGGAAATAAAATCACCAGTTTGTGAAGATATATGCACTCCTAAATTTGCAGCAATCATTATTCACAATAGTCGACATACAGAAATAACCTAAGCATCTACCAACAAATGGTAAAGAAACCAGGTATGTTTCTTCCATACATGATGGAATGTGATTCAGCCTTAAAAAAAAAAGGGGCTCCCACCATTTGCTGCAGCACAGATGATACCAGAAGACATCATGCTAAGTGAAATAAGCCAGACACTAAGAAAGTTACTGCACAATCTCATATGCATGTGGAACGTTAAAAATAAAGTCAAAAACAGGAAAGAAAAGTGGTTACCAAAAGTGAAGAGTGATGGGGGGAGGAAATGGGAAAATGTAGGTTTCACATTATAAAGTAGCAGACATGTAGTATGAGCAAGCCTAGAGACCCTAGGTGGCCCACATCCATCAAGGGCCCAGCTCCTAATAGCACATTCAGGTACTGAACTCAACCATGCCTGAATCCAGTGATGAGTACAGCACCTCCATGATCCAATCACCCTCCAAACACATGAGGCTTTGGGGGGATTTTTTTTCTCTAACCCTAACAGGGTACTTGGATTAAAACAATGAACACTGTTCTTTGCACATATTCTTGCACTACTTCCATAAACTTCACACTCTTATCATCCTAACTTTGTTAACTAAATGTATTTCAAAGCTCTTACAAAATGTTTCAAAAACAAGCGAATGTCTCATTGATAGTGATTATTCCATCCAGATATTCAAACTCAATTGTTGCAGATGAATACCTAAATAGAACTTAACATCTTTCTATAACAGATTGAGTATTGGACAAAGATTCAATAATTGATTTTCATGCCTCAAGACATTCACCTGGAATTTGTTCTCAATGAACACTTAAGGTTTTCTGGCTAAGAAACCAGACTTAACATTTTAAAAAACAAAACTAATTGAACTCTAGTCTCAGTCCAATTACTTTATAAACTAAAATCATTTAACTTCAATATTCCTTTCTAGATAACCAAAGTGTACTTATTTGAATACTTACTTATTTGAATATTTTCAAATCATTTTTGTCCTCCAACTAACTTACCAGTAAAAGAGAAGATGATGAAGAACTGGGGAAAAGAACAAATTGAAGCGGTATATACTATAGGATAGGGCCTCTTGGGCACTTTCTGTATGTTATCTCCCACAAGACTCCCAACAACCTTGTAAGGTGGGAATCAGTGCCTAGTTTGTGAATGAACCAAACTGAGCTAGGTTTGGTCAAGATCAGGTGACTTGTACACACAGACAATTAGTGACAGCTAGGATTTGAAGCAAGGACTAGAGGGCACCAAAGCCCCCATCCGTACCCTACACTGTGGTACTCCCACTGGCATTCCTCAGCTCCCTACTTGTGAACCTGGGATTCCCCAAGGCTACTTTCATCAGCAAGCTTAACACACTCCCAGTGGTGGCTACAGTTTTCTGCGTCATTACTTCTGCAGGTCTCCTTGCACCCAGCAGGATACCGGACCACTACGGCTGCCAGGACAGCAAGTATCTGAAAAATGTACCCCAGCCTTGGGTAGAGTGGAGGAGTCAGAGCTGGGGGAAAGAGATAGAACACCCAGGTGTGCACAAAGCGGGAAGGTGGAGTATGCACATGATTAGTGACACAAATAAAAATAGAACTAACACAACAATGGGAAAGAGAAGGCACACTTGAAAAATCCAGAGCATTTCTTTGCTAATGGGTAGTTGCTACTCTTTAGAATACAATGTATATTTGAAATGATTTTGTTAGAGAGAAATGTATAGGTATGCAAATACATATTAATACATACATTTGAAAGGTTATTCGGACTCCTGTTAACAATGAGATCTCCAAGTTAAGTGGAAGAGAGAGGGGACATGTGTACTTAGTACTTAAAACCATCCTCTCTATTGAGAAATAAATAAGATAAAGCCTAAGAAATTCTCATTAAGTTTTTAATGATAATTACTATAGTTTAATGTAGATCTTACTTTTTAGGTTAAATTTACTTTTGATTTACCCACCTGGTCACACATTTCTCTTGAAATACACTTCACTTGCCTTCCAGATATTACACATCCACCTTGGTGGCCCCAAGTCTCAGGGCTCCTTGCTGGCTCTTCCTCAACTCTCCCCACCCTGACCAGGGTGGCCAGGGCTCTTGAGCGTGGTCTCTACCTTCACTCCCTCCCTGGGTGACTGTCACACCAAGCCTCCAGTTTCAGCTCAGTCCTCTCCCCTGAGCTCAGGCTCACAGATCTGCCTCATCTTCTGCTCCTCTAGGATGTTGGTTAAACATCTCAAGTGTTCAAGCCCAAGGCTAAACTCCCCACCAAACCCTGCTCCACCCTGCATTGATTCAGATCAGCCTCCAACTAAAGTCTGCAGAATCCTCCTTCACTCTCTGTCACACCCCACATCCAACTCAAACCCTCTGGGCTCTGCTTTGAAAATATATTCAGCACCCAGTAGTTTCTCAACACACCTACTCTACCACCTTTGTCCAAGTCTCCACCATCTCTCAAAGCAGATGACAGCTTGAATCTCTGCACCAACCTCCCTGCTTCTCCCAGCAGCCCTAAGACTTCTTCTCACCACAGCCACCAGATGACCTTTGCAAAAGGGCTTCACATCTTCCTCAGTGACCTTAACAGCTCTCCAAGCAACGTCACTACCTTTACCTGATTCCAGCTACTCCTCCCACTCCTCACCCTCCTCCTGGAGGACCTGGCCCCGGCATGCCCAGCCAAGGCACCCGCCCTCACCCCTTTGGTGAGGTCTTCTGTCCCCACCCCCACCCGCATTCCATCACCACATCCAGCTGTTCAGCACAGCACTGAGCATTTTGCAACGTCAATCATGCATCCAGGCTGGTTACTGTCTAGTCCTGACACTGGCTTCTAGCTGCACAGATGTCTGTTGTGTCCACTTCTATTTCCCCAGCACCTCACCAGCCCTTGCTAAATACATGCTGGATAAATAGATAACCCCAGTCCAGCCACTTCCTATCACCAACATTTTAAACTAATATAGGGCCAGGTATTTAGCTCAGTGGCACTGCGCCCGCCTCACAAGTGCAAGGTCGTGAGTTCGATCCCTGGTACCAAAAAACAAAACAAACAAATAGATAAAAAACAAATAATATAATAAAAAGCAAGTCCATGATAACCATTATGCTGCTTCTATCCTGCATTGTCCAGACCACTTCTAACTGAGCAACTCCTAGGAGCCTCAATCATCTCCAGTCCTCTGCAGGCCTCAGTTCCCATGCAGTTGAGAAGGGCCTGGCTTTTTCTTTCCTTTTCTTTTCTTGTTTGCAAGTTCGAGGAGTCCCAGAAGGTTCTATCCCAAGTGTTAACAATTATTTTCTCCAAATGTGGAAATTTCTAGTGATGCATACTTTTGATTCTCTTTTTGCCTGTGTCTTGTCATAAGGAATACATTTTCTCCAACAATATACTTCACAGAACTAAAGAAAACAATCCAAAAATTCATTTGGAACCATAAGAGACCTAGAATAGCTAAAGCAATTCTAAGCAACAGAGACATGGCTGGGGATATCACAATCCCCAACTTGAAACTATACTACAAAGCTACTGTGATAAAAATCAGCATGGTACTGGCAAAGGAACAGACCTGAGGATCAGTGGAATAGATTAGAAGATGCAGAAACAACTCCAGACATGCTCAGCCACCTCATCTTTGACAAAGGAGCCAACCACCCTCACTGGAGGAAAGATAGCCTATTTAATAAATGGTCTTGGAAAAACTGGATTTCAACCTGTCAGAAATTAAAACTAGACCCATACCTATCACTGCGCACTAAACTAAGATCGAAGTGTATTAAAGATCTAAATATTAAGTCAGAAACACTAAACTTGCTGGAAGATAAGTTAGGTAGAACTCTTGAAGACATTGGCATAGGAAAAGACTTTATGCACAAAACCTCAGCAGCACGGGAACAAGCAGAAAGAATCAACAACTGGGATCTCATCTTATTAAAAAGCTTCTGCACTGCAAAAGAAACCACCAACAGAGCTAAGAGACAACCTACAATATGGGAAAAAAATTTTAGCAGCTGTACCTCAAAGGACTACTATCTAGAATATATAAAGAATTGAAAAAAATCAGACGCCCCAAATTCAAAGACCCAATTCAAAAATGGGCATCTGAAATCAACAGACATTTCTCAGACAAAGAAGTAAAAGCAGGAAATAAATATGTGAAAAAATGTTCAACATCACTGGTTATTCGAGAGATGCAGATGAAAACAAGACTGAGATTCCACCTCGCTCCAGAAAGAATGGCTGCTATCAAGAAATCAACCAATAACAAATGCTGGCGGAGGTGTGGGGAGAAAGGAACCCTTCTCCATTGCTGATGGGAGTACAGACTGCTGCAACCACTGTGGAAATCAGTATGGAGATACCTCAAAGAACTAGGACTAGAGGTCCCATTTGACCCAGCTATTCCCCTGCTGAGTATCTCCCCAAACGAACTGAAAGAATCATACCACAGTGATATATGTGCACCCATGTCCATAGTGGCACAGTATGTAATAGTTAAAGCTTGGAAGCAGCCCAGATGCCCATCAACTGGAGACTGGATAAAGAAAATGTGTTTTGTTTTGTTTTGTTTTTTTCATAAGGAGTACATTTTCCATTCATGATCAAAAGGACCATAATTGGAAGACTCATCCCTTAAAAAATAAAAATAAAATTAGATGGGAACATGGCCAAAATCAGGCATTTGCAATCATGGCTCTAAAATGTGTGCCCAAGGAATCCCAAGGCCACATGAGCCCTTCCACCTCTGAACACATGCTGGCTGGGGTGGCAACACCAGGTTCAGGACACAGAACGATGTCACTACATAATTTGAAGACAATTAACAACAAAACAGAACCACATTTAAATTAATCACTTAAAGATACAGGTGGTTTACCAGATTTAAAAACAAAATCATGTTGACTCAACAGGCTGGTTTTTTATTTTGTCTAATCAGCAATCTGTACACAGCTTTGTGCCAATGTCTGGCCTATTTTAATACTTTTTTCCCTCTATTTAAACAATGCACACTATGTTTTTTCACTTCCTATGCTCAAATGTAAAAGAGTGCATGGAACTGAGGGTGCTGCATTTATCCAAGTCCACAGGAAACACTGAATTCAACTACGAGCATTAAGTGGGGCTTCTTAACCTTTGTCCTCTGATATAGCAAAGACAAGAGTAATCAAAGCCAGTATTTTTGAGGACTAACTTTTGCAAAGCACTTCAAGTCATATTCATTTAATCCTCCCAAAGCAAGTTATCCCTACTTAAAAAATAAAAATATAGAGGCACAGAGAAATCAAGAAAGGAGCAAAAGGTCACACAGCAATAAGTGGCAGGATGTGAATGAATCCTGGCTCCAGGACCCATTCTTTTACACCACTGTAGTCACTATCTCTTGAGTGACTGCTGGATGTCTTCTGTATTTGGAGATGCTGCTTTCACTGGCCTCTACTGCTCTATTCCTCCCTTGCTGCCTGGCAAACTACTACTCAGCCTTCAAAATCCCATTTTAAGGAAATCTTTCCTGATGCTCCCAAAAGAATTAATCATGCTCTACTTTCTATCCTGTATTTTTTGTTGATGAGCTATTTCAATAACAGGTAAAAAAAATAAATCTCTGCTGATTATTATGAGTTCTATGTGGAAAACAGCTGCATTCTAACTCATGCCTGAATTAATAAATACCAAAACAAAGAACTTACAAATTTGAGACCTTCTGGCTGATTCATATAACAATATGACAACAGTCATTAAGTACTTAGGATTGTAGGCACTTTAAGTATTTCAGCTCACTGATCCTTACAATAATCCTATGATGGACGGCACCAGTCTGGTCACCATTTTGCAGGCATGGAGGCAAGAAAGTTAAAACTGTTGTCCCCATTCACAACCAGTGAATGAACCAGAATTCATTCTAGTGAGAACCAGAATTTGAACATGGGCCCCATGCCTCCCCCTCATGCTCACTGCCTCTGCAGTACGTATGTCTCCGAGGTCCAGGAGAAAGGCTGGAACTAGCTCTGGCCATACAGATGCCATACAGACACATCTTTCTTCCTTCTTCCCATCAACAGAGGGGATGATCACCTGAAGGACTTACAAGGATAGGGTACTATCCACTTGGGTCACTATGGCTGCACCAACAAGAACACAAGGTGCAAAACACAGAGAAATCTTCTCTCACAGGGCTGGGTGCTCCAAATCTGCAATCAAGGTGTTTGCAGGGCACGCCTCCTCCAAAACCTCCAGGGAAAGCCCCCTTCTTGCTCTTCCAGGGTCTGGTGGCCCTGGCATCCCAGGCTCTGCCTCCATCTCCATACAGCCATGCACCTGCTGAGTCTGTGTCTCTGTCCTTCCGGGGCCTCCCCTTGTGTGCGTGACAACACATTCAGGGCCCTCCTACTCCAGAGTGACCTCACCTTAACTCGATTACATCTGCAAAAAACCCATTTCCTAAGAAGGTCACACTCACAGATATCAGAAATTAGGACTTCCAGGTAATTGTCTTTGGTGAAATATAATTAAACCTATAACAAATACCTTATATAAAAATGACTCCAGAGATATAGATAAGTGACTCAGTTTCTCTCATCGGTCAACCTGGGATGAAAGATTTGCCACTTCTCCAAATAAATGAGGGGTTAAAGGTTTGAGGTTTCAAGGGTTTCCTTACACACAAGCTAATAAGAACACAATCAAAATGTAAACATACTTTAAATAAATGAGAAACTTTATCATAAGAAAACAAGTATCTCCCTAGAAGGGAAGCCAGTTGAAATATCAAAAAATTCAAAGTGAAATACTTATAACCTGCTTACCTTCTTCTCATGCTGCTTATTTATCATGTGCCTCATTTCTCCCACTAAGGCAACTTCTTCAAATTTTGACCAGTGAACAATAATGAAATATCTTATCGTCACAACCCGTACTTGGTTTTTAAAACTATTAGTGATTCTTGGGGTCTACAGCTAAGAGATTACACATACACTTTATATTTTTTCATTTATTGGCTCTGTTTTGTCCATTGAGATATTTTATGTGTATATATTACATCCCTGGACAAAGAACTCCAGGGTTTCCCCTCTTGTGTGTCTCCATCTTGCTTCTAATGGTGTCAGTATAAGGAAGCCAAACAGACAGGATGGAAGCAGACTACTGTGCTACCAAATCTGGGACCCATCACTCCACACTTGTCTAGCCTCCCTCTGAGGTCCACGACAAGTTTCCCAGTTCTGTGATCCTCTGTGATTTCAAAGTCACCAATATGCCCATGCTTTATCACCATTCTTAGAAACTGGAGGACAACTTTGGGGCACCATCTAAGAACCTCTATGATACTGCAGCAGCTCTCAGGGGCATCAGCCAGGGCATCGTTGGCAAGAAAAGAGCAACAGCTCAAGTTTTTATTAACCTGGTAAACACTAATCTTTCAAGAAAAATGTAAATAGAAGTACACAATTATTCAAATTCTTCCTAATGACAGGTGCCCCATCCTTCCAGAGGCTCATGGCACACTCGAGCATCTGCTTTTCACCAACTGTACTGCACCCATCTATGCGGCAGGAGAAACATCATTCTCCAGACACTGGCCTCTGGCTTGCTCCGTATGCCAAGGAAGCAACCAGAAATCCCCAAAACAGACCAATTCAGACTTTGGCCCTTTAAACACATTTGGGGAATTCTGCGGCATTAATAATTAGTTGTCAGTCAACCCACTGCTCAGGGCTTGCCTTTGAAATGACTTTGTGAGCTAACATCATAGATAATGAATCAAATGAATCCATGAGACCTGCATCACCTGAATGATAAGAAGCACCACATAAGTTCCACTTAAATATCAAAATAAAACACTCAAGGGCAGGGGATTTAGCTCAGTGGTTCTGCCACCTGCCTTGTAAGCGCAAGGATCCGAGTTCAATTCCCAGTACCAAAAAAATATATATATATAACCCTCAAGGGGCCAGGGATTTAGCTCAGTGGTGCCGCAGCCTGCCTTGCAAGAGCAAGGGCCTGAGTTCGATCCCCAGTATAAACAAACAAACAAACAAAAAAAAAAAAAAAAATATATATATATATATATATATATATATGAATGATACTCAAATCCACATGGATCATGGTACATCGTTGGGTAAACATAATCAAATGCTTGGCTTGAAATTAGATCTGTATTCCTGTATTCCGTCAATTATCCTGACCCAAACAAAAGAAGAAGTACTAGGAGGTTTTTCCAGAGGACATTTCAACTGTTTTGGAAGAAATTAAATGGCCTATATTTTCTTTTTTAAAATAAAGTTACTGCCTTATTCTACAAAATAACCACAATTAACATGGAATAATTCAACAAGGAAAATTCTACTATACTAGTATTCTACATTAAAATGCAATTTTCAGACTAATATATTTACAGAATATTTTGAGACTGTCAGTTGCTCTCCCCTGGTGGCTGGAGCTCATCGTCTGAAATTACACTGAGCACAATCTCAGGACAGAATGCTCAGTGATTACAGAAATACCTGATTTGTTCCTAAAGAAAACAGGAAAATACCAGTTATATTCTTTAAATCTACAAATTGTGCAGAAATTTTCTTTGTTTCAAAAGCAATCAGAAAAAAATGCAAAGCAGCTACAGTTACTACCAAACAGTTACTGCTTCCAAAATTATCTTTCTCACCATGGTCAGTGCTTAGACACTAATCTCCTGGGGAATTCCTGATTTTGCAATGGAATAGCTCTTGTGTCTTAGGAAAATGTTACGTGTGCGTGTGTGTGTGTCTGTCTGTCTGTGTGTCTGGATGTTCCCATTGAGTCCCTTTCCCTTGGAAGCTCTGTCCCCATAATCCTTCTTCCTTCCAGCTCCCCATCTCCTTTGCTGTGGGCCCTTGGACAATCTTGGTAAGCCTCAGCTTCTGCATCAGTATTGGAGAATTGGACCACATCTCTCTCATAGAGACACAGATAATCCATGGTGAGCAGTCATCAGAGCAACAGCTGTCTCACAATAAGTGCTCAATAAATGTGCACCCTTATAACTCCTCTAGGGTCCTGTTACAGGTGAGGAAAAGGACTTGTTCAGGGTTACGACAGGATCAAATGTGACCCAGTATCAAAGCTTCCAGGCCACAAACCTTCCAAGCCTGTCCAATTCTAGTATGTGGTATTAAACATACAGAGGACAGTCATCTACATTCTCTGAAGATAATAAAAGGGAGAGTAACCACCAAAACCATGTAATTCAATAAAAAGCATATTATAAAGCTTTCTCCCTCACCATTTTTAAAGATCTACATTTTTAAAATGTATTAATCCTAAATAATATGTAAGGGTTTTTTACAAAGGACTATTTTCTGTAGGATAATAACAAATATGGTGTTAATTTAGAAGGTTTCTTCATCCTAATGACCATTTCAACAACAGGATATCAAGAAAGTAAGTATCTTGAGCACTACTCTATAGCAAGCATTTTCACGTGGTACCACAGAAATCCCTCCCAACAGCACAGCCAGGTAAGAATGTACATCAATATTTTACAGGTGGAGAAACTGTGGCCCAGAAAGAAGTCACTTAACCCAGGACACCCACAGACATTCACCTACCCCAGAGGAGGACTTGAATTTAAACCCAGATCCACCTGCATCAGAAGCCCTTGCTTTCTTTAGAGCAACGTGGATCAAATTTAGGCTTCCTAAACACTTGGCTTTAGAGATATACTCAACAAAGTGAGAAAGGTATCACATTTTTTGAGGATGTTCCAATAGCAGTTCATTTTAACCAAATTAGTTCTCCAGAGAGATCAGTAATAAACATGGCCAAAAAGATGCCCCGCTGAAGTCAAACCCAATTCACAGTTTCAAGCTAGTCTAGATGAGTGTCAGTTTCATGCCAAAAGAACCTTTCAAAAGACAAGAACTTGGGGTCAAGTTCAGGTGAGTGGCACCTGTCCTTCCCCAGCTCCTGGGCCAGGTGCCCTCGCCAACCCTTGGAGCTGCCAGTTCAGCAGCTCGAGGCCTGAACATGCTTCCTAGAGTTTCAGTCCAGGCCAAATTAATTCCTCCTTGGACTTTTACCTCTTTCACCATTTTTTAAGTGTGCAGTTCTATGGTATTTTAAGTACATTCACATTGTTGTGCAACAGTCACCACCATCCATCTTCTACACTTGTCTTCCCCATCTGAAACCCTGTACCCATTAAACAACAGCTTCCCATTACCCCTGGCCCCAACCCCTGGCAAATAACATTCTACTTTCTGTCTCTGCGAAGTTAGTCTACATACTGCATCTAAGTGGAACCATACAGTATTTGTTCTTTTCTGACTGGTTTACGTCTCTTAGCACAATTCCCCCTCTCTTATTCCCAGTTAGTCTCCTTCTAAAAACATCCTGAATGTTCATCCTTTAGATGAAACAGAAATGAATAAATGAGAATTTCACATAATCCTATCAGGATATAAAAGCACTAAGGATGCTTAAGAAGGAAGGAAAGAGAGTCACATTCCAAGAAACCAGACTATTTTCCTACCTATCCATCCTTCCTTAATCTATGCAAATGAAGTTTACACCATCACATCACACTGTAACATTCGATGGTAGCATCACATCACATTCTTTAACTTAACCATCTATCAAAATGATGCACTGCCAAGCCTTTCAAAAATTAACTTTCAAGGAAAACTACAGATGCATTAATGAAAACCTGTACTCATCAAGCTCTCCTACTACACTGATAAGGTAAAACTGCCATAAGTGTCATTCTGATAAAAAGACACTGCTCTTGGCAAGATGGTACTGTATTAACAGTTGGTCTGCAGAAAGCTTGCAACGCCTTCACAAATGTTCATATAGAAAGAAATGTTAAGGAAAAATTTATATAAACCCTGACACAGCCACTATTATCCCTCCCAATAGAAAAACAGCATAACAGCTTCTAATGAAAATCCTGTTTTCTTTACAGGAAATAAAGATAATAATGCCACAAATCAACATTCTCCTCTGGTTTTTGTTTTTTTATTGGTTTTTCTTGCAATCCACACATTCTCGGAACCAAGAGGGAAAAAAGATAAAAATTCAATAAGACACTTCATCTTATTTTTGTTTCATACATCTAGTTGCAGCTTGTAAAATAACAGCAGGATCTAGTACTAGTAAAGGAAAATGATTCAATCTAAAATAAAACTCAAGTCAGCAGGAGATGACTTTGATCATGAGACAATGATACTTACGTTGACGGAATGCAAGACTTCCTTTATTTATTTTAGTAGAAATAACCTCAAGTTCTAGAAAAACAGTATTTTTAGAAAATCACACTGATCCAATTGCTAAGTCTCATGAATAAGAGCAGTGAGTGCAGTGAGTGTGAATTTGTTGCACCACTGCTCATATATTTTCTGCTTAAATCACTGGAATTCCTTTTACATAAATGTAGGATGCTTTTCCTTCTGAGCTTTGGGACATGGTGACCCTGCCCCTAGTAATAGTATCCAACATACTCATCATTCATGCTAGATTTCCTGTCTCTTTAGAGAGGGCACAAACACTATAAAAATACAGTATTTCAACCAGGGGGACCAGAAAGCACCAACCACTCCATATCTGAGGTTCATGTTCCTAAAACTAGAAGGAACCTCCAGGGGCCCCACTCCTACTCCCCCGCCCCCTGTGTGGACTGTTTCTCGAGCTGTGCAGTCTGTCTCTAGCTCCTTTCACCCACTTTGCAGCCAAGCCCCCCTTCATCCATCTGGAAAATGCCCCAAGCAGTACGGGGAAGGGGCTTTCTCACATCCCTGACAACTAGGCCAAATGCTCTTTTGCTCTCTTATCTATTCTACTTTAACAAATGTTACTTTCAAAGAGACTCACTCTGGGCTGCTTTGCAAATGAAAATTTTCAGTGTTTGTCCCATCTTGTCCCTTTCCTAGCTTGCTGTGCCATACAAGAACCATCAAGAAAATAAATAAATAACATAAAGATATCAAAGAACAAATCTCTTCACAAAGACAGACCTAGTTTACCTGCTCTGACTTCAGGAAGGACCAAAACTAAAACATGCATCAATTGAAAGTAACCCTAAAAGCCCATACATTAAAGTTGTGATTAAGATCCCAAAACATCAGCAAAAAGCCAGGATAGTGTTAACCAATTCTGACTATAAATTCATTTCTCTCAAGCCTAATGCTCATTTTTAGCAAATCCAACAGGTCTCTTGTCTTTCCCCTACCTTCACTTAGGGTCAGCTGACATCCAAAGCAATGTCTGTATACCCTAAAGAAGATAGAATGAAGTTATAATTTGAATAATTCAAGTCCAAAATCACTACCTGTTAAATAAAGGTAAAGCAATGTGTAGAAACACTTTTAAGACCCACATGACACTAGACAGTGATGGTGAACCTTTTAGAGCTTTCAATGATATAAACAGCCTTCTGCAGCACACATGCCATAGGTTCAACACCACTGCACTAGAATCAGGTCTTCCTCACACACAGCATATAAGCAAAGACCTCTTGGGCTCTAAACACCATTTATCATTGGGCCCAAACCACTGGAACTGATCAGTTGAACACAGGGCCTGAGAAAAACCAACACGAGAGGCTAAAAGATCTTGCAACCCTCTGCAAAGACCAGGCCCTGTCCTGGGTGACAATGTGTCATTCCAGGGACATTCCAAGTGTGGGTTCCACACCAGCATCATCATCATCATCACCTAGGAAACTATTAGAAATGCAAATTTTCATCAAGCCATACCATAAGCCAACAAAATCAGAAACTCTGGGGCCCAGCAGGATGAATGTTCACAAGCGATTTGGATCCATATTGAGGTAGACAATGATAAGGCTACTTCCCAAAGGACCAAAAGTTACACAGATAAAAAATAGATAGTAGGCATGAGTACAGGTAACAGGAGCAGAGGATAAATGCCCAGAGCCAGGGAAAAGCTGGCATGCTGTAAGAAGAGTGGAGCACAGGCCCAGGGCATCAGATGGAGAGCGGATCATGAAAGTGTTAGGTTCAGTGCCAAGAAGAGTGGACTTCCCCCTGAGGACAATAAGGAGCCTCTGAAGGAGGGGACGGACGTGCCCTGACCTGCAGAGGACTGCAGAAGATCACCTTGGATGCAGTACAGAAAAGAAACAGAAAGTAGCCATGGTAAAGGCAACTACAAACTCTGAGGTGAGAAGTAGCAGTGGTGGGAAGGAAAGCAGAAGCGTACTGCCAGGAATGGCAGGGCTCCACACAGGAGCAGGAGCTCGAGCGCCATGGTGCCTTAGACAACTGCAAAATGCAGGTGTCGGGCACAGGTGCACTACAGAACAGGCCAAGCTGCTCTCCTGCCTCCCCTAAGCCTTGTGAACACACCCTCCAGCTCAGTAGGGGTAGCGCTGGCCTGGGAAGCGCCAAGTGCTTCTCCAGTAACACCCACTGCATGGTAATCTGTTCTCTCGCTGCGAGCTGTTCTCTCTAGACTGAGAGCTCCAAGCAGGCAGTGGCATCCTGGTCAGTTTTCATGTGCTGCATCTGGAACAGTGCCCAGCTGTCAAGAAGCCAAACTGAATGAATGCAGCAGGACAAGCCAGATCGCCACTGGAGGCCACTGCTCTCATTCAGGGGAGAGATGACAGTGTCTTGGAGAAGGAATCAGGAAAACAAAGGAAATGAACTTCTTAATTTCTCTGAGTCTGTCAATACCACCCAAAACACTGGATGGAACTTTCCAAGTCAATCACGTAATGAAAATTTAATGGTAAATTTGAACTGCGGAATAGTTTACACAAAAGCTTAACTCCCCATGGAATGACAGAAGGAACCACAGTGAACACCTTAACATAAGAAAATAAGACACAGTTCTAAGCCACAGAGAGACTGCCATCTAATTGATATTACAAGGTGGGCTTCTTTTGTTTTTGGAATAACTGCAAAGCCTCAAAGCAGAGGATGGAGACGTTTCAAATCTCACTGACATCGTCTACATCTTTGCTTTGATTTTTAGAAATGATTCCTGGCAGGCAGATAATGTTGTGACCCAATTACAGGGTATTTTGGAAGTAGTAGGTACCTAAAGGGAGGTGGGGCGGGTAGGCGTTGAGGGAAGAGCTGCAAACAGGCGCTACCACCTGCCGCTCAATCTCAATCTCGGAATTTTACAGAGTGGGGAGCGTGACAATCAGGAAGTAATGCAACATCTTCCCTGACCTGCTTCCCATTTTCTCACCATTCCCAAAATAGAGCTAAGGAAAATCAGAAATATAATTCTCAGCCCTCTGGAGAAGGCTCAGTAAGGGCATAAATTTGGGTCTCCAGGGAAAAAAAGGATGAAAAGTATGGCTATTGAAAACCCTAGACTCAAGAGGTAGAACAGCAGGAAAATAAAACCACCGGACACAAAGGAACCAGAGAAACACCACAACAGTGGCCAATTCTTACCCCAAAGTACACAGTACTACAAGCTCAGCTGCCCTGGATTCTCCAAATGCAAACTCTTTAGATCAAAAGGTAAAGTTTTCTTTAAAACTAAAAATAACGATGGTTAAGGTCTTGCTTCATGCCAAGTATTGTTTTGACCCCTTACCATGTATTAACTCATGAAAAACAACTGCCATATTTTACAGGCACCATTAGTATTGCTATTTGCAGATAAGGAAACTGAGGCACTGTGTGATTCTGTTGTCCAAGTAGAATTTTGTGATCTATGGCCATGCAGCTATTAATTGCAGAGCTGTATTATGACCTGAAGAATCTGGTTCTTAATCACCAAAGCTGTATACTTCCCAAGAGGACTATTGTGTGTATGCACTGTAGGATGTGTAGCAGCATCTTGGTCTCTATCTGCAAATGCCAGCAGTTATCTTTCCACAGCCATGACAAAGTATCTCCAGACATTGCCAAGTAAGCCCTGAAAGGCAAACTGCCTCCTTTCAGAACCAGTGCTTAGAGATTTGAAAGCCAAATCCCTAAATCCCTCACAGGAGTGGTAAATCCCAACTGTTGAGTAGAAGGAACAGGCTACAAGAATTCCACTGAGTCAAGAAAGGACGGGAACAGAGATGGCTGGAGGGCTTTCTGCAGTGGAGATTTTGCACTTGAGTCAGTTGCCATGACTCCTCTTCCACGAAGCCTCCCTGCCCTTGCAGAATGAGGTCAGCTCCCTTCCTCTCCACTCTCACAAGGCCTCACTCACATGCCTCTACTGCAGCTCCTCAGCAACTCTACTGCAGCCCTGGGACATTCCTCTCTGTCTTCCTGACACAGTGCCTGGCATGAACTATGTACTCAATAAACATTTGCTGAACAAAGGAATGAACAAATGAGGCTGAGGCTCCTGGGTGTCATCAAATGAATGTGTCTCTTCAATAATGACCTGGAAAAGGCACGAATAAAAGTTGGCTCCTGGGTAAAGTACGAGAGTTCTGCTCAGATAACTTGAAGATTCTAAGGCTGCATAAGTGCTTCCCAAGGTATCTACACATCCGAGTCCACTGAGAGTTCTGATCATGTCTCAGCTCTGTCTACAAATTTAATTGTAAAATGAATCAATCAACCCAAAGAAAACTAACTCATGGTAAGGAAATTCTAACTTACTACTATCTACAAACAGGACTGCTAGCAAATTGGTATATTCAATGTCACAGATCAACTGTCTTGTCCAAGACAAAAGACTACTGGAGAAACCAAATAAGGATCAGAAGGTAAGACTAGAGCAAGCATCAAAGAGCAAACAGGAGGCTTCCAGGGAGAACCCCCATCATCGAGCATGATGGGGTCCTCTCTCTAGATCCAACACTGGGGCAGCCAGGAGGAAGTCTCAGGCCAGCCATGGGGCTTCCAGAGAAGCCCTGCCAGCCTCCTCAGAGGCCTCCGTCTCCCAACACTGCATCACAATTAGCATGTGAAAACTAATCAGATTCCTCTGTATTTTATGACAGAAAGATTCTAGACTAGAGTCTGCCCAGAGAGATTCAACAGGGCGATCCTTAATTTCAGGGATATCTGTAAATTTTATTTGGATCTCACAATTCAATCTGCATTCAGATTGAAAATATACATCAGGGCCACAATGTAGAAGAAAGAGCTCCACCACTAACTAGAAAAATTCTGGATAAATGTCTATTTTGAAAATGGACAAAAGGAGAAATTTTCACCTTTTCCCCAAATGCTGAATATGAGAAAGTTCATGGTATGGTGGAAATAATTCGACTACAGGATTTGTTTTGGGGCTAGGCGAGGCTTTTAACTTTTCTGAGTCATGGCTTGTCTCCTCTCCTTCAAAATGAGAGATTAAGGGTATTGATGTGCTTCTTGCATAGTATCAGGCACATAGTTGGCCCTTAATTAACAAATGTTACTTCTCATCCTGTCAGTTGCTTGGCAACCCATAGGCTCCTCAGCACTGATGACAGTTTGGGGACAAGCACCATTGTTCTCTGTGCTACCTTAGTAAAAAGCTCCTCAGTTTTCTTATCTCTATAATAGGAACAGTACCCTTTTTTTTGGTAAGATTAATAATGAAGTTCTTACCACAAATAGCTCTACAATAACATTAATGTTATTACGATCTATGAGATATAGATACAACTAAGCACAGATTTTTGACATGTTATCAGAAAACGCATCATTTACTTTCTTAAGCTACTACTTAAAACTTGGAAATAATTTTTTTCTTTTTTCATTCTCTCCCTATCCCCCAAAAGCAACCAAAACTAAAGGTGAATAATAGCAATTCCACAGGCAAATTATTCTTACGCTTCTTCTAGCTATTCTGGGCTCACATTGGAGGGGATGGTATTGGAGAACCCCATACGAAGCTAGCTACGACACAACTCTTGGTTTTAGGGCTTTGAACACAACAGCATTTCCTAGAAGCACAATTCTGAATTGCTAAGCATGTTGTTTTGGCAGAAAGAAGCCAGCATACAAAGACATAAATGCCAAGATACATCTCCATGCCTGCCTGTTGAAATTCATACTTCAATCATTTGCCCCTTCTGCTATCTGAGACCCTCATTTTTCATCTTGCACTTTTCTTGTCATCCTTAGGCTGTAATTCAAAAACACCCTTTCCCAGGGCGTTTTCAAAATTAGCTACTTTGCAGCTCCTGGGACTCTGAGTCTCTTGCCAGAACTCTGCATTCCTAGAAGGCCCAGGGGCCCCAGCAGCCCACCCACAAGCTCCACACTTTGGCCTGCACTCCAGTACTCAACTCAATCCCACGGGGCAGACTCTCTGCATCTAAGGCCCAGATTCTCAGACTTACCAATTTCACGGACCATTAAGCTGCCAAATGAAAATATTCCCATCACTTCATAAAAGAACCTTACCAAAAATCAGATAGGTATAATCTCAGAAAAGGACACACCTTTTTATTTGAACTCTAATGAAATAGTCACTACATCATCATCATCGTTATAAGGACAATGAAAACTTCATCAGGCAATGGCCCTGAGGCTAGCACTGTGCTTTTCCTATATCTTTTATACTTTGTAGCAACTACTAGTTACTTTTTATACAATGTAGAAATTAAGATCTGATATATATGACAGCAATTTTGAAAATGCCACATCCTCTAACCCTGGCAAAGCCACGGCTGCCTTCTTCAACAATGGCATTCCCCTTTACTCTGAAAATCCCCTCCAATCTCATTCTCCTGAATGTATGCTTTTACTTTTAGCTCAGTTCCAAAACTCCAGTTTTTTAGTTTAAAGAAAAAAACCACTCTTCCTCCCACCCAAAGCATTCCTGAAGCACACTTGCCAGTAGAATGCTACTTCAAAAGCTTCAGGTCCTAGCAGATAAAATTTTGCAACATTTATATAAGAGGAAAAGGACAAAGTGGTTAATTTTAGTTACAACCACTGTCTAATCATTAGCTAACACTAATGAAGAACCCTAATCCATATATCCATACCATCTGTTTTTTCCATGTTCTCTCATCTTTGTCCCTGTGAATCTGGACATTTTATGCACCAATAAATTATACAATGGGATTTTTTTCTGTATAAAAATAATGCATGTCCATTACAGAAGATTCAGATTCAAGCATTATGGAAATCGATAATGTACAAAGAGGATATCTTCTATAACTACTCCCAAAGACCTCCAAAGCTTTTTAACTGATCCAGGCATCCTAGTTCTTGCCAAGTGACAATGAGTTGACTTCCCCTCCCCTAATCATCATATATCTATCCCCCCTATCTTACAGCTCTCAGCTACTGTTTGGAATTATTGTCCCACTCCTAACAGGGCTCCAGGAATCCTGGAGCCTGTCACTGTCCATTTGTTAATTATTTAAAAGAGTTAAGAACTCCGGCTACTCCTCACCTTACTCCTTAAAGGTTAATCAGGCTAAGTACTGTGAGCATCCCTAAAGCAGTGTGCACTGAAAACACCAAATAGGGTTGGTTTCCTTTGCTCCCAGCCCCAACGTCATAACCTAGGGGTAAGGAGGGAGGGGTTGGTAATCCTCCTGAGGATATCAGAGAGATGCACTCACCAACCACTGGCACATGCCCAACCAATTCAGCGATCATGCTAACACTGAGGGAGAATGATGATCTTATTCCAGAGACCAAGTGCTGCACTTCGTCTCCCCTCAGAAGATGCTATAAAGGTGCCAAATCCCATTCAGGTATAGTGCCGTGTGCCTGTAATCCCAGCACTCTGGAAGGCAAGAGGATAGCAAATTCAAGCCCAGCCTGGGTAACTTAGCAACTCTGTGAGACCCTGCCTCAAAGTAGGAAATAAAAAAGTGCTAATGATGTAGCTCAGTGTAAAGACCCTGAGTTCAATTCTCATTATCACCCCCCGAAAAGTTTCAAATGTCAAATATGTTTTACCCAAATCTAAACAATGCCTTATCTCCTGCACAGACTTGCAGGGCCACATAGAGTTAATTTTATGAGAGCCAGTTTATAGCAAATGGAAACTACAAGGTGGCTAGGAATTGGCCCAAAAAGGGAGAATACTGGGCAAAGCAGTACCAACAGGATAAATTTGGGAAACACAGAATCACCTAGGCTCTAAATGAAGTCCTCCCTCCCCAAATAGCTGCATCACAGACCTCTGGACTGGGCCAAGAAGGACTGGACAGGTACCCAGAGCATACATTCTACTGCAACACTCACTTTACAGATGGGAAAACTGAGGCCAGAAAAGTGAACTGACTTTTCCAACATCATGCACTGCATAAAAGGAACAAAGAAGTGGAACCCAGGAGTCAAGTCTTTGGAGCCTCTGGTTGGTGGTCTCAAATGGCACCAGACCCTTAATTACACAGTCATTGCCACTGGCATTTCAGCTGAGAGACATGCCACCAACACTTACCAGAATCCAGTATATGCACTAATGACACATTAATATTGAAGTGGCAATCTGGGTTTATTTTCCTTACATTTACTTTTATTTGCTGGTAGTACAACATTGCTGAAAATAAACGAACACAAAACGGTTTTTAAAATATGGATGAACACTTCTTAAAAACATTCAAATCATGCTCGCTTCAGCAGCATATATACTAAAGCATTGAAATCATTTGAAGACGCTGTTCCAATCAAATCTAATCCTAAATAACAAATCAAAGGTGTTTTGCAAGAGAATGCTTACTGAATAATAATGGAACCCATTGAAAATAGTTTCCTACCAGATAAAACTTAGAAATCTAACCTAAGTTAGAATCAAAAAAAAAGTGTTGAGCCTTCAGAGCTGTTCTTGGGCAGCTGATAGTTATGTGAAGATGCTGAGAGTGTAAGATATGTGAAGATAAAGAGAGTGTATGTAAAGAGCTTAGCATCAGTCCTGACACATAATAAGCATTGAATGGATGCCAGTTTCTTTACCCCAGGAAAGAAAAGTATCACTCACATACCTAATTATAATTTATTGCAATACTTTCTTAATAATCTGTCCTACACCACTGGAAAAGTTAAGATGTTATGTCATAAGGATACCGACTATCCCTGAAATGTAACTGAAAAAGTATGGAGACATAATGTTCCACTTGCCTTAGATGATAAATTTAGATATCCAGTAATCAGGGTAATCAATATAACACTATTTCTAGTAACATGGTGGGGCTTTCCAACATTAATTCTTGCTGTAACAGAAAAAGAATTCAATGTTTGTTGTTGTTTCTCTGGTGGCAAGAACAGAAGTCATCAAAAAGTTAAAACATAGCACAAAATGTAACAGTTTTAAAATACTTTATGTTAGCACATATGGATCTATGTAATGTGTAATAGTCTTTTCCCCAAATAATGTTGTAGTCAGCATTCATATTACTCTAGCTAAGAGTAAAATGCTACTCAGTTACATTTTAGCTTATCAAGATTTCAACCACCACTTTATAAGTGTCAGAAAGCAGGGTCCTTCTAGCTCTTCAGAGGTGAATTAATTCAGTTAAAGATATCCACTTGAAGAAAGAATAAAAGTAAAAATAAGCACCTTCCCTAGGAAAGGATCTCCACCTAAGAGTCCTTTCTCAGACTCTGTCCAATATCAAGGGACATATAATTACATTCTCCGTTATGGGGACTTTTGGGGGTTATCTAGTGCATCCATGACAAAAGGACAGCAATAGAAATTTGGCAATAGGGCCGGGGATTTAGCTCAGTGGTTCTGGCGCCTGCCTTGCAAGCGCAAGGTCCCAAGTTTGATCCCCGGTACCAAAAAAAAAAAAAAAAGAAAGAAAGAAATCTGGCAAGGGTGGTGTCTTCCTCCTGGAGAATGTCCCATAGTGCACTACTGCCACCTGTGCTCTCTTGCATTCCCCCAGGATGGAAGATCCCCATTCTCATGACAAATGTCTTCCTTTCAAAAGGATGCCATTTCTAGGGTTCTGTAAGTTCTGACAACTGTTGAACAAATATTGCTTTCAAGCTACAAACTGAAAGATATCTAGGTTCGTAAAGAAATCCCCTTTCGAGGGTTGTCCTTGAAAGACCAGCAGCACAAATTCAGATAGTCATTATCTTGGCCATCTGAGAACAAGATTTGAAGTAAAAATTCATGACAGGAAAAAAGAAATGCACAGATTTAAGACAGCAAAATGCAAAACAATGTATCAGATGCCTGTTTGTTCTTAAATCAGTAAAATATGAAAACAAATGACAAAACAATGCCAGCTTCACAAAGTTTACTCATTTCTTGGAATTCAGATGCCACTACTCATATCCTGTTAGGTGTTTTACTTAAGTCATCAGGCATAATGTACAGCCAATGCCCGAGGAGGTCCTTAAAACTCCCCTCTAAGAACCCATTCCTATCGCAGCTGCCCACACTGACCTAATTTTCCTTTCAATTTCGGCCCTCTCTGGCCAATCTATCCAAAATCGCTGGTGACAGTCGTGGCTCTAAGCTGCGAAGAACTTGACTCCAAAACTGTCCCAACTCAAGGTCTGATTTCTCAGACAAATTTTTAATCCAAGTCCCACGCCCCCTCAGCCTCTGACCTTCGGTTCTTGATTTCATTCTACGCTGGGACCACCTTTTATTGTTTCTGTGGAACTCCGCATCCCTCCCTCTGTCCAGTCCTGTTTTCGTCGCGCAAATGTCATTCCTGGCGTCCAGCCCTCCATTCCTCCCGGCGGGCAGCCGAGGGGCTTTCAGAACCCAGGGGCCCGCTTTTCTGACTCGGCCCCCTTCGCACAGCCATTTTCTAGTTAAAATGCTCTCTCTGCCTACGAAAGGGGAATGAACTTTTTTCCTTTTCATCTCTAGGCACCGAGTCTCTGAAACCCCCAGAGAAGCCAGTCCCGACTCCAACTCCCCGACAGGAGCGCGCAGCCTCCGGGGAGGGAGCGCCCAGCCGCACCGCGGAGGCTGGTGCCAGGGCCAGGGGGTGTGCGCTCCTCGCCGCCCGCGCCCACCCTCGCCACCGCTCCGCAGCCCCCACCCGGGCGCGCCCCCTGCTACCCTGGCTCCCCCACGCCAGGCCAAGCCAAGCCCGGACTGTTGCGAGACAGAGGGCGCCGGGAAGCGGGCGCGATGGGAGTCAGGAGGGAGCCAGCAGTCGCCGCGCCACCGGCCCTGCAGCGCGGGCGCAGGACGCACGGACTCCACAGCGGGCGCCCGCTGCAGATGCGGCTGCGGCTGGGCGGGCGGCAGTGACCGCGCAGCCCGGGCACCGGGTAGAAGACAGCAGTCTCTCCCCGGGCCGCTCCTGAGTCCGCGGCAAAGGCCAGGAGAGAAGTAGGGCTCACCGGCGGTGCGCGCGGCAATCGCCTCGTTCGGCTCTGGTCCTCCCCTCCCCGGCGCGCCCGGATCAGCTGCAGGAACAGCGCGCGAGCTTCCTACTTAGACCAGCACGGGCTCCGGCGACTGAGCATGCCCAGTGGCCCTCCGCGAGTCCCGCGCAGGGAGCGGCGCCGGCGAGATTCCGCCTCTCCTGGCTCTGGCGGCGGCTGCGCGAGGAAAGGCTGGAGGGGCCTGGCGGAGCGGGGGCCGAGCCGAGCTAGGCGGGGCCGGGGGCGGGGGCCGGCGGAGGGGGCGGACCGCGCTCCCACGGCGACCCCTGCAGGTGGAGGCAGCGGAGCCCGCTGCGCGCACGCTCTCCAGGTCGCCAAGGAAGACCGCGGGGACGCAGTGGGTGCCTGCCCGGGTGAGACCCCATGGCTGGGGTCGCGGTGCAGCCCTGGTGTTCACTTCATGTGGCCTGGCGTCAATCTGCACCAAAAGGCAGTTGGGTAACCTTTTCCCTGGTTTGTCTTTTCCCCCACACGTCTGCTGTCCTTACAATGGGAAAAATGTCCCCAGATGAGCGCTGTCCACACCCACCCAGCCTGGGGAAAGTTAGTGGACGAGACCCACTCCTCACTGCCTTCTTACCTGCTACCGCCAGGGTTCTACTCCCCGCCCCCAATCGCACGCCACGCCTGAAAAATCAGTGAGAGGACGCCTGGGGAAAAACACACCTGCAGAAAGGAAAAACAATTTCCTTTCCACTCCCAGGAGTTTATCTATAACCTAATCTGTGAGCAGGCAAGCAAGGCCCCGATAAGAGTGGATACTCAATAAACGGCAAGCAATGCTCTGCCCCGGGCTCTGAATGACTCCCTGAAGGATGTGTAGTGTTGTGCTTTCCGAGGTAGCGGTCGTCAAACTGGAGCCTGGGTCAGAACCTCCCGCAGGGCGTGCTGGACAGACCGCGGGGTCCCCCTTCGTGTAGCGGGGCTGCTGTTCTAAGGAGTGCACCTTGGGAACTCTGTATGTACACAGGCAGCTCTACCTACCAGCCCCTTAGGAAAGATAATCCTGAAAGTAAATGAATTGTAACAACAAAGTAACGGCTCCTTTTTATCCTCTTACTCACATCTCCAAAATGCACTTTCCTCCAATAAGCTGATTCTCCATCCTTCCTTATTCATGTGCGAAATCAATGTAGTGGAAGTGGGCATTATTTGATTTCTTCGTATGCCATGAATTTATTAAGGGTCCACAAGGTCTTGTACCAGGCCTTGGGATAGAAGTGGATTAAGGAGCCCAGCCTCTGCCTTCCTGGCGTTCCCGTTCCTAGTCCAGCACGGCGACAGACATCCATCTAGTTATTTCCAACGTGGAACGCGCGAGGAGGGAGACGTGCAGGTGCTGATGGTGCAAAAGGGGACCCCGATGCAGGTTCGGAGAGGGGATGCTAGCCACGTTGGGGGGGGCTTCTTTACGGAAAAAGGGTTTCCGGCTTTCGCACCCTATAACTTATTTTATGAACCAGCATTTCCCTCAGACTCAGCTCAAGGCCTTCTATGAGAGAAACAGCACTGCCCAGAAAAATCTGTGAATCTATGAAAGCGCTGTCTTGGAACCGAGTCCCAGCACCGGAGGACCGGCCTAATGAGCCTGTGGAGCAGCATAGCGGATGGCCACAATTTAGTCAAGTCACTTGGGAAAAACACGGACTCTGCTCAGAAAGCCGTATGGGTCTGTGCTGCGTCCTTGAGACGCAGAGAGAAGAGGAAATTTGCCCAAAACCACCCCGCCCGTCATTAGAGACCCGCTGGCTTTCGTGCGAGTCCTCTTCCAGCGCACTCTATTCCCTCGGACTCCACCGACCCCCGCGGATCCCCGGAGCCCCACCCTGTCACCCCCTTTTCTCGGGGTTCCAGGGAGGGCGTGGAGCCCGCGACCCGAAGAAAAAGCCGCTGTGGAGTCGGCGGCGGGGCGGGGCGGGGCGGGGCGGGGCGGGGCGGCGCGCAGGCGCACTGGGCGCCAGGTTGGGCCGAGGCTGCGCCGGGCTCCACACCTGATGCAATCAGCCTTCCGGAAACGCGTCCGGCCGCCGCGCGACCCCGCTCTGGCCGCGCACCGCCCCCTAGGTCCCTGGCGCGGGCGACGCGCTGTGTTCCCAGGGGATCGGGACGTCACCTTCTGGACTAGCAAAGTCCCTGGGCGCCCCGGGTTCGACGCGGAAACGCCCCCGAGCGTTCTGCTGCAGCTGGAGGAAACTCCCTTAATGAGTCCAGAGAGGATGGGCGGGGGCTCGGGGCAGGCTTTCACCCTCCTTCACTTCCTCCCTTCCTTCGTCCTCCGCCGATGCACATTTTCTTTCCCTCTCCTTGGAAAAGACGTTTCTGGCAATCGCAGTTTTGAGGCAGTGTGGAGAGGGCTCCCTGAGACCCTCTTTGCTGAATATGGAACCGCACGCTAGCTCTGCTGCGTAAAACCTTGCACAGCGCAGGCATTTTATAAATAGGTAATTGGTTCCTCTATAAAATCGTTTCTCATTTTACCACTTCATGCAATTTTGATACGTTGTTTTTCCCTTAATGCTGACTCACCCATGAATTGTTTTCTAAGGAAATTAAAATTCCAAGACTAGTCTAAGAGCGTGTTTTATAAAGCATGGAAGTAAACGCTGTGAACAGCATATAAAAATTACTTGAGTCTTGAGGCCTAAACTCTTCCTAAATCCCTAGGGGGATGGGGGGAGGGGGCAGTCTCAAGGACTTTAGTGGAAAGAACACTTGAGTGACCATTACAAAATCAAGTCTAGATCAGTTCTTAGATTTTTACAGAGGACATTCACCTCTCTGGCGCAGACATACATAACTTAGACAAATCAGGGACAGGACTGGCACTAGAATCTGGATTTTTCGAAACTAATGGAGACAACAATGCACAACTATATTAAAAACGCTGTCCTTTAATCTGAAGGTTACCAAGTACCAAATTGGTGGCACCAAAGGGGATCCTATTACTTGTTCCTATTTGTGAAGTCTCTAGTCTTTAAATAGTCCTTGATCAACCTATCAGACCGCTCCTAAGATACCAATCAAAGTGATAGGAAGTTCTGCAAAACTATAAGACATCAGGAAATCTTTTGGGCCAGCGCTTAAAGCCTCTCGTGTTTTTATTTGATCGCACGGTATATGAACTGTTTGTGGTTTAACCAAGAGACTTTAATGATCACAACAAAATAGTGAGGTCATTATTTGCTTTGGTCATGTTTTAAAATGTTTTAACAATATAGAAATCAAAAGGAAATTTAAAAATAGCTGCAAAACTCACTCTTACAATAGGATAATAGCTTAAAAATAACGTTAGTACTTTACCTTTTTATCCTGATGAATGCGTACTTCTTTTTAGGGATGTTCTGACATTTAGAGATCTAGGAGGATATCTTCTACTTCAGCAAATATAGAGTAGAGTAAATGTCAAAACAGGTGCAAAGTACAAACTCATCACAAGGTGCTGGTTATAGAATAGCTAACTACTGTTTAACATGTGCCAGAGACTGGCTAAGTATTTTACTTTTAATCCTCACAACTATTTTACTGTTTAATTCCTGTTTTACCCATGGGGAAAGTGGGGTTTGAGAATGTGAAGTCTGAAAGAAGACTGAGTTTGGTGGCAGATGTAAGATTTGAACCCAAGCAGGTTTCCTGGAGCTTGTGCTCTTCAATAACATTCTATAGAGAAAATGATTATGATTTTTTGTTTCATATAAGAAAATGGAGTACTGCTTTTACCTCCAAGGATAAAATCTGGCAAAATAAGTCAGTGGTCCACACTATGAAAGATTCCTGTTAACAAATTATGGTCTGCAGTCTTAGAACCAATCTTGCCCACAGATAGGAGGCAGATGATCAAATAGCTAGTGATTTTTCAGGGTGCCAACCAGACCCTTTTGTCAATGACTTCTGTGACTGGCTGGCTCTTCTAGTCCCAAATTGTCTGATGTAGTAGTCACTCATCACGTACACATATTTAATTTGAAATTAATTAAAATCAATCAAATAACACTTCAGTTCCTCAATCATGCTAACCACATTTCATGTGCTCAATAGTCCCACAGGCTATTGACTACTGTATTGGACAAAACAAATATAAAGTATTCCTAGTATTGCAGAAAATTGTGTTAGACAATGCTGCTCTGGCCCTCAAGGACCTCAGTTTTCTTCATCTGAAAACATGGATAATCAAAGTATGTACATCTTAGTGTTTGTTACCAAAGTATGTGTAGTAATGCTCATAAAGGTCATAACAATCTGCCTAGCTCATAGAATTATACTATGTGACTAATTGCGCATCTTATCCTTTTGTCCTTGGGATCTTTTTTAGCATTTTAAATAAATTTTTATTTAAATTTTTTTCTATTTCACATTTGCATTCAATTTTACATTAAATATAAAGTATTTTATTACAGACCTATGTCATATTCATTAAACAAAATTTAGGAAATACAGATAATAAACCCAAAAGACTAATTTATCTATTTTTTGAGACACCTCTTGGTTATAAGGAAAAGAAACTCATTCTCATTAATTTTTTCAAAGGAAAGTAAAGTAAGAGAGGATTATCAGGTAGCTCTCTGCATTGACCCAGAGATGGAGACAGATACAGAAAAGGATCAGGATCCATGGAAGACTGGCAGCAGGTAACACAGATGAGGCACGCACAGTGTGCCACTGATGGCACCACCGACTAATCCCGAGCTTTTTCATTTTAACCTTGCCTCTCCCTACTCAAGGTCGTCGGTAGAAGCACCAGAGTGGCTGAGCCCAGTCATGCCCTAGCAGGGAGACAGAGAGGAGTGTTTGCCTCCCTTCGGATTTCACAGTAGGAGATCAAGCTCACAATGGGAGCTTGATCAACCCAAACTCACACAGTGGGAGATTCCCCAAAAATAGGAAAAGGGAGGACATTAGCCCCTCTCCCATTCACCACCACCCCCCCATGCTTTGTCCCTACTTGCTCACTCACTGGCAGATAGCATGCGCTTCCATGCTTTGGTGATTTTTTGCTTATGCTATTGCTGTGTCTAGAATATGCTTCCTGCTTTACACATTGCCTCCTCCTACCTCCTTTACCTTGTCCTCTTTTCAAAATCACACTCTGCCTTCAGATTCTTCCTTGAATCTACCACCCAGGTTAATTGCTCACTTTTCAATTCCAGAGCATGTCATACACTTTTGTAGCACTTCATACATCCAGGTAGATATGTCATTCTTTTTGTGTTTTGTTTTGGGTTTTTTTGGTACTGGAGATCAAACTCAGGACCTTGCGCTTGTGAGGCAGCCGTGGTGCCACTGAGCTAAATTTCCAACCTGATATGTCATTCTTTGTTGCTCTATTATAGACTCCTATTTCCAGTCTCACCACATAGAAGATAGTTAATAAATATCTATTTAATGAATCAAGGGAAGAAGAAAGGAAATTAGATTTTCTGGTACTATACTAAGCAATTTAGAAACACTAACTCAGTTTTTCCTCAAATAGCATGTATTAACATTTTATTCCAGAGTAAACTGGAGCCAGAAGAGTTAAATTACTTTCCAAAAGTCACACAGCTATTTAAGGACAAAGGCAGAATTTAAACATGCCAGTCTTACTCCAGGTAATACTGTGAGCTCTTAATAAGATGTTATGCTGCACACAGATTTTTGGTTCTTTTTAAACTCTCTTGGTGAGAAGAGAATGCTAATTAAATGTTTCTGTAAATTTTTGCTATTGAAAAGAACACTTAGCAGTTTTCATAAATACTTATTCCATGGTTCCAGAACAATGGTGATGGGTTGTTCTATAGAAGAATTCATTAACTAAGTGAGGATAAAAGCACATAGTGAAATTTATCACTCTTTCTCTGCCCTCACCCCAGGTTACCAGGAGTTGTTACTATAGACACCGGCATGTTATTGAAATGGCTCTGGCTACACAGAATTTATGTTCTTATGCTCAGGGCAGTCTCCATCTCTGGTTATATGATATCCTCTCACCCCTCCTGGAATCCTTGTTTTGCTTATCATCAGACAGCAGAAATTTGAGTCCAAAGTACCCATGTGCATGGTGTCTCACAGTTAATCCTCTGCACAGATAAGGGCAGGAATTTAAACCTTATGAATGGAGGGAAACCATCATTTTTGTATTCAAAGGGTATAATATAAATAACACCATCCAATATAGAAAAATGCTCAGTTTTAAATTTATACAAATGTAATTAAATAGGAAGGGGAGATCTGAAGTGGAAACCACGAGAGAAAAGACATTTAAAAAGAACTGGAAATCATTCACAAGTGAAAATGCTTTACTCATACAAGATAAACAAGAAATAAACTCCTAATTTGCAAAGCGATCGATAGTCCCCTTGTTCAAACAAGGAGTTTACAGTCTCCTTTCTCTCTTTGTCCCTGTCAAATATCTTCTACTTTAAAGTGCCTCATTACAAGGGCTGCAGAAACAGAAAAGAAGAGGAAGATAGAGGGAAAGACCTAAAGATCTCTTTGGTTTTTAAGAGATCACTGTAACAAGTGAACATTTGTCATTAGATTAAGTGAAAGCTAGCTCCTTAGAAATAGCACAAAAACTGAATTCGGGGAGAAAAGGGCATTAGTATAGGAAAAAGAAGTGTGATTAAAAGTAATAGTACAGAATTAATACTCAACATAAAAGTTAGATATTAAAAAAAGATTCAATTAGATAAAAGAAAAGACTTCAAAGAGATATAACAAGTATTCCATCTCTTGACACATTTAAAATTAACCTGGACAAAGAAGTAGAATATATTTTGTAGAAAGAAATCCTTTCCAACAAGCTGGTAGATTAATTCTAATTGATTTTTCCACCTTTAATTTCTTTGACTCTCTGAAATGCTATTCATAGAAGACAAATGAGTTTTCTTTGAGGTTGAATTTTCTGTCTTTATTTTAATCAAATGAGATATGATTTCTCATGAAAATAGTTTCCAAGTTAATGACTTCGCAAGTAATAATTCTAAGTCCTATTTAGACAATAAAATTTTAAAATCAAAGTAACAGCATTAGGGCCGGGGATTTAGCTCAGTGGTTCTGCTGCCTGCCTTGCAAGCACAAAGTTCTGAGTTCAATCCCCAGTACAAAAAAAAAAAAAGCAAAATTTATAGCATTAGTAAACATGATAAATCGCAACCTATTTTCTTCCACCCTACACTAGCTATAGTCATGGAATAATGTTCTCAAGGAGTGAAGGTGGAGGGTATAGCACAAAAACACAAAAAGCAGAGCAGGCCACCATATTCTATCACTTTTTATTTTTTGTTCTGGGATCATATCCTGTCTAGAAAGTTATCAGTGAGAGAAAAACATTTAGTTCCGTTGAAATTGTATCAAAGAATGTACTATTAGATCAGGCAACATATTTGAAGACCTAAGATATGATATCATGTACATGTTATTTATTGTGAGAAAATAGTTAGAAATGACCTACAAAATACTATGCCTGGTGTCTGAATTTTCTTTGTACTTTGTTTAGGATAAGAGGAAACACTAGGTAAAACAGGAGGTAGACCTCTGTGATGGGCATAGCATACATACTTTGATGAGTGTTACCGTTTTTCTGTGCATGAAAACATGACTGAAAATTATTTTTTTCTTTTCGGCATTACTGAGAATTAAACCCAGGATTGAACCCAGTCTCATTCAGTCACTAAATTACCCAGGCTGGGCTGGAACTTGTAATCTTGCCTCAGCAACCCAGAATGTTGGGGTACATCACCACACCCAGCTGAAAAAACATTTTTTTGATTAAGAAAATCTTTGTTACGCCTAAGTCATAAAGATGTTTTCCCTATTCTGATACGTTTTAACCTTTGTATATTTTTACATGTTGTGAGATAGGGATAAATTTTTTTTTTAATTTTTTTTTCCTGTTAAGTTTATTGGTATATTTTCGGTATAAAATACAGTTACATTCCGAGGGATAAAATTTTATGAGTAGAAATGTAACCATTCTTATGCAAGGTATTTTATAATCCTTCCATTTACCATTAGCCTATCATTTCACCACTATTATATATCCATTTCCCACTGGTCTGTTCCTTTTCATGCATTAGTTTTCTATTAGAATGTTAATCTATACTTTTAAAATTTCTACATATTTATAATAGTTTTGGATATCTGGTAGAGTGGGCCTGCCTTCTTTGTCCTGCTTCACAAGGATGTCTTTATTCTTCTTTCACAATACCTCTTCCAGATAAAATTTGTAATAAATATATCCATTGTGAGGAAATTTTTCAGAACTCTATTACATTAAATATAGATTAAAAAGAAGTGACATCTTTATTGAATCATCCCATATACAAAGATAGTATATTTCTATTTCTTCAGGTCTTCTTTATTTTAACAAATACATCTACTACATCTACTAAACTGTAAGTCTATGAAAGCCTATATAACATTTTAAGTTTGAAAATGGTACTGGCTTGACCCTTTACATTGCCCTAAATCTGCTGCTGTCTTTCTGGATGACATGAAAACCCTGTACAGAAGGCCTTCACTCTCACTTTATTTTGGAAAAAGTCAGTGAGAGGATGGACTCAGTCAAGCACGGTGTCTTTGTCAAAGTGACTGGTGTTTGTATAAATCCCGGATAGTTTAGGATAGTAGTCCAAATATTAGGTTTTAGCTCACAGTGCCTCATAAATTTGCTCAGGTTTGCAAGTGAAAGGAAGGAAAGGAAAAAAGGGGGAAAAGGAAAAGGAAAAAGAAAAAAAAACTAACTCTTTTCACTGATTTGTTCAACCCACTTCCATTTAATAATCTCTACAGAAACCACTAAAAGAAGACAGATAAAAATAGCCAAAAATACACTATAGAAAGCTAAATAGACAATGGAAGAGGATTCTTAAAATTCAAAGGGATATAGGAAAGGGAGAAAAAAAGATTTTAAAAAATGGGAAACGATTAGAAAATAAACGTGTACTTAAATCAACCACATTAATTAGTACATTAACTATAAGTGGGCTAAACACTATAATTAAAAGATAGAGAGTCTCAGCTTGGCTAAAAAAAATAAAGGCCTAATTATAAGGTATCTGCAAAACAAAGCCATTTTAAATATAATACTACAAGTAAAATAAAAAGATGAAAAGAAGATATATGATAAAACACTAGTCAAATATCATTGGTTTGGTAGGCCTGCTATAACAAACTACCACAAACTAGATTGTTTAAACAACAAAAAACTAATTTTTTACACTATAAGATTAAAGTGCCAGCCAGATTGGTTTCCCCAAAGGCTTCTTTCCTTGGTTTGTAGACACAAGCCTTCCTATGTTTCTTCTTAAGATTTGCTTTAAAAGACTTCAGTGAATGGAAGTGAGAGTGATGAATGACACCATATAGCAGAATCTTAATAGCTATTGACTATAATCCATGTAATGAGCACAGTGGAATTTGTACTTTATTCCCTGTAAACTCTAATATGTGCTTGCAATTTTAGAAATAAAAGTGCTTCTGTTTTGAATTGCAAGGCAACTGAAAATGAGTTAAGGTATATACCATAATTATAGGCTGGAATATTTAACATTGGTAAGATAGCAATGGTTTGTACATTGTCCTATAGAGTCAATGCAGTCTCAACCAAAATCCTGGCATGCTTGTTTAAATAAGTCGACAAGCTAATTTTGTGTGTGTGTGTGTGTGTGTGTGGTACCGGGGATCTTTGCGCTTGCGCAGCAGGCAGCGAAACCACTGAGCTAAATCCCCGGCCCCTAATTTTAAAATGTATATAGAAAGACAAAGTGCTGAAAATAATATCTGAAGCAGCCACTTTCACATTTTAGATTTTCATAAGGCAGCACCCTCTTCCAGGCACCAATATTTGTTTTAGTTATGCATTCCTGTGTAACAAATTACCCCTTAAAGCTGAAAACCACAAACATTTATTCTTTCACCATTTCTGTGGATCAGATGTCTGGAAGTATCTTAACTAGGTCCTTTGGATCATCCCAAGGGATGTGACTGTAGTCACGCTGCTACCTGGAACTACAGTTATCTCAAGGCTGGGGACAATCTGATTCCTCACTCACATCATAGTTGGTATCCTTAATTGCTCACTGGCTCTTGGCCAGAGACCTTAACTCATTTTCACATAAGTCACCTGAGCATCTTGAAGACAGTACAACTGGATCCTTCCAGAGCAAGTGGTCCAAGAAGGAGTGCATGTGGTTGCATGTGTGTGTGAGAGAGAGAGATCATGAGAGGGAGGGAGGGAGGGAGAGAGAGAGAGAGAGAGAGAATGCAGTATGGATCTGGAATATTCCTTGAAGTCTCACATGTTATAAGCTTGGTCCCCAGCCTGTGGCACTATAGTGGATCCTTTAAGGGGAGGAGCCTAGTGGGAGGGCTTAGTCCCTGTGGTGATGCCCTCAAAGGGTGTGGGACCCTGGTCTCTTCCTCTTTCTCCTTTGCATCCCAGTTGTGAGGTGAAGGGCTTTTCCTGCACCACATGCTTCTGCCATTACATGCTGCCTACCACAGATCCAAAAGCAATGTGCCATTCGTGGACTAGAAACACTGAAATCATGAACCAAATTAAACTTTTCCTCCCTATGGTGATTTATCTTGAGTATTTGTTACAATACAAGAAAGCTGACTAACACAGAGGGCAAGACAGAAGATACAGCATCTTTTAGGGGTTTTTTTTTTCATTTCTGTGAAAATACTACTTAAAAATTGATGCACTTTTATCAAAATCATGGTTTTTGTGAAAGAATAGTTTTTACATTTTTATGAGAGAATTCTAAGACTTTATTTTAGATAAAGTGATAGCACAATAAAAATAAGTAAAGTATTTTGTTTTTGGCACCGGGGATCCAACTCAGGTCCTTGTGCTTGCGCAACAGGCAGCAAAACCACTGAGATAAATCTCTGGCCAAGTAAAGTGTTTTGAGTATTATGATGTCCCCTGCACTTTACAGGCATAGAGGTTAGGAGCATGGTCTTCAGCAAACACCAACAGAATTTGCATGTCCACATATTGGTTATGTGACATTGGACACTTATTTAGCTTCTCTGTGCTTCATTTTCATCATCTATAAAATGAGACAATAGTATTCACCTTGTAGTGTTGTCAAAATTAAATGGGTCATATTACATGGAATGCGCAGAACAACGGCTGGCATGTAGTAAGTACTGTTATAAGAGTTAGCTAATATTTGTATTAGGTAGCAAACCCTCACCTTGTTTTGTTTGTTTGCTACTAGAAATTGAACCCAAGACCTTTGCACCAAGTTACATCCTCAGCTTTTTTCAAAAAAAATTTTTTTTCTTAAGTTTTGAGACAAGGTCTTATTAAATTGTTATGTTTTCCAGGCTGGACTAGAACTTGTGATCCTCCTGTCTCAGCCTCCCAGAGTATTAGGATTACAGGAGTTCAACACCACACCCAGCATCTCTCCTCATTTAATACCCAAGACACCCCCCCCCCCAGGTAAGAATAGTTATTATTTGGCTTCAGAGGTAAGGCCATTGAGCTTCAGAGATGAAAGCTACGTGATTTGCCTAAATGTACACAACTGAAAGCTGCAGAACTGGGTTCTAATGCAATTCTCTGGCCAGAGGTTGTTTTTGTAAAAGTCCCAGATGTGGGTAGAGAAAGATAAAAAGTTAAGGAAGAATTTGGGTTAGTTAAATCATTGACAACTGTAAGTTTTCAGAAGTAATTTTAAAAGAATAGTGAAATACACCCCCTCCCCAATTTAACAGCATTTGTTGTGGTAAGAATGACTCTCAAATCAGGCAGGCCTCAGGAGAGATTCAGAGAACTCCTTCATAGACCTTACAGGAAGTCAGTATAAAATATCAGACCACAGAAAATCTGTCCAAAGCAGGAAGAATAATGAAGAAGAAAAAAGTCATTTGAGAAGCTAACACACATCACTGCTTCACCAATTTTTCTGTGGTACTTTTTCTATGTGCCTTTTCTAGGGTACCAAGTTAGAGTATTTCTGGATTATTTGTGCTTTTAGATACATATCTTCCAGTCAGGGCATGGTAGATATTAAATATTCCAGTTCTTCTCCTTCTCCTTCTCCTTCTCTTTCTCCTTCTTCTTCTTCTTTTCTCCTTCTTCTTCTTCTTCTCCTTCTTCTTCTTCTTCTTCTTCTTCTTTCTTCTTCTTCTTCTTCTTCTTCTTCTTCTTCTTCTTCTTTTCGAATATGTTTTAAAAGTGCATTTTCTACCCCTTCTAAGTCAAGCATGGCCATATGGCTTGTTTCATTCAATGAAACTTGGGTAGAAATGATGTGTGTCACTACCAGGTGGAAACGGTAAGAGCCAGTGCACCTTTGGCTCATATCAAGGTTATATCTCCACCAGCTCTGATCCAGGAGAGACCACAGTAAGTACAGCCTCCCACGTCTTTCTGTGGACCTGGATGAGTGGCTGGTATGCCAGGGCTGTTTCAAACTGTTCCAGAATCACGGAAAATGCACAGAGACGCAGAAGTTGGGTAAAATAAAAATTTACTTGCGAGCAGGCAGGACTGTCAGAAACTGGTCTGGTTGGAGTCCGCGCACTGTGTTCTTTGTCCATCACCTTTTATGCTTTTGTCAGTCATTATCTCATCCCTAGTGGTCTTTGTTAAGTAAATAAAGTTCCAATTCCTGTTTAATGGTTTGACACAGGTGGTTTCTGTCACTGATTACAGTCCTGAACACTTGACAGTTAAGGCACATACATCACAAGTTTGTTCAAGGATTCCCACTTTGTTCTTCAGAGTTAGGATGTTATCTATAGTGGAGCTACAGATCAAAGGAGCTATATAACCTTCACCTTAAACAACAAAAGCAATGGGCTAAGGTAAGTTTTTAAAGGGATATACTACCTATTTTGCTTTCACAACTACTTTAATAGCTAATCTGCTAACCTTACTTTAAAATTTTTCCCTATCAAAACCACTGAGGTGTTTGGAACTGTTTATCACCTGTTACCAAAGAGTGACACATCTTTCAATGGCTTCAAATCTTTTTCTTTCCTTTTTCAGAATGGTGACATCTGAGAAACTAATTCAGAAGACAACATTTTGTGGAACTCTGTTATGAGTTCAGAAGGTGTTTTCCAAAGCTACCTATAGCTAGCCTTTAGCAGGCTGTGAACTGGTTTTATACACCCCTGGAGTTCAAACCATTCTCATTCCCAAGGAAAGCCTCTTTGCCGGTGAGACTCCTGCACTGTGTCAGCTGTCCTGAAACCTAAGCTACCAAATGTTAGCAGAACTTAAAGAAAACCAACCCTGAACATGACTATATTAGATTGGTAGAGTTCCTGTTGGATTATCCAATGGATATTATACAGGATATTATAGTTATCAGAAAACAAATACACAGGCTTTTGCTTTCAGTGTTTAAAAAACCCCAACAAAACAGAAAACAGTATTTGAAATATTTACACCAGTCAATTTCGAACACTTAGCCAAAAGCAAAAACAAAAGGCTATATTTGCTTTTTAAGAATACCATATTTAAGAAATCTCATCTCTGTTTCAGAAGATCAACTTCGCTTGCACAGGAATGGATGTAGCCAGGCATGGTGGTGCATGCCTATAATCCCAGCACTCTAGGAAGCTGAGGCAGGAGAACTGTAAGTTTGAATCCAGCTTGGACAACTTAATGGCTTAGTAAGCCCCTGTCTCAAATACAAAGAGCTGAAGAGCCAAGGATTTAGCTCAGTAGCACTGCACCTGGTTTGCAAGCACAAGGTCCTGAGTTCAATCCCCGGTACCAGAAAAATAAATAAATAAATAGATAGATAGATAGATAGATAGTTGGAGGTGTAGTACAGTGTGAAGGTACTAGTAACAATCCCCATTACCACACACACAGGCATGTGCATGTGCACATACACACACAAAGAATTTTAAAAAATGGATACTACAGGCATATACAATGAGATACAAAGCAGAGATCACT
Source organism: Heterocephalus glaber (assembly GCF_053883595.1). NCBI lineage: Eukaryota > Metazoa > Chordata > Mammalia > Rodentia > Bathyergidae > Heterocephalus > Heterocephalus glaber. Next base: position 33,871,176 of record NW_028258325.1, read on the forward strand.
TTTAATAAGTAACTTGACAAAGTTACTAAGTAACCATTATTTTTTCCATGGTTCTGTTAATATTAATTACAGAAATTTGAAGTAGACAACAATAACACATTCTGCTCATATGTGAAGCATAACATACATGAACATTGAAGCCGTATTATAGAAAATAGACATTATAAAAGCAAAGGGAAAGTAAATAATATGAACAAGAATACAAAGAAAAGGTTTAAACAGGAGATTCAGAGAATGAAGATACTTTTTTTTATAGTGATACTAAGGATTGAACCCAGAGTCTTTGCACTGAGTTACATTGCCGGCCCTTTAAAAATTTTATTTATTTATTTATTTATTATTTTGAGACAGTGTCTCACTATGTCACCTAGGCTGCTCAACCTGCAATCCTACTGCCTCAGCATCCAGCCTGAAGAATATTTTTTCAAAAGCAAAATGTGTGAAAATGATTGCAGTGCAATCAATGATTATTGACTGATAGGCATCGATTAGTTTTGCAATATTTTACCTCCTGTAAGGTTATCTATATACCAGTTACATATGTACACGAGAAAACTTACCAGTCTCAAAGTGCAGTATTTCTCATTTTCTCTTTCTCTTTCTGTCCATATCCACACAAAGCTGTTCTCAATTTCCTCAGCCTAAAAGCTATCCGTAAGTGTAAAATATAATTTCACTTGAAACAAAACTTCAAGAAAAACATTTTCTGAAACTTTGCTGTAATATGAAAATAATCATTGCAGAAATGATCCCCATTCTCCCAATAGGTTTACTTATTTCAGGAACAGGGAAGGGAGAAGGTTTCCTCCTCTCAACCTCCCAAGGCCAATTCCTATAGGGCAATCCCCCAGGCCATGGTTGAGATTCTTGTCATTTAGTCCTAAGTGCCTTGGTAGCAGCATCCATTTAATAAACACATATGAGTATCTACTATGTACTATTTGGTGAGTTGGCCATTGTGCTATTTGACCTACCATACCAAAAGAATTAATTTATCAGAGGGCTAGGGATTTAGCTCAGTGGTTCTGGCGCCTGCTGCACAAGTGCAAGGACCCGAGTTCAATCCCTATTACCAAAAAAACCCCAAAACTTATCAGAGTGTTAAAAAGGCACAAGTCTAAGGAAATGAAGAGAACATCAGAAAATGAAAATGTATCTCCTGTTCCTGGATAGGTAAAACCAATATAGTCAAAATAACCATCCTTCCAAAATTGATAACAAGATTTAACATAATCTCAATCAAAATTCCAATAGCATTCTTCACAGAACTGGAGAAAACAATCCTAAAAGTCATATGGAACCAGAAGACATCCAGAATTGAAAAAACAATCCTAGGTGACGAGCAAAGAGGTCACAATCTCAGACCTGAAGTTATAAATTACAAAGCTACTGTGATAAAAGCTGCATGGTACTGGCACAAAAACGGGAGGATCAATGGAACAGAATAGAGAGTGCAGAAACAAACTCCAAGTACATTCAACTATTTGATCTTCGTCAAATGAGCCAAAAACACATACTGGAGGAAAGACAGCCTTTTTAATAAATGGTGCTGGGGAAACTGGCTATCCACATGCAGAAGATTAAATCTAGGTCCATCTCTTGCTATGCACTAAACTAAAATAAAAATGGATCACAGATCTCAATGTTAAAACAAAAACAGTTAATCTGCTGGAAGACATAGTAGGTAAAACTCTTGAAGTCACAGATGTAGGAAAGGACTTTCTGAATAGAACACCAGTTGTACAGGAAATAGTTTCAAGAATCAACAAATAGGGTCATGTCAAATTAAAAAGTTTCTGCACAACAAAGGAATCCAGCAACAGAGTGAAGAGACAACTACAGAATGGAAAAGGATTTTTGCCAGCCATTCCTCAGACAGAGGACTAACATCTAGAATATATAAAGAACAAAAAAAATTAGACTCTCCCCAAAATAACAGACCCAAGCAAAAACGGACAAGTGAAATGAATAGACACTTCTCAGAAGAAGTACAAATGGCCAATAAATACATGAAAAAATGTTCAACATTACTAACCATTAGAGAAATGCAAATTAAAATAGCACTGAGATTCTATTTTATTCCAGAAAGAATAGCCATCATCAAGAAATCAAATAATAACAAATGCTGGAGAGGCTGTGAGGAAAAAGGGACCTTTCTACAGTGTTGGTGGGAATGTAAACTAGTAAACCACAAAGGAAATCAGTGTGAAGATTACTAAAACAAACCCCTGAAACTAGAAATTCAATTTGACCCAGCTGTTCCCCTTCTATGTATCTTCCCGGAAGAGTTAAAGTACAGTGATATTTGCATACTTATTATTTATAGCAGCTCAATTCATAATAGCTACACCTTGGAAGTAGACTATATATCCATCAACACATGAATGGTTAAAAATGTGGTATTTATACACAATGGAGTACTACTCTGCCATAAAGAAAGATACATTTGAGTCATTTGTAGGAATATGGATGCACCTTGAGACCATAATGTTAAGTGAAATAAATCAGACACACAAGGTTAAATATTGCATGGTTTCTCTTATATGAAAAACCAAAAGTATAAATAAAGAGCAAAATAAAAGATAATAGGAGACAGATCTTTCTCAAAGAGGAAGGGGATCAAGAAATGGAGGCAGGGGAAGAATAGGGGACAAAAAAGGAATTAAGATATGTTGTGTACGTGTACCAGCTTTCCACAAGGAATATACACATTATGTACCACACAATGCACCAATAAAATAATTTTTTTAAAGAAAGCACAAGCCATTATCAGGCTCATCCCTGGGCCTCTATTATGGGTTGACTTGTGTCCCTTCCCAAAAGACATGTTGAAGTCCTAACCCAGAACCTCAAAATATGACCTGTTTGCCAATAGAGTCACAGAGTATAATTAGTTACGATGAGGACATCCTGGAGTAGGGGGGCCCCTAATCCAATGTAACTGGTGTCCTTGTAAAAAAACAGCCATGTGAAAACACAGTGAATGTGATGTGAAGTGAAGGCAAAGACTGGGCTGCTATATCTACAAGGACACCAAAGATTACCCACTGTCAACAGGAGCTAAAAGATAGGCAGGGACAGACTTTCCTTCACACCACTTAGAAGGAACCCACCTGCTGGCACTTTGAAGTACTAATGTCCAGTACTGTAAAGGAATAAAGTTTTATTGTTTTGAGCCATGCAGTTTGTGTGCTTTTTGACTGCAGCCCCAGGAAGCAAATATACTACTCTATTTCAAATAAATACCTCTATAAATAACTAACAATTATGCAGGAAATTTTTTATTAACATTGATATTTCCAAACTTCAGAGATTATCAGAGGTATCAAAGACAAAATTAAGTAAAGTCTGAAAAATTCTTGCAAAATGTTATCATCCTTCTCTGTGGTGACACATTGATGATAATAAAAACATCCCTAGATGCAAAGAATTATTTTATGTCCATTTATTTCAGTATTGATTCTGTAACAATATGTAGAATGAACGGCAAATCTGACAAGAACCCTCGAATGTGATTTGCTGTAACGAGACACAAGAAACATCTCAAGTTCTGGAGTGACATCTCCCACAGGGATCGGCCTCATACGATCTTCTGTATTTAAAATATAATTAATGCTGATTCCAGGGCTTGGGGGAAGAGGGAATAGGGATCCATTGGTTCATGAGTACAGAGCTTCAGCTTCACAAGATGAAAAGAGTTCTGGAGATAGATGGTAGAGTTGTTGCATAGTACAAATACTGTACTTAGTGCCATTGAATTGTATAGTTAAATTGGTTAAGATGGTAAATTTTGTTATGTGTATTTTACCACCACATAAAAATAAAAGTTTAAGAAGTAAGCCATATTGGGAAAAAGGAGAGGGAGGGAGGGAGGGAGAGAGAGAGAGGAAGGGAAGGGAGGGGACGGGAAGAGAGGAAGGGAAGGGAAGAGAGAAAGAAAGAGAGAGAGAGAATAGGTCCATTTTTCATTGCTATAATGAATATCCAAAACTGGGTGCTCATAGAGAAAAGAGGTTTATTTATCCCACAGTTTGGGAGGCGAAAGTCCACACCACATGGCTGCAGCTCTGGTGGGGCTCTCTGCACCACCTCATGATGGACAGCACCACAGCAGTGAGCATGTGTGTGAGAGGGAACAATTACATGCCCAGAGAAAGTGATTCAGGCTTTTATAACAATTTTCTCTTGTAAGAACTACCTTTAATGTCTTCTAAGGACGGCGCCCCCAGTGACCTGAGGACCTCCTCCTAGCATCACCTCTTAAGTGTTGCACTACCCTTCAACACCATCATACTGGGGACCAAGCTTCCAACACGTGGCCCTCAGGGACATACTCTACCACAGGTTTAGAGTTCATACAATACTCCATGAGCTTGTTACCCAGTAAGTCTCACTTTCTCATTGGGGTTGAAGAGTAGAAAGAATCTTATTAAAGCTGGCCCATTAGTAGTCAGGGTACTTTGAGTTACAGGGCCAGGGCAGGACAGAGGAAAGAAGGGTTGCGATGGTCCAGGAGTAAGTAGGTAATGATTTGGACTAGTAGAGTGAGAGGAGAGCATCAGAACTAGGTTTTCCTCCAGCTCCATATCCTGTCTCTCTGTTTCTACCTGGGCTGAATCACTGTTTGGCCAGGCCTTCCCACAGTGACCTGAGCATTTTCAGACCTGCATTCACCTGACCAGTTATCCCATCAGTTCTGGCCAGAGTCCCTGAACTTAAGAGTCTGACCCAGATCTCTTGCTCATTCTAAAGCTAAAAGAGCAGGGAATGAGGGAGTCCAGACTCATGAGGCCAAATCCCTGGGTACTGGTGAGGGTGCCCCCCTCCCAAAATGATGTGCTGTTAACAGAGAGGGTGAAGACTGAGAAGGCAAAAACAAGAGACATCCACTGTATGAACCAATCAGATGTCCTCTAAAATTACTGGGGGATAATTACTTTTATCTTAGCAAACAGCTTCAACCCTCATGCCAGTAAACGTCTCACTTGCTGATAACTACAGATGTGTCCATTTCTCTTAAAATGGACAAAAGTTGACCGACAGTAAAAGAACAAAGAAGAAAATGAAAATGAGTATCTTTTAAAAACTGGAGTCTAGATCACATTCGCTAAATAAGGTTAGTAAGGTAGCTTCCTATTCCCCAATCCTCTGCTCCAACAAGGGGAGGCAGTGTGAATGAAGCCAGTTCAGTAATGATTTTGTTAAGAAAATATTATTCTTTTAAAAAAATTTTTTTGGTACTGGGGATTGAACTCAGGTCCTTGCGATTTCGAGGCAGGCAGTGGAACCACTGAGCTAAATCCCCAGCCCTTGTTAAGAAAATAGACAAGTAATAGGAAGAAAAGGGGCAAAGGGAAAGGGGAAGTGGGAGGCATAGGGGAAAGGAAAGAAGGGAATGGAATTAATATGAGAAAATGAAAAAATGGAAACAAAGTCTTTGTAAATAGGGAGGGATGGAGGGGTGGAAGGGAGGGCAGGGGAAGGGGGAAAAATAAGAACCAAGAGAGTATGTAAAGGTGCAAATTTCCAATGATGAATGTCATTATATTGTACACCTAAAATGTACCAATAAAATAAAATTTAAAAAAAGGAAAATAGACAAGTAGCCAGGCATGATGGCGCGTACCTATAATTGCAACACTAGGGAAGCTGAGGCAGGAGGATCACCACCAGTTCCAGCCCAGCCTGGGGTACATAGTGAATTCAAGGCCAGCCTGAACTACATAGCAAGATCCTGCTCAAAAAATTTTAAATAAAAAACAAAAAAGTAACTAACAAGTCTACTGATCAGAAATGGTAGAAGTTATGATGATTACGCGGAAGTCTCTGGGATCAGAAACCAGGAAGTAAAAAACAGAGCTCTTCAAACTGGGGAGCATGGAGCCCTGAGGCCACAGACAAGCAGGTAAGATTTGCCAACAGGTGCAGTATCATGAATATGTGAAAGAGCCTTAGTTTCCACACATATTTTTTCCTGATAGTCAGCCTGTAATGTGCAGGTGACAGGCTGGACCTTCTCTCCATTCTCACTGCAGGAGAATCACACACCTCTCTTGCACATAAGCCTAACTCTGGTGCTTTGCCTTGAGTGTGAAACAAATGGCATTAAGTGAAGGAAGCTCCAATTCAACATCCTGCCAACAGTGCTGAGGTAGCAAAGACTGCAAAGACTGGATTGTTTGATAAGCTTGGTGATTGCCAGTTCTTTCATCTAACAGAACTGAAGGTAGACAGAATGCAGCTGTCAGCTGACAGCCAATGGGGATGCAATTTTTATGATTTCTAGTGTATAACTTAGAAGACATATAAAAAATGTAGCAATAGTGTTGCAACAAAATTCCCTCCACTCCCATCTGTTCTTTTTTACGTGAACAAGGTTTTCCCTTATTCTTCTATTTTTAATGCTGAAAATAGGAATAGAAGTGCTGGGTGCAGTGTCACATGCCTGTGATCTCAGCTACTCAGGAGGCTGAGGCAGGAGGATCTTAAGTTTGAAGGCAGGCTGGGCAATTTAGCAAGATTCTGCCTTCAAAATAAAATATTAGAAGGGTGGCTTGGCATGGTGGAACATGGCTGTAATCTCAGCACTCTGGGAGGCTGAAGGAGGAAGATTGCAAGGTGAAGCCCAGCCTATGCAAATTAGTGATACTCTGTCTCAAAATTTTAAAAAGGTGAGGATATAACCAATGTGAAGACTCTGAGTTCAATTCTCAGTGCCTAAACAAACAAACAGGGGCGGGAATGTAACTCTGGTAGAACACATCTGGGTTTGATCCCACATGAAAAAAAAAAAAGAATGAATGTTAAAGCTTGTTTCAATAGTTATAATAATAATAAAGCTTCTAACAATAGCAATAGCTTTATTCATCCATAAATAAATTAATTTTTAAAATGTAGCCTCATTCATCCTATTAAGCGAGGTGCTTTCAATAAAATCCTTTTGTGTCTATTGAATAGCTACCCATAAATCTATAATATTTTGATTAATTATGTACTGGTACTAATAATAACTCACACTAGAAGACATTTTAAAATATTTAAAGACTTAGGCTACTGGAAATAAAAATAAAGCTTAATTTCAGAATATGTGTGCATGTATATCTGTTGCAACAAATTATGCTAGAATGACCAATAGAAGACTTTCAGGAATAAAAAGACATTACAGTTGGGTAAAGTTTTCTGTGAGAAAAGAGAATGGAAATATGAGATGAAGAACCAAAAGGAACCATATAAAATTTCCAACTGTTAATGAACAGCTGACTTAAGCATTTAAAAAATACATATGGTGGGTATCCAATTGCCATGGTATTTAATTCCACTGGATACATTTATAAGAGTGACACTTCATCAATGTGTTAACTGCACCCCAAATAAATAAATTTTAGATGCCAATCTAAAACCATGTGTCAGGCTATATAGTTTATGGGCCATGCTGGCCCAATTGTGAAGGACACTGATTGTTAGTGAGAGACTCTAAAAGGGAAAGCAGGTACTCAGGCAATGAGTGAGCTCCCAGTCAGCCCACAGATCAGTGTTTAGGAGGTGGTCATGGAGAAAAGGTCCAGAGGGGTCAAATTCCCAGGGAAGAGCCGGGCTGACTTCCAAACCTGAGTCAGCATCTTCATTTTTAGGCCTGGAAACTTGATTGGGTCAGAATATCTTGGAAGAAGCGTAACCACACTCACAGATATTTATCAATTTATAGTAAGAACTGCAACAATCACAACCACCATACTGTGTTAGAAGCCAAATTACAACCAGAAGGTCACTTCCTAGGTCCAGCAGGAGCAGAAAAAGGGACAGGTATGGTGTACAGCTGAGGCAGTGACAGCCTACTGCATCCTCTCTTTGAGTCCCCGGCCACAGGTGGTGAGGACTCTGGCCTGAGTCAGCTAAGTCTGGCTTGAGCCAGGCCTAGGAGGGATCCTGCCAGTTTCTAGCCCTTGGGACTTCTTTGTCTTTGCTAGGCCATGGCTTCTCAGAGCCATTAAATGGGAGTACTAAGAGCTTTTAAAAAATAATCCCAAATTAGTCTGATTTGAACTAAAGTTCACCTCAAGTGAACATTTGGGCACCCCATTCCTCAGTCACACACTCACAGGCAAAATCTTGGCTTTCTTCCAACATAAGATGAATTACATTGTTTTATGTGTATTTTTCTTGTTTATCATGTACATTGTCATTTCCAAATTTTTGTAGAAGTTGGGATGGTGTTATCCACGTATTATCTATGAAATGTGTAATTAGGGTGGATGCAGTGATACTTGCCTGTAATCCCAGCACTCTGGGAGGCTGAGACAGGAGGATGGTGAGATCAAGCCCAGCCTGGGTAACTTAGTGATCTAGCAAAATCCTGTTTCAAAATAAAAAATAAAAAGGGGAGGTGATATAGCCCAGTGTGAAGACCCTGGGTTCAATCCCCAGTATGAAGGGGAAACAAGCAATTATAAAATTAACATAGAAGAAAATTGAGCATATTTATTATTCAAAATAACTGTGAGTTGAGATCACTCATGGTGCCCTGCACTGATTGCAGCTACTTTAATGACAACTGGCTAAGAAGGAAGCTAAATTAATTCAGATGACATTATTGAGCACCAATGGAGACTTTGCTATTGAGACTTTATATGTAAGCACTATGTCTGATTCGTGGAAAAAATGCACAATCAAGGAATAACAGGAGCACAGTAGAGGGGAACAAGGGACAGGTTTCACAGGTGAGACCCTCCATCTTGAAGCAGAGTAGAAATTTACTGGGAAGAGGCAAGGAATATCCATTTAATATTGAAGCAAATAAAAATATTGAGGGACCTGTTCAAAGACCTGCACTTCATCTGTAGAGAATGCTAAAAGCTCACTATTTTTAGCACACAGAGTTTGGGTAGGGAATAGTAGGGAAATGAAGGGAGTTTGGGGTTTTACAATTTGCAATGGGGCTGTAAGAATAGGATTTCATGCTGATTGGACCTGTGGGTGAGCAGGAAGTAGCATCTATCATAGACATTTTAGGATGATATCCAGGGGCCAGAGAATAGGCTATAAAATACCAAAATTTAGGAACCTACTACTGGAGTGAAATTTCTAAGAGTCCAGAGGCTGGGCTATGTTACAATATCCCTTCCAAGGTCAAGAAAAGTTTGCTGTATAGGGCCCATTCTAATTAATAAGAGAAAAGCAGAATACCCTGGGAAGTTAGAGTATTTTGGAGGCAACATACCTATTTAAGATTGCTACTTTGACCCATTTACCTAACAATGCAAAAGCTTCTTTGTTTTGAATGGGATACACAGAAAGAGATGACTTTGCAATGGGTCTAGCTGCTGTGAAAGCTGCTTTGCCTCATGGGCTGTTAGGCCAAATCTTATGTAGATCTCATGGTGATCCAAGTACCTGGGACAGATAGAGACACTGCATGGAGCCTTGGACTGGCTCCTCAATTCAGACCTTGTGGATGTGGGAGCAAAGTTACACCATTCCCTGTGGATAACTATTTTCCTTTCAAGAAATAGTTCCTGGTTTGTTATTGAGCCCCAGTAAAAACTAAACTATTCAAAATGAGATGCTCTTCATGCTGTTGGTGTTAAGCCACAGTGATGTATAGCAGTGCTCCTTCATCACATGGAAGCGGGTTGCCAAGGCTACATTCTAGAAGGTTCTGGAGGCACAATAAATTGTGTGAACAAGTGACTCAGGTCTGCATGGCTTCTTTTCTTGCTATGTTTCTTCAGCTGATGCTTATGGCCAATGGGAAATGGAAAAAGTCATAAATACAAACAATGATGATGATCTTTTGCAGAAACAAAGACATAATACTTATGAATATTTCTTCCTTACTTCCATAGGCATATATTTGCAAGTATATTCACCAGTTCATTTGGTTCTTTCCTGTCCCATTTCTGTACAATCTAACATAATGTGTGCATAGAACTTAACCTTACACTTTGGGATTCAAGTCCCAGACTATCAAAAAGGGGCTTAACTCGGCTAGAAGCAGAATAAATATAACTCTAATACAGATGCAGTGGAATTTTGTGTTTTCAGTTGTTTGAGAAGTAGAAGCATCATGTTAAGTAAAAGCAGGGGATTTTTTTCCTTGTTTTTATTTGGAAGCTAAATATGTTTAGATGAACAACTGAGAATGGAACCTAGGCCCTCTACCATACGCTCACTGCAAAGTCTATGGAAGAAACAGACCTCACCTTGAACTCCCTTTTCACAGTCCACTTCAGTGGTCACATATTCTTGGCTTCTTGGATTTCCCCCCAAGCTCTGCCTTTCTTCTGTCATGCCTGTGCTTTAGGAGAACTGGTTAGTGATTATCTGATGCTACAAAACCATTCCAGAGATTCACTTCCTCAGCTGCTCTCATGTTTGGATAAGATCTAATTCCTATAATAATTCCTTATCCCACAACACTCATAGTGGTTCTACTTCCCTGACTGAACCCTGACTGATACCAGGATATTCAAGCCAAGAGCTGAAGGAGGCAAGAGGTTAGTTATGTGGCTGCCTTGGGAAGAGCATTCCAGGCAAAGGAAACAGCACATGCAAAGGCCCTGACGTGTGAGCATGACTGAGAAAACCAGGGTGGCTGAGTCCTGTTAGTGAGGAGAGAGTAGGAAGAGATGAGACCAGAGAGGTAATGGGGAAAAGAGGCAAGAGCATGGAGAGCCTTGTAGATAATGGAAAGTGCTCTAGATTTTCCCAGTGTCAGATGGGAAGCCATGGGAGGGCCAAAGTGGATCTGACTTAACCTTTGCAAGGGCTCATTCTTGCTGCTCTATTGAGAGTAGACTGCAGGGAGCAGATGAGGGCAGAGCCAGAAGATGAATTAAAAATTTAATCCAGTAATCCAGATGAGGAATGTTGCTGACATCTGGAGAGTGCCAGCAGTTCATCTTCATAGAAGCAGTACGTGATTCTGGTAAGAATTTGCTTCAAGGGCCATATCTGGGACCACTATCCTTGGATTTATAGGTCACCGATTCCTCCTGGCCTGTATCTCACATAGCATCTCAGCAGACCAGGGCCCCATTTTGCAGCAAAGGAGATGTTTGAGTGAGGTCAAGACCAAGGGATTCACTGACTGTATCTCAAGCCTGCTGGAGCATTCAAACAGCATGCCAGGCCCCATAGACAACAACTGGCTGGCCCCGGCTGCTTGCTTTGTCTCAAAGGAAAGCCAAGTCTGCAGCTTCTTCATGCTCCAGCGCTCTCCCCCTACAGAATTGACCAAGGTCAAACTCTACCTGGACCACATCCTGGTGAAGCCTTATTTTGCTTCCTTCCTTTCCTTAAAACCCTTTCCTTCCTGGAAAGTATTCTATCAACAAGTCAGGGTGCACTGCCTTCCTCTATCTCATCTGCTTCTGTAGAACCTGACCCAAGACAACCAACAATAAGGAAAAGTCCCTGAGAGCCGGAGCATCCAGACACTGCGCCACAGGCCCCCACACAGGCCGCATTCCTGCTTGGGACAAAGGACCTTCCCTGATCCTTTGTGACTTGACAGACCCTAAGGGTTGGGAGTCACCCTCTGTTCCTCAGCCTGGGTTTTTATATCCTGAGAATTTAAACCGTATTCCAGGAGTTAAACTCGTGTCCACCTGGAGTGACAGATACGCTAAGAAACTTACGGGAAATAATTTATATTGGAACCAATGCATTTCTATCATGAAGTAGAGTACAAAACAGGCAAACATGTTTTATAGAACCCAAAACCTCAAAAGGCACATCTTTCTTGGGTAGGTAGCTGAGGACTCCAGGGCTCAAGGTTCTGTTGCTGTAAGGGGTACGTGAATGGGAATGCCCGAGCAGCATGGACAAAGTTGGTGGTGGGTTTCTTCTTTCTTACTCTTTTCCAGTACTAGGAATTGAACCAAGTGCCTTTACACTGGGGTACACCTCCAGCCCTGTTTTTATTTTTGAGACAGGGTCTCACGAAGTCACTAAATTGCCCATGCTTGGCTCAAACTTGTGATCCTCCTGCCTCAGCCTCCCAGAGTGGTGTGATTATAGGCATGCACCAAATGGCCAGCTAGTGATGGGGACAGGGAAACAAGCTCTTTCTAGACAAAGCAAGAATAGAAGGAGCTGACCTAGAGCAAGCCTAGGTCTTCACGGTCCCATGAAACCATCCTATAATGGTTTTAGCTTTTCTTGTTCTAAATAACCACCATGCTTGAGGGCTCCCTTCCTATTTGCTAAACTTTGGACGTGCATGAATTTCTTTTCTTTTTTTTTTGGTGCTGGGGATCAAACTCAGATCCTTGCGCTTGTGAGGAAGGTGGTAGAACCACTGAGCTAAATCCCCGGCCCCAGTTTCTTTAATCTCAGCAGCACTCTGTGAGGTGGGTACATTTTACTTATGGGAAAAGCGAGATTTGGGGAGTGGGGTTAACTTTGCCAATATCATTGAAAAATAGAGGGTATCCTCATCTCTTTCCACATCTGTGTCTTCTCTGCTTTGCACTCACAGTATGTGGGACATACAAAAATAGCAAAATCCAGGAAGTTGGTATCTCTAGAATAAAGTGTCACTGAAGTCAGAAAGAGCTGAGAGCGGGCCTGAATTAGGACCTTTCACTTCCTACCTCTTACCCTAATGTTCATGTTACACTCCTGTTTTCTTGATTTCATGGTTTGTAGTTGAAGATTTTTAAAAAAACCTTTGCCTTCTTTGTCTTACCGTGCTGTTTATATTCCTCTCTTATCATTTGTATGAATTTTGCCCTAGGTATAAGCTCTTTGGCTTGGCATGCTATATAAAAACAAACCAACCAGCAAATAAATAAAAGATAATATCAGAGACATTGAAAAATACCAGAGAACGAACAGGTTTCACAAGTATAGAAGACATAAAAATCTCTTTGTAAAGGTTACATTTTGTTTATTTCTTTATTTAAAAATTGCCAAGTTCCATGTACCTAGTTCATCTGCCTCTAAAAAGAAGATTTAAATGCTGTTTCAAGGTCTCATAAATACAAGTCCAAATCTATAACCTGGAATTTTTCAGGAGGATTGAGTTTGACTTATCTCCCTCCCAATATCATCACTGAAAAATTGTTTAGTACTGTACTTCCCTATTCCTTGGCTGAGTTGGCTGGGCATAAATCTAAGAAGATGAGGTTTATATAGCCAGACTCTAAAGATGATTTCTGTTCCTTTCTGGCTTACATTTTTTATAAATATGGCTCATGTATCAATTTTGTACATATTGACATATTTCCTCAGAGTATTTGTGCTTGCATTTTGTGATATGGGAGTTATCAGTGTCTCGTATCCCCTTAAATACATTACCGCAGTGGTTACAGAATATTATTTTTCACAGGTTAGTTAATTGAAATCTTCAGAAGATTTGTCAAAGCATATGGTTTCTGACATTCAACTTGACATTCACAGAGCACAATAGTTGTACACAACTAAAATCATTTTTTAAAACATAAGGTGTAAAAATACTGTGAACGTTTTTTATGCCTTTCTGAAAAGTATTCAATAATTTCAATACATTTCTCAGGGAATCATTTTATTGCTTGATATAAATTGCTTTCTGTTTTTTAAAACTTTATCTTCAATATATAAATAACTTCTAACCCACTAGTGAAACTTTTCAGGTATGACACAGGCATTTAAGGTAAAACTAATGTAACCTCTTAGGCACAAAGGCATCCTATGTGTCTAATAAATACACTGATTAGATATCAGGTAGTAACATGTGACACCTTTAGAGATTCATAAACCAAACATTTTTTACTGCTTTTCATGGTTATCCTGGTAGTCTAAGCCACCAAGAGTATAATTAAGTGGTAATGAAAGTGACAATGAGAATTTGGGGTAAATGAATACTTTCTGTTTTATTTTTGTGGTGCTGGGATTAAGTCTAAGACCTTGCACATGCTAGGCAGGAGCTTTACCACTGAGCTTTATCCCTAGCCCCATAAGCAAATACTTTAAAAGAGAAAACTGAAGAAAAATGTAAACAAAGAAAAGGAGGAAGGGAGGGAAGAAGAAAGAAAGGAAAGGAGAGTGAAGGAAGGAAAACCTAAACTGACAAATGGCTCTTTTCAACTTCAGTCAGGCGTCTTCCTAAGGAGAACAATAATTCAAGGGAAATCAAAACCAGTCTCTAAAGGAATTGATTTTGAAGCAAACTGTTGACGGAAGCTTCTACCAAAACATCCTACACAGGCTCATCTGTGTGAGGCCAACTGCAAGGTCAAACGAATGGCTGGGACTTTAAAGTACAGTCTTAGTGAAATCTAAAATGAGTCATAGGCTCTTTCCAGTAGCCACAAAAATAACCAAGAGCCATGCGGCATAGTGAGTTTTGTCCTACTTTGGCCTCTTGCTGGCATTATAACTTTGGACAATTCATTTAGCCATTCAAAGCTTCACTTTTAACACACAGAGGCGACAGGCAGAACTGGGTTGGAATCCCAGGTCCATCTCTTATTCCGGTATGATTTTAGGGAAGTTACATAACTTCTATGAACCTATTTCTTCAATCATAAGATGTGAGTAAAATCCAACCAAAGCTCAAAAAAGGTATGTTGTTCCATCTATATAAAAACTCTTGAAAATGCAAACTAATCTATAGCAACAGAAAATAGATCAGTGGTTGTTTCGGGGCCTGAGAAGGGTGGAAAGAAAAAATTACAAAGGGATAGAAGGAAACTCCCATGGTAGTAGATATGTCTGTGATCCTGATTTGATGATGATTTCCCAGGTATATACACACCTCAAACTTATCAAAGTATATTAAACATTCCAAATGTTTATTGTATGTCAATTATACCTTTTTTAAAAGTCAGAGAATTAAATGAGATTTTATGTGTAAAATAATTCTGTATTAGAATATGACAAAAGTAAGGCTTCAGAAATACAGGTTCTTCTCTCCTGCCCTATTTATGTCACAGGACTGTTTCAAATGGTACCATACTTCATAAACACCTGCATTATAAACACTGGAGTCTCTTCAGCAACTCTGTGGCTTGATAAATATTTTCAAAGAAAAATATCAGACAATATGCAAATAGCTCCGTGGCTTACTTAGGATGCTATTTCTGTCAAATCTTTATTAGAGCTGTAGTTTACATTGTTGGATTCACAGTATGTAGGACTTTATGTTACCTTTTCACATGACTTATTATAAATATATCTGCATATTATTTATTAATTAATTTATTAATTTTTACAGTGCTAAGGATTGAACCCAGAACCTCGCACACACTAGGCCAATGGCTCTACCACTGCGCTCCATCCCCAGCCCTACCTGTTAATTTTAAACGACTGCCTCATGTGTGCCAGGCATGAGTTCTGGATTTTGAAGGTAGAAGTGCCAGGGTTTAGCGACAGATTGAATTTGGGGTGTGAGAGAAGAGGACTCAGGGATGACACTGCAGTTTTGACCTGAGCAATTACAAGTCTGATGAAGCTGACATTTTCCCAGACAGGAGGGATGTGTGAAGGGTAGATTTAGAGGAGGAAGTGAGGAATTCAGTTTTGAGGACAAGTTAAGTGTTAACATCAAAATAGAGATGTGAAGTGGGCAGTAGACACAAGATCAAGGGCCATTTCAGCGGGAGATAGAAATTTGGGAGCCTCCAGCATAAAGATGGTATTTAAAACGTGAGTGGGATGAGATCTCTAGGGGCATGAGTACAAAGAACAGAAAAGTTTCAAGAGCTGAGTTAAGCAAGTTATCTAATGTCTGTAGAGATCCTGGAGTTGAGAAAAAATCAGCAAAGGTGACAGAAAAGGAGTGTCCCTGAGGAGGAAGGAGATCTAGGAGTGTGGACAATTGTGTAAGAGAAGGTAAAAAGCGAACTCTTGCAGCCAAGGGTGGCTCTGGATTAGAGCGGATTCACACGATGGCAGCAGATAAGGATTTCACCTAAGAAACTATACAAATGGCAATATGCATAGAAAAAGATGCTCAACACCATTAGTCAGCATAGAAATACAAGTTGAAACAAGGATACTTTACACCCTTGAGGATGGCTACAATCAAAAGAAAAATAAAAATGGTGAGAATGTGGGAAAATTGGAAACTTCATACACTGCTGGGGAAATGTGAAAGGGTGTAGCATTTTGGCAGTTCCTCAAAAAGTTAAACATTGAGTTACCATGTGATCCAGCAATTCAACTCCCAGAAATATACCCAGAAAAGATGGAAACATATGTCCACACATGAATGTTCACAGCAACATTATTCATAATAGCCAAAAGCTGGGAAAAAACAAATGCCTAGCTTTTAGCAAAAAACGATGAGACATGGAAAAAAACAAGCAAGTATGATGAATACATGGGAAGAAAGCAATCCGTACAAAATGTCCCAGAGGAATTCTGGATGTTAGATTTACTAGAGAAGGACTTTAAATCAGGTATTTTTTAAAAAAAATAATGTCAAAGAATTAAAGAAAACTATTTCTTAAATAAGAACCAAGAAAGACTATGTAAAGGCGCAAATTTCCAATGATGAATGTCATTACATTGTATACCTAAAATGTACCAATGATTAGAAGGAATAATCGATAATGTAAAATAGGAAGAAAAGGTCCAAAGGGGTAGGGGTAGTGGGAGGGGCAGGGGAAAGGAAAGAAGGGAAAGGAAAAAATGATGAGAAATGGAAAAAATGGAAATAAAGTCTTTGTAAATAGGGAAGAGTGGAGGGCATGAAGGGAGGGCTAGGAATGGGGAAAAAATAAGAACCAAGATGCATTATGTAAAGGTCCAATTCCCAATGAGAAATGTAATTGTGTTGTATACCTACAATGTACCAATAAAATAATTTAATACAAAAAAAGAAAGAAAACTATTTTTTAACAACTAAAGAAAGTATGAGGGTGAAGTCTCCTTTAATAGGGAATGTCAATGAAGAGACAGAACTTATAAAAATGAAGAAAAGTGAATGAATTTTTGAGTTACAAAGTGCGATAACTGAAACATGCCTACCCTAGAAACCAGATTCTACCCTCTCTACAGGATTTGGAGTTACTGTGTGCTTAGCGAATTTTCACAACAAATTCTTAGCCAGGCGTGGTGGTGCACACCTGTGATCCCAGCACTCGGAGACTGAGGCAGGAAGATCACCAAGAGTTTGAGTCCAGCCTGGACTACATAGTGAGTTCAGGGCCAGCCTGAACTACAAAGGGAGACCCTGCCTCAAAAAACCAATCCAAACGAAACAAATCAGAACAAATTTTTTCACTATATTCTTTATTGCATGTAGTCCCGAAGTCTCTACTTGGTCAACTAATATTTGGACAAAGATTTTTCTTTGGCCAAGGATGTAGTTCATTGGTAGAGCACTTGCCCAGTATTTCAAGGCCCTGTGTTGGGTTCTCAATACTGGGGGGAGAGAGAGAGAGAGAGAGAGAGAGAGAGAGAGAGAGAGAGAGAGAGAGAGAGAGAGAGAGAGACAGACAGACAGACAGGGAGAGAGAGAGAGTTAGTTTTCAATAGAAGAGTTTCCTTAATGGCCTAGAACCAATACATTTCTGAGGGTAGTTGAGGAAGAAATCAAAACTGTCTAAACAGTCCCTTCCTGCTTGGGAAGAGTTTCCAGAGCTGAGTGCTTAGAGCCTTGTCACATTTTGCTGAGCATGGACACAGCTAAACACATGCACATGGCTTTCTAGACTCCTGGAACACACCATATCTCTTTTTTTTTTTTTTGGTACCAAGGAGCGAATTCAGGACCCTGCGCTTGTGAGAGGCAGGTGGTGGCACCACTGAGCTAAATCCCCGGCCCTCAAGTGTGATTTTACAGGAAAACAGAAGTTTACTTGCTCTTATGAAGGAATGAATTTGGGGTATCCTTAGTCTGCCATTTCCTTTATGTTACCCAGTAGTTGCTATTTTATCTTTGGGGGAATACTTTTTGTAAGAATGGAGTTATCTGTTCTTTGAGTGTTGATAAGATTGTTATAAATCCATCTAAGTCTCTGTGTTTCTTCATTAAAACATTTTTAATTGCTACTTTATTTTCTTTCACAGTAGAGGCTTTCTACTTTTTTCTAGGTATTTGAAAATTTTTTTCTAAGCTTTAATTTATTGGTGTAAAATTATTCATAGTACTTATTTAAAAATCTATAATATATGTGATTGTTCTATTTTACAACCTTAATATTGTTTATTTGTGTATAATTTCCTTTTTCCATGAATTCTGTCAGGTGATTGTCTAATTAGTATTTTTTAAAAGTTAACTTTTGTTTCTTTTTTTTATATTAAATTCTTTTATTGATACATTGTAGGTATACAACACAATTACATTTCTCATTGGGAATTGTACCTTTATATAATGCATCTTGGTTCTTATTTTTTCCCCATTCCTAGCCCTCCCTTCATGCCCTCCACCCTTCCCTATTTACAAAGACTTTATTTCCATTTTTTCCATTTCTCATCATTTTTTCCTTTCCCTTCTTTCCTTTCCCCTGCCCCTCCCACTACCCCTACCCCTTTTCTTCCTATTTTACATCATTGATTATTCATTCTAATCATTGGTACATTTTAGGTATACAATATAATGACATTCATCATTGGAAATTTGCACCTTTACATATTCTCTCTTGGTTCTTATTTTTCACCCTTGCCCAGCCCTCCCTTCAACCCCTCCAGTCCTCCCTATTTACAAAGATTTTGTTCCTATTTTTCCATTTTCATACCAGTTGGAACGGAGGTTAGGTAGAGCTCTTAAAGACATTGGTGTAGGAAAAGATTTTATGAACAAAACCTCAGTTGCCTGTGAACAAGCACAAACAATCAACAAATGGGATCTCTTCTTATTAAAAAGCTTCTGCACAGCAAGAGAAACCACCAGCAGTGTGAAGAGACAACCTACAATGTGGGAAAAAATCTTCACCTGCTCTTCCTCAGACAAAGGTCTACTATCTTGAATCTACAAAGAACTTAAAAAGATCAGACCTCCCAAATTTAAAGACCCAATCCAAAAGTGGGCATCTGAAATGAACAGACATTTCTCACACAAAGAAGTAGAAATAGCAAATAAATACATGAAAAAATGTTCAACCTCACTGGTCATTCCAGAGATGCAAATGAAAACAACGCTGAGATTCCACTTCACTCCAGAAAGAATGGCTGCTATCATGAAATCAACCAATAACAAATGCTGGCAGGGCTGTGGGGAAAGAGGAACCTTGCTACACTGCTGGTGGGAGTGTAGACTGGGGCAAGCACTGTGGAAATCAGTATGGAGATACCTCAAAGAACTAGGACTGGAAGTCCCATTTGACCCCGCTATTCCACTGCTGGGGATCTTCCCCAAAGAATTAAAAGAATCATACCACAGTGATATATGTGTGCCCATGTTCATAGCAGCGCAGTTTATAATAGCTAAAACTTGGCAACAGCTCAAATGCCCATCAACTAGAGACTGGATAAAGAAAATGCGTTTTTTTTTATAAAATGGAGTACTACTCAGCCATAAAAAATGAGCAATTAGAGACATTTATAGCTAAGTGGATGCACATTGAGGCAATATTCTTAAGTGAAATAAATAGGACACACATGTGTAAATACCGAATAGTTTCTCTGGTGTGAGAAACTGAAAGTGTAAATAAGGACTAAATGTATAATAGGTAATGTGAAATAGGAAGAAAAGGGGCAAAGGGGAAGGAAGTGGGAGGGCTAGGGGAAAGGATAGAAGGGAATGGGATTAATATAACTTTTGTTTCCTAATGATCTCTAATATATTTTACTATATGACCCTATTTGGTCATATTATCTACTTTCTGTACTTGCCTTTAGTTTATTTTGTTGTTCTTTTTCTAATTTCTTAAGTCGAATGCTTTGTTCATTTTCCACACTTCTGAGTATTTAATGTTATGAAAATTTAAAAATACTTCTTTAATTGTACCTCACAAATATTGATAATTCAAATTTATTATTACTTAGTACTAAAGATTTTCAAATTTCTCAAAATAATAGAAGTAGTACTACCATTTGATCCAGCAGTCCAACTACTGGGTTCACATCCAGAGGAAATGGAGTCATATGTCAAAAAGACACATGCACGCCCACATTTATTGCTGCACTATCCACAATAGCTGAGAAGTGAAAAAAACTAAGAATCTGACAACTGATGAGTAGATAAAGAAAACATGAGACATATACACAATGGAATACTATTCAGCCATAAAAAGATGGAATTTTGTCATTTGCAATAACATGGATGGAGCTGGGGATCATTATGTTCTCCTGAAATAAGCCAGATGTGGGTACAGTTTTATATATGTCCAAAGGATTAAGATCGTTAATTATGGGATCAATTAAAAAATTTTAATGTTCTATATGTCAGGAACTCAACTGGGCTGGGGAGGGACACAGAGCTGACAAGTGTCAGAGTAGTGACAAACCAAAACTAAGAATTAAGTTATCTGTGATGTGCAAGAGGCTGAACTAGACAAAGGACTGACACTCTCCCCATCCCTGTCCATTTTCTCCATGAACTGCACACTTGTGGAGGGTCAGGTGGGTCAATACAAGTGTGAAGATCCTCTTGCTTTTGAGGGAGCCCCAAACAAAAAGGGAGCCCCAAACCAAGGATTCCAGCAGCTTTATGGGTCCTGAAGCTGGAGTGAAGCCTAAGGGGCTGGAAGTGGAGAAGCACTTCCGGGGTGGGGGGTTAATATGGCAACTTTTATGCTATGTGATTTTACTATGATAAAGATTTTTTTTAACTCACAGACATTTTTATATTTCTTGCTCTAAAGAAAGTGAACCCAGGTGGCAGCAAAATAGGCAGGCTGCATCCTCTGGGAATCCTGTAGGAATCCTTAGGATACAGGGGTTCTTCAAGGGCTCCCAAATCTACTATTCCAGCTCACAAGTCTGTCATGAACTCCAATCTATATCTGCAATTGCAGTGACCAAGTGTTTCCAATCTCTCCTTTCCATAAGGAGGCCTAAGCAACAGAGGTGGCTAAAAATGAAGCGATGGTCAGTGATTGTCAGTCATACTTAAAGAAGACTGTGCCCAAGGCCTCCACAAGGAGGCTCAGCAAGGGAGCCACTGGGGCAGTGAATGCAAATACCAAAGAGCATTCCTGGCCAGGGTGCCTCCATCCTTGACCCCACTCAGCTCAAGGCTGCAGTGCACTGCCAGTGCCCAGTGTGCTGGAGGAAGGCAGCCTTCTTGCTGGGCCTGCCAGGTGATTGGCTGTGGGCAGGCCTGAAAAATCTCCCTGAGTTTCTAACTATAAGGTCTATTTGATTGGCAAATAACTGAGAGGTTGGATATGGAGATGGTGGGTTGATCTGTTTACTGTGTGGTCCTGTCAATGTTTGCTTTACACATTTGAGGCCACTCCATACAGTTTTAGAATTGTTATATCTTCCTGGTGAATTTAAAATGTAATCATAATGATGCCATATATCTCTAGTGATATTTTAGGCTTAAAACTCTGTTATGCTGACATTAATATAACAACCCCAGGTTTTCTGTTTATTGTTTTTTCTGAAAAAATTTCCTCTTCATTTTACTTTTCATCTTCCCAAATCCTTATGTGTGAGGCATGTCTCAAAAAATAGCACATATCTAGGTTTTCAAAATCCAATTTGAAGAGTGGGGATATAGTGTAGTGGTAGAAAGGTTGTCCAACACAAGTGAGAGCCTCAATCTTCAGTACTAAAAACTTTAAAAATTTAATAAAACATCTAAGTTTAGTCCAGTTACATTTAACATGATTTTTACTGGGGCCTTTTCTTTTTTCTTTTTTTTTGGTACCTGGGATCAAACCCAGAACCTTGTGCCTCGAGGTAGGCGCTGTGCCACTGAGCTAAATCCCTGCCCTATTGGGGCTTTTTCTACTATTTTACTTTTTAATTCCTGTTTGTCCTGGATTATCTATTTTTTTTAATGTTGCCTTTGGAGGAGGGGTTGGCTATATTTTTTCCCTTATTCCAGTTATCGTGAATTGTTTGGATTTATACACTTATTCCTTTATCCATTATTCTTAAAATATTACTTTGAGTATTTGACTTAACTAAGTATAAGATTAAATGATTTCTTAACCTTGCCCAAATAATAAGGGGAATTTTGAATATTTTGACTCTCAACATATTATTAGTATTATCTTTAAACTACTCCTTTGAATTATATATTATTAACATACACAAATAATATCTATGTACATACTTTCACAGAATGTTGTTTTAATACTTCTTTTTCCTTACACCATCTACTACATCCTTTTTTTCTTCCATTATAATTAATTAAAGAAGTTTTAGAAATTTCTTTTGTTCAGGGCTCTTGGTAGTAAACCTGGTTCCTGTTTAACATAAAGATTTTGTCACCTTTGTTTAAAATAGTTTTTCTGGATTCATAATTCAAGGAAGCAGTTATTTTCCCTCAGTGTTCCGGAGATGTTTTCTGGCTGGTTTCTGGCTTTTTGGTTGCTGTTGAGACTGAGGTAGATTCCATTTGTGCTTTCTTTAGGGCTGATTCTAAAAATCTCTTTGCTTTTCATATTTTATAGTTTCACTACTAACATTAAGCATCAATTCCTTTTTAATTTTCATTTTTGAGATACAAGGTGTTTTTCTAACTTGTGCTTTTTGAGACATAATGTGGATTTCTTTTTATTTTTTTCTTCTTGTGATACAATATGCTTCCCATTGTCCTTTGTGATTGCTTCCCTGTTTTGACGGGAGTTCAGAGGCTCCGTCCCGGTCAGTTAGAGACAAGGGCAGTTTTCAAGAAGTGGAGGCTGCTGGAAAAAAATTAATAGCTTTTTTTTTAAAACAACAGAAAATAACTCAATATCTGCTTCCAACACAATGATGGCTGACCTAGGGAGAGTTTTCTACTCAAATGATCAGTACTAGAAGGGACATATGAAGAAATGACTCTGTAAACTCCTTAGGGATAATAGATTTATGGATTGGGTAGGACTTTCTCCCCATTTTAACTTGTCCATATGTGTGTGTATTGTTTTAATTGCTTCATACACCATTTTAAGAGCATTGAAGCCAAATAACCAGATAAAATCACAAATTAGACATCTATATATTGATTTATTTGCTCTGAGGATTCAAAAAAATGATTAGTTGGGTCTTAAAACTCAATAGTATAGTCAAAGAAGTATTTTTCACTAGTATGTTTATAGATTAAAATTTTCTTGCCTAGCATGGGGGGACATGCCTGTGATCCTAGCACTCTGGGAAACTGAGGCGAAAGGGTTCCAAGTTCAAGCCCACTCTTGGCAACCTAGTGACTTAGCAAGACCCTGACCCAAGGAAAAAATTAAAAATGACTGGAGTGTAGTTCAGTATGAAGGTCTTGGGTTCAGTTGTCAATAACACCCCACCACCACACACACACAAATTACTGCTTATCATATTTCTCATGTACTCATCTTATAAAAGAAAATATGTAACAGCTCCTGAAGCACACTTCAGAAACCAACTTTAAGTAGAAATCTTGTTTATTATATCCTTATGACATAAAATCAGACTAAAATTAGTGATTTAGAAAGTACAGTAGTCTCTTTTTATGTATTTTTTCTACATATGCATACCTATGAGAAAGTTTAATTTATAAATCAGGCACAGTAAGAGATTAATAGCAAAAACTAATAGTAAAATGCAACAATTGTAACAATGTACTGTAATAAAAGTCATATGTGTATGTTCTTTCAAATATTTTATTATATATATATATTTTACAGTTAATCAAAACCTCTAAAAGAGAAACATCTGGGATAAAGGGAGACTATTGCAAACATAACCCAAAATTTTATGCAAATGGATATAGAGATTTCTTATTTTCTGCTGCTTGTGGCTCTCGGTATTCTGGAATGAGAAGAAACTTCAAAGTTCATCTAATTCTCATTCAACTGTTATGGAAAGTGAGATGGAAAAAAGTTAATGAATCTCCCTGTGTCCACATCACTGAGGGCTGACATAGGCCCAACAAAGGCCTCTTTATCTCCAGTTTTATGACTCCACAAGAACCGTAGGGCAGGGTCTAGATTTCACTTGTGCCAAGTGCACCTTTCATTATCTGCCACCATTGTTGTTATGTTTCTCCTGCACCCTTAGCCTCTCTGTGTTCCTTAGGAATGTAAGACATTTTTCTTTCATTGTGGACAGTGTATACTGCTAGCTATCCTGTACACAAGTTAATTGGGAAGAGCCTAATTAAAAAGATCTAGTATTTCTATGTTTCTGAAATATGCATATTTTCCATTTTTAAACATTTTAAAATGAGAAGGGGACATTAAATGTACTCACCCCCACTAAAGGAACTCTTAAATTAATGATTCATCTTAAAACTGATGAAGTTATAAAAATCTAGGAAACATGGTCTATGCCTTATGTCTGTCATTTGCCATCTCTGCCCCCAATCTGGTTTAGCATAGTGCAGGCACACAGTAGGTGCTCAAAATTATTTGTTGGACAAATTTATGAAGGTGAAATTCAACAAGAACTTGTACTCTCCCCCCTCACATTTATCTTGTTCTTCCTCCAGATACACTCGTGACAACTGAGTTAATGAGCTGCTTTTAGGAAACAGGAGGAAAATTGACTTTACCGTGGGAACCAAGTGCAGCATTTTCTTTGCATTATATATCATTTTTATTGCACTATTTTTAAACTTAAAATATCTGGATGTCAGGACCTTATATCTGGAGAAGCATTATTGACTAAAGAACTGCCAAGTAAGTTTAAAAGTATTGAGGAAGTACTCTGTAAATAATTAATGTTGTGCTAATTATAAATTTCAACTAGACTCTTAAATCTCAAGGTGAATCATGCTCATCAGAGAGTTGACCCACTGTGACCCTGGAGATAGTGGAAGTCATTGAACTTCTTTCTTTTCTGTAGCAGAGCTTAAACCACTTTTCTAGCAGTAATGACTAAGATTGTAGTGCTGGACCTCAGATAGGAGGCAGACAGGAAGGCAGGAGAGTTGGATGTGCACAGGCTTTTGGTGGGACGTACTATAGATTGAACCCAGGAGCACTCTACCATTGAGCTACATTTCCACACTTTTAAATTTTGAGACAGGGTCTCACTAAGTTGCCTGGGCTGGCTTTAAACTTCCGATCCTCCTGCCTCAGCCTCCCAAGTAGCTAGAATCACAAGCATGTACCACCACACTGGGCTGTACAGAGATTTTTATATTAGACAAAGCTGGTTTAAACCCTGAGTTAGACACTTAGTAGCCATGTAACTTTTAGCAAGTTAAATAGCTTCTTTGAGGCCTCAGTTTACTTATCTGCAAAATCCAGTTAGAAGAATGGATATCAGAGGCTAATGTGAGGATTCAGTAGGGATAACACATACGATGTTGTTTAAAATGAATAATTGATAATTTGAAATAGGAAGAAAAGGTCCAAAGGGGTAGGGGTGGTGGGAGGGGAAGAGGAAAGGAAAGAAGGGAAAGGAAAAATTATGAGAAAAGAAAAAAATGGAAACGAAGTCTATGTAAATAGGGAAGGGTGGAGGGGGTGAAAGGCACACAGGTAATGAGGAAAAAATAAGAACCAAGATACATCATGTACAGGTACAAGCACCCAATGATAAACGTAAACGTATTGTATACCTAAAATGTACCAATAAAAGAATTTAAGGGAAAAAAAAGGTAATCTTTCCTTACCTTTTTTCTTGAATCACTTCTTACTTCAGATCAAAATATTCCTCAAAATATATGGACAGCATGCCTTCATAAATACATTTCATATTCTACCCATTCAACTAATAAGAGCAAGAGTCTTTTGTCATTATAGCAGAGTTATCTTATCAGGATTTGCGAATGACTCCTATGATTTTTGCCATATTCACAAAGATCAAAAATGTTATTTACTTAGTGTAGTTTAGGCAGCCAAAGATTTAATATCTGAGAAATCATAATGTTCTAATTATATACACAAAAAAGAACACACTTACAATGTTTATAATCAAGGTTGGGAATGTAAACTAGTACCACCACTTTGGGAATCAGTGTGGAGATTAGTCAAAAACTAAAGCTACAAATTCCATTTGACCTAGCTATTCCCCTTCTAGGTATCTTCCCAAAAGAGTTAAAGACATCATATTACAGTGATACATGCCTACTCATGTTTATAGCAGCACAATAGCACTTAGATCTTGGAAGCAGCCTATAGGTCAATTAACAGATGAATTAGATAAAGAAAATGTGATATTTACACACAATGGAATATGACTCTGCCATAAAGAAAAATAAGCTTAAGTCATTTGTAGAAAAATGGATGAACCATGAGAGTATAATGTTAAGTGAAATAAATCAGACCCACAAGCTTAAATACTGTGTAGTTTTTCTTATTTGAGAAACTCCAAAGTATAAATAAAGACTAAAATAAAAGATAGGTAATAGGAAAGAAAAAGATACATCTTTTTGAAATGGGAAGGAGATCATGGATGAAGGGAAGGGCCAGGGATGTAGCTCAGCAGTGCCATGCCTACCTGGCAAGTACAAGGTTCTGAGTGCTGGGGGTGGGGAGGATGAAGGGAAGGGGAGAAAAAGAAAGGAAAGGGGATGAGAAAAGGAGTTAAGATGTGTTATGTAAGGTACCAACTCCACACAAGGAATTTAAACATTATGTGCTGCAAATATGTACAAAAAAGACAAATATTACTACACGTTTGTGATTCACTAAAATTTTCTCACCTGCCATATTTGTGTGCATGTTACTACATGATAAATTCAGCAGATAGATTCCAGGAGCTTTTATATATGCGTAAAGACTTGAAAGGGGCAGGGATTTAGCTCAGTGGCTCTGCGCTTGCCTTGTAAACTCAAGGTCCTGAGTTTGATCCCTGGTACCCCCCCCCCCCAAAAGAATTGCAAGCACAGAATCTAAATGAAAAGTGAAAAGCAGCTACATTTATTGATGATTATGAGAAGTTGTGCTCAGGGCAAGTCCATGCTAACAAAAATAAGTCATGAACAGAAAAGTGGTGCTGAGATGACAGGAAAGCAAAAGCACTGCACACACAACACAGCACACTAGACACAGATAAATCAGGCTTTTGGAATTTAAAGGATATTCACTTCAGCCCAGGTGCCTTTCCCTGAGTCTTTAGGAATGATTGACAGGGTGTTGTGTCATCTCAGGGACTCTCTACATGCATGTTTGTCCCAGAATTCACTCTGATCTTAACTACATACATGCTATGCAGTGCATATTCATGAACATTTAATAAGGTTTGAGTGGGTTGAAGGTGACTGAAGGTTAGTCTAGGAGATCCAACTTACATGTGCTCCCACCTAGAGTGTCAGAGATTATCTGAGTTTTTGTTATTTTTTTCTAACCTCTTTTAGGGCATTAGAAGGAAGAATGGTCCTAGGGTACTGTTTAACTTTAAATGGGTAGAAGCTAATGATTTCTTCAACTCCATTGCTTTTATCTGCCCTATATGCAGCATATCAGTACAAGATTCCAAAACTACTCCTGGTATTTTAAGACAGGGATATAGTGCAACAAATCCAGTATTTATACAACCACTGGAAGACCTGGGAAGTAAACTTGGGGCTGAGTCTTCAGGATTGGCTACCATAAACTGAAGAATTGACCTAACACAGACTAAACAGACATCTCTGCCTGAACCTTTATAGTGATGCTCGCATTGTTCACAGAAGCACAGAAGAAAGCTGTCTGAGAGCTTTTGTCTCCACATTTGGGACCCATTAACTCCTTAGGGAGAAAGGGGTTAGGCTACTTGGTGGCCTTACCTAGACCTTTGACTCCCATGAGGTAAGGGTGGAACTTTTCCCCAAGCAAAGTTCCCTTAGCCACCCAGTTGAGCCCCTTGATGGCTCAACCTGTGCAATGGAGCTAATTGGGAAAATTATCTCTTGCATTTATTTTGATGTCATTTATTTATTTTACTGTCTTTGGTTGCAAAAGACTTTAGTGCTTTGTTTAAGGCAGTAGAGATGGAAATCATTTTATTTTTTTAAAGAGGTATCTGTCATGCATGGCCTGAATGAGACCTCCGTAGCAACCATGCTGTTCTCTGAAAACAACAGACTACTCTTAGTAAATAGGACAGACAGTGATAAAGAAAATGTAAGATAGAATACACAATCTTCCTGATGCCAAGAAGTTCAGTGATTGTCTGCACACCTGTGCTGACCATCCTTGGACCCTCAGTCATAACCATTCCTTATGATCACAGCCCCTTCTTAAACCTTATATAAACTTAATTTCTCTCCCAGCTAGCTGCTGATGTTTCTTTCTCTTGATGTAAGCCCATCCATGCATGGATGGAATAAATTTGGCTCTTTCTAGCTAGCTGCTGAAATCTACCCTCATTTTAGTCCCTGTTCACACATGGATAGGAATAAAGCTTTTTCTCACACCAACCCTGTTTTCGAGTGGCCTCTCACATGCTGTATATAGCAGTATCCACTATGACCATGGAGAATGCACCTTGTTTCAGAGGACTAGACACTGCAAGCAAAAGATACAAAACAAAGCTGGGCATCATGGCACACACCCATAATGCCAGTACTCTGGGAGTAGTAGGCAATTTAGCAACTTAGATCTTGTCTCAAAATTAAAAATTGAAAAGGGGCTGAGGAAAGTAGCTCAGTATGAAAGTCTTGGGTTCAACATTCAGTACTGGGGGGAAAAACACCCCAACACATCATGATCTAGATGTTTCCCTAACCCCCTAATCTCTCTTTTCTTTGCCCAAGACTCACTACCTCAAGTGCTTCATTTTCCAAGTTGAATTAGGGATAGCTCTTCTGTTTCCTTTGCTTAACACTTTTCATCAAATTTATCCTTGTTTCGGGGATATATTTGAGCAGAAATCAACCAGAAGTGCTTTTTGTTTTTTGATATTACATATGGTCAGCTTCCATGAGATTCATTATTCCTGTATCCATTACTAGTTACTACAGAGGACCCTATTATTTTCAATGCATTAGCAATGAAAAAAGTACAGTGGATATTCTTAATGTCAATTCTAACTAAAGTTCCATAGAAAAGCAAGCCATACAAAGAACTCAGTCTCAAGAGATTAGATCTTACTAGTCTTAAGAGTCTAGATCCTCAGGTATTTAAAAATTAGGATAACTTCCCCCAATTCTTACTCTGGCTATACCTGGAATATGGAGACTGGTCCAATCAGATGTACACATGAGATTGCCTTAACCTACAGTGAGTGTTGTATTTCAAATGCTTCATTAAATGTTATAAACTGCAATTTGAGGGACAAAGAATTAGAACAATTATTTGCATTTCAGCAAAAAAGTACCTATATTTTGTCTTGAGTGATAAAAATGGGAGAAAGTTAACCTACATGGTCTAGGAGGAAGACTAAGTGCTAGAGAAGGGAGTTTATCACTACAGGCTAAATAAAAAACAGAAGTAGAGGGGATATGATATACTGGTTTAGGTAAACAAGCTCTGTAGTTAGCCTTCTTGTATTTGGGTCACTGAATGACTTTCAGGACAGTACTTCATCTTTCTAAGTCTATTTTCCCAGCTATAAAATGGGGACCATGACATTACCATTCTCATAGGGCTATTATTAGAATTTCTAGTGCCTGGGATGTAGAAAGTGTTCAGGAACTTCCTTCAATCTATAGCATAGGAAGGAAATCAGCAAACAATTTCTCCAATAAATAATTATAAAACTAAACAAAATTGCCATATATATATATATATATATAGAGAGAGAGAGAGAGAGAGAGAGAGAGAGAGAGAGAGAGGGAGACCAGGGATCAAACTCAGGACCTTGCACTTGCGAGGCAGGTGATGGAACCACCGAGCTAAATCTCCAGCCCCCCAAAATATTTTTTAGACAGGGTCTTACTATGTAGTTCAGGCTGTCCTTGAATTGATTATGTAGCCCAGGCTGGCCTTGAACTTGTGCTGATCCTACTGCCTCAGCCTACCAAGTGCTGGGATTACCTGGCATCAAAAATTTCACACCTGGGATCAAAAATTTCATTTTTAACCAGCACAGCAAAGTGCAACTTTAAAAGCTAGATTTTTTTTCCTTTAGGGACAAAAGGCTTCTCCAAACTTCTTCAGACCTAGGGCATAAACTGCCACCCTCATCTTTCCTTAATCTAGATGAATGAATAAAATGTGTAGATGCTGATACCAGAATTTCAAAGTCCAGTTTCATTTTTACAGGGAAGTGATACTACGGAATAGATCCAATAGATAGATCCAGATAGATAGATTCTTGTGTAAAACAAGCAAAGAATTGCAAACATACATCCAATGGCAAAGAAAAGCAGCTACATTTATTGAAGATTATCAGAAGATGTGCTCAAGGAAGGTCCATGCTGACAAAAATGTGGCATGAACAGAAAAGTGGTGCCAGAATGACAGGAAAGCAAAAAGCACACAAGAAAGAGATAAATCAGGCTTTCAAAATGTAAAGGATGTGCACCCCAGCCCAGGTGTATCTCACTGGGTCTCCGAGGTGAGATTGACAGGAATCTTTGGTAGGGTGCTGAGTCATCTCAGAGGGTTTCAAGAGCATGCATGTCTCAGAATTCATTTTGATTAAATCACATGTATGAGATGCAGTCCATATTTAGGAACCTTTAGTAAAGTTCGAGTGGCAAAAAGGTTTCTGAACATTAGCTAGGAGAACTAACACGCATGTACTCTTGCCTAGAGCTTCAGAGGTTTCCTGGGTCTTTATTATTTTACATTTTATCTCTCTTAGAACAATGGAAGGAGAACTGGCCCTGAGGTGTTGCACAAACTAAAGTGTGTGGAGAGGAGTGGCTTCCCAGCCCTCATTGTGCTGCCTGTATTAGAAGGAAGAGAGAAGTTTGGGTCCAGGAAAAGATGGAACTAGCCTGAACGTGTCTATTGTCTCATTGTATTCCCTCTGCCCACTGTTCCTTGCTATGAAAGATGCTAACATATCTTTACTTGGTGAGATGGTGATTTGAGTGATGAGGCCCCTTTAACTCCTCAAAGCTAGTTTTGAATAAATCCTTTTTCCTTCTTACCAGAATAAATGGCATTCTTTAATTTGGTCAGTGATGAACCCAAGTGGCCAGTTACAATTTTAGGGCTCTAAAACTCAACTGAAGGCAAAAACAAATAAGGAATGCGTGTGCATGGCAGGTGTGCATGCACACACACACACACACACACACACACACACCCTGCACACTGCTGGCCTCTGGTTAGAATAATGGTGTCTGTAGCATTCTTTTGTATTCATTCTCAGGGATACTCCCCACCCCCTACCCCTGTTTGGTCAGCACATTAGTTTGACAAGGGTGGAACTGGCCTTGAAAAACAGAAGACAAGGTGGGACTTGATGTGGAGTGGAGGGTGGGAAATCTATGCCCAGTAAAATCTATGTCTTTGGCTTGGAAAAAACTGAGCATGCAGTCTCAGTTAGGTGAGCAGCGATCAGGGGACCATCTAAAAATTTTAAAGGAAGCTCTTGGAAATGTCATTGAGGACTTGGACAAGCCTTCCTACTTGAATGTGTGGGCACTTGGCTCCTGTACACGTGTAGGAGACACCTGAGGAGGCCTAGGGAAAAAAATCCAAGGCAGACTTGAAAACTCCCCAAATTTGGAATACACTCCCCCAAACACAAATCCACAACAAAACATGGAAACCTTACAGGCTGTAGGTACTACAGCATAATCTCTGATCAACATTGACTGATCCTTCACTGTGAGATATAGAATGATCTTTATGAAATTAAGCAACAAAGGAAATAAAGAATTAAAACAAAATGACTGGAGACATAGCTCAGGGGCAGAAGAATATACTTTTACCATGTTGGAGGTGCTGCTTTTGATCTAAAAACCAGAACTAAAAATGACTTTTAGCTAGGTTTCAGAAATATAAAAAACATTTCTATGTACTACCTATGAACAATCTGAAAATTAAAGGAAGAAAACAGTTTTACAATGACATCGAAACCATAAAATACCTTAAAATAAATTTAACAAAGGCTGTGAAAACTACAAAATATTACTGAAAGAATTTTTAAAAATCCAAATAGAGGGCCGGGGATTTAGCTCAGTGGTTCCACCACCTGCCTCACAAGCACAAGTTCCCGAGTTTGATCCCCGGCACAAAAAAAAAAAAAAAAAAAATCCAAGTAGAAAGGCAGAACAAAAAGGCAGGGAAATAGACACTCCAGTGATTTGTCTCTTTACAGAAACATCAATTTAATGAAACTACTTTCACAAGATCTAAGGAAATCAGGTAAGGGATCACAGTGCCCAGCTTTGGCATAATAGCAGTAAAAGACTTTTGAGAGGGAGCAGTTATGGACATACATGTTTTGGGCTTGGAACACAGTGCCATGCCTGCCACAGTGAATGCCAGTACTGGACAGAGCCACACAGCTCATGCCTCCAGGATACTGTGCATGAACAGAACCTCTAGCTTGTCATATCTTGGTGACCAAGGGACTGCATCCACCACCCCTACATGATAGCACAGTCCAGAGAATGACATTAAGAGAATGTTACATAGGAGTGAGCACAGAACATTGCTGGAATTCATTGCTTGGCTGGTAAAATCCAATGTGAAGAAGATCCCAGTGCTTACAGGCCAGTATCTACAGATGGAGCCTCTAGATCCACTTCAAACCCAGCTGGATACCTGAGGCCTTGATGAGATGTATTTTGGTTTTTTTGTTTTTTAAAAAAAATTTATGTATTTATTGGTACATTTTAGGTAAACAATACATTTACATTTATCATTGGGTGTTTGTACCTGAACATGATGTATCTTAGTTCTTATTTTTTCTCCCACTACCTGTGCACCCTTCACCCCCTTCACCCTTTCCCATTTACACAGACTTTGATTCCATTTTTTTTTCTTTTTCATAATTTTTCCTTTCCCTTCTTCCCTTTCCCCTTCCCCTCCCACCACCCCCAAACCCTTGGACCTTTTCCTATTTCAAATTATCAATTATTCATTTTAATCATTTTCATCCTTATTTACACTTTCAGTTTCTCACTTTAGAGAAACTATTCAGTATTTACACGTTTGTCCTATTTATTTCACTTAAGAGGATGGCCTCAATATGCATCCATTTAGCTATAAATGTCGCTAGTTTCTCATTCTTTATGGCTGAGTAGTACTCCATTTTATAAAAAACCCACATCTTCTTTATCCAGTTTCCAGTCAATGGACACTTGGGCTGTTTCCAAGCTTTAGCTATTACAAACTGTGCTGCTATAAACATAGGTGCACATATATCACTGTGGTATGATTCTTTTAATTCTTTGGGGAAGATTCCCAGTAGGAAAATAGCTGAGTCAAATGAGACCTGTAGTCCTAGTTCTTTGAGGTATCAATGAGATGTTTTTTGTGTTCTGGCCAACATTACCTCCAGCTGGCTACAAGGGATTTGAGTCACAAGTAATACCATAATAACAAGCAGGATATAGCAACATGAGCTTTGGATTTGTCTCTATATGGCTGGTCTTGGTGTGCTGAGGGCTCTAGGTATGACCCACTATTGTAGCATTGGTGGCCACAGGACTCCCCATCCTATTACTCCCCAAACTTCAGAGAATACAAAATGGAGAGTCATTGTCCACATGGGGAAGGAAGAGAAAAGTAGGCAAGGGTTGTTTTAGAACCTCAGTCTGGACTTTCCATTGTGAGCACAGTGCTAGGGAGAATCCTGTGGTGCCTGATGACAAACCAGTGACTGTGGATGAGTGCACATCTTGCACTGGCCCCAGGTGGAGGCTTGCGAAATGGAAACATCTTTTCAGACACTTCCATAGTCTGTTCTGAACAACATACCAACTGCAGATTTGAAACAAACTTGGGCTTGGTATACTCTCTAGTGCTAAAATAGTGACAACACACCAATAGCAGATTCAAGGCAAACCTAGACTTAGGGAGCCATCTAGTGTTCAAATGGCCACAGTGACCACAGGATCAGAGATCATAAGCAGCCTGTTTAAAATTATTGGGACAGAAACAAACAAAGCCAGATTACAATGAGTGAAATAAATATCAAACCCTTCAACATGAAGATGTCATCATATGCCAATAGACATCAAGAACTTTAAGGGAATCATGAACTTTTTCCAATCGAAAAAAGAGGGTGCCAGAAACTGACCATGAAGAAATTGATATCTATGAAATCTTAGAGAATTTAAAATAACTGTTTTAAGGAAACTTAATGAAATCCAACAAAATACAGAGAAATAATTCAGTACTCTATTAGTGGTACTTAGCAGAGAGAAGTAACTTTTTAAAAATACTGAGAAATATAGTAAATTAAGTGAAAGCCACATTATAAACCATCAATAACAAATTATATAAAAGAGAAGAAAGATCAGTGGGCTCAAAAACAGGCTATTTGAAAATGACACAGGTAGAGGAGAAAAAAGAAGAAAGAAGAAAGTAGAATGAAGAAAGCTTACAGAAACTTTAGGACAACATTAAAAGAGCAAATATAAAGGTCATTGAAGTTCAAAAGTGATAATGCCAAAAGAGTAGAAAGTTTATTGAAAGAGATAATATAAAAAACACCCCAAACCTAGAGAAGGATACAACTTTATAGATATAGTAAAGTCAAAGGTAACTGGTCAGATTCAATTCAAGCAAGTCTACCCAAGACATATTATAATCAAGCTCTCAAAGATTTAAGACAAAGAGAAGATTTTGAAATCAGCAAAAGAAAAGAAACAAACAATACATAAGAGCTTTCTAATTCACCTGATAGCAGACTTCTTAGCAGAAACCTTTAAGCCAAGAGAGAATGTATGAGATATTCACAGGGCTGAAAGAAACGAACTGCTAACAAGAATACTCTAGTCAGCAAAGCTATTCTTTAAAAATGAAGGAGAGATAAAGATGTCCCTACACGAGGGGGCCAGGGATTTAGCTCAGTGGTTTCGGTGCCTGCTGAGCGAGTGCAAGGACAGGAGTTTGATCCCCGATACCAAAAAGATGTCCCTACACAAAAACTGAGAGAATTATCACCACCTGACAGACATGTCCTACAAGAAATAATTTTTTTAAAAAAATTCTTTTATCGGTACATTTTAGGTATACAATACATTTACATTTATCATTGGGTGCTTATACCTGTACATGATGTATCTTGGTTCTTATTTTTTCCTCATTACCTGTGTGCCCTTCATCCCCTCCACCCTTCCCTATTTACATAGATTTTGTTTCCATTTTTTTCTTTTCTCACAATTTTCCCTTTCCCTTTTTCCTACAAGAAATACTTTAAGCTGAGACACTAATGAATATGAAGAAAACATCAGAAGGTATAAAAATCACTGGTAAAAGTAGCTATACAGACAATATTGTAAATACTGTGTGTAAACCATTTTTATATTTAATATTAGGACTAAAAATGAAAAAAGATTAGTAATAGTTACATTAGTATGTTGAGTATGAAATATAAAATGATATAAAATGGGAATAAAATATTCAAAATAGGGAAGCAATGGAGTACAAATATAGAGGTTTCATTTTTGTCTTGTTTTTGTTTAAATTGTTTTGGAATACTGGGGATTGAACCTAGAGACTTTGCACTAAGCTACATCCCCAGTCCTTTTTTTATTTTTAATTTTGATACAAGGTGTTGCTAAATCATTAAGTTGCCCAGGCTGAGCTTAAATTTGCAAACCTCCTGGCTCAGTCTCCCAGAATGTTGAGATTACAGGCATTCATCACCATGCTCAGAGTTTTTTTTTTGGTACTGGGGATCGAACTCGAGTCCTTGTGCTTGCACAGCAGGCAGTGAAACCACTGAGCTAAATCCCCAGCCCATGCTCAGAGTTTTAAAAATTAATATAATTAATTATTTCCTTTTTTTTTTGGTACCAGGGATCGAACTCAGGACCTTGCACTTGCTAGGCAGGTGGCATAACCACTGAGCTAAATCCCCGGCCCCTATTTTCTTCTCTTTACAATCAATGTTCATTTATTATTTTAAAGTAATTTGTTATAATAAAAAGATGATCTGTGTAAGCCTCACAGTAACCATACAACCTGTAATAGACTCTCCAAAAGTAAGGAATATGGAATCAAAATGTGCAAAGAGAGAAAGTCACTTAACCACAAAGAAAGGCTATAAGAGAGGGAGAAAAAGGGTAAGTACGTGCAGATCCCAGTGAGAAGAAGCCTGCATGGATCAGAGCAGCCTGTGTGCACAGTTCCCAGTCAGGGCTCCATCCAGACACTAGCAGTTTGGGCCCAGAGCCCAGCCAAAGGCCTGCCTGGAAAACAGCTACACAGGCATGCAGGCTACAGCCAGAGGCCTGCTTCGATACCATCGATAAATGTGCACAGGCCCCAACAAGAAGCCCACTCAGAAATCACTGATGCGGGTGCACAGCCCCCAGCCAAAGGCCCTCCCAGACAACAGCTATGCAGATGGGCAGGCCCCAGCCAGACACATGCCCATTTTAACTGCGTGCAGGCCCCAGCCAGAAGCTCACCCAGACAACAGGGCAGTGCAGGGATCCAGAAGGCCACCATTCTGAACCCAGGAATTGGCTCAGTGGTGAGCAGCAGAGAGAAGGCCTCTCTGAGACTTGCTGAGAATTGAAGTCCATTGGGTGAGTAAAAAGTTGCCTCAACAAAGGCATGCCAGGCTGCATCTATTGAAATGAGAAGACATGTCAACAAGATTCAGAACCAAACTTCCAGATCACATAAGGGAACTGGAAGGGGCAACAAGATGGAACAATCTGATACTCAACCACCTGGACTCCCTGAACTAGCAATGAAAGAGGATCTGGAAAAAATGAAATCAGAAATGATTTCTCAGATAACATAGAGATTGTGTCCGTAGTAAAACACATGACTAATAACTCTAGAGCAGACACAGATAAAAAAAATAGAGGAGCTGAGGAGGATGATGGAATCCCAGCATAGGGAACAAATGGAATCCATAAAACAGATGCAAACAGATATCCAGGAGATTAAAAACTCCATTGAAAGTTCAAGTAGCAGAATGAGCCAATGTGAGGACAGAATATGAGATATAAAAGACAGGATTGCAATTAGACCAGGAAAAGAAAAATTTCTTAAAAATAGTAAGGGACCATAAGAAATCAATCCAGCAGCTGCTAGATGGTGCAAAAAAGAATAGCATAAGACTGATCAGAGGCAATGAAGAAACAGGAGATAATGCAAACCACATAAAGAAATGATTCACAGAAGTAATGGCAGAAAACTTCCCAAGCACAGGAAAAGAATTTGACAATCAGATAAGTGAAGCATGTAGGTCTCCAACTAGCTGTAATAAAAAAAAACTACACATGGTCATATAATAGTTAAGATTCCAGAAACCCAGCAGAAGATTAAAACCTATAAGCAGTTAGAGAAAAGAAACAAATCACATACGAAGGAAAGCCCATCAGAATCACAGCAGACTTCTCAATGCAAACCCTCAAGTCAGGAAGAGCCTGAGTGATGTATTTCAAGCCCTGAAAGAAAATAACCTCCAACCCAGATTGATGTACCCTGCAAAACTCTTTCAAAATTGATGGAGAAATAAGATACTTTCATAACAAAGAACACCTAAGGAACTTCAGGAATACCAAACCAGCACTCCAAAAAATTTAAAACACTATACTAGGAAAAGACAATTAGGATCACAACCCCAGGAAGCCCAGCAGAATGAACTCATCAGGCAAAACAAGAAATTAAATGCAAAGGGGGAGAATCCAACAACAGGAAAAGGTCATGACAAGGATAAGTCAATGCATATTAGTTATAACCACCAATGTTAATGGTCTCAATTCACCAATCAAAAGAAATAGACTGGCAGAATGGGTCAAGAAACAAGATCCAACAATATGCTGTATATAAGAAACACACTTAATTCAAAAAGAAACTTATAGATTGAAAGTTAAAGGGTGTGAAACAATACTCCATGTGACAAGAACCCAATGAAAAGCAGAAGTAGCTATCCTCTTTGCAGATCAAATGGATTTCAAACCAACACTAATTAAGAGAGACAAAGATGGATACTATATTCTTGTAAAGGGAACAATCCAAGAGGAAGAGATGACAATTATAAATATATATGCACCAAATACTAGTGTGCCCAACTATATAAAGCAAATACTAATGGACATGAAAAATCAAATAAACACTAATACAATAGTAATGGGGAACCTCAATGCCCCACCATCACAAATAGATCAATTAGACAAAAAATAAACAATGAAATACTAGAACTCAATCAAACTCTTGACCAAATGGAATTAACAGATGTTTACAGAGTGTTCCACTCCACAAAATCAGAAAACACATTCTTTTCAGCTGCACGTGGGTCATTCTCCAAAATAGACCATGTACTTGCTCATAGAACATGTTTAAGTAAGTGCAGAGGAATTGAAGTTATACCCTGCATATTTTTTTCTGTTAGGTTCTTTGGTACATTTTTGGTAAACAATATAGTTACATTCATCATTGGGATCTTGAACATGACTACATGATGTGTCTTGTACATGATTGTGTCTTGATGTGTCTTGTACATGATTACATGATGTGTCTTACATGATGTGTCTTGTATCTTATTTTTTCCCCATTCCCCTGCCCTCCTTTCACCCCCTCCACCCTTCCCTCTTTATAAAGACTTTGTTTCCATTTTTTCCTTTTCTTATATTTTTTCTTTTCCCTCCTTTCCTTTCCTCTACCCCTCCCACTTCCCCTAAGCCTTTAGACCTTGTCTTCCTATTTCACATTATCAATTATATATTTTGATCCTTATATACACTTTTAGTTTTTCACACCAGAGAAACTATTAAGTATTTACACAAGTGTGTCCTATTTATTTCACTTAAGAGCTTCACCTCAATGTGCATCCATTTAGCTATAAATGTCTCTAATTTCTCATTCTTTATGGCTGAATAGTACTCCATTTTAGAAAAAAACCACATCTTTTTTATCCAGTCTCCAGTTGATAGACAATTGGGCTGTTTCCAAGTTTTAGCTATTAGAAACTGTTGTGCTATGGACATGGGTGCACATATATCGCTGTGGTATGATTCTTTTTATTCTTTTGGGAAGATACTTAGAAGAGGAATAGCTAGGCCAAATGGGACCTCTAATCCTTGTTTTCTGAGGCATCTCCATACTGATTTCCACAGTGGTTGCACCAGTCTACACTCCCACCAACAATGGAGAAGGGTTCCTTTCTTCCCACAACCACACCAGCATTTGTTATTGGTTGATTTCATTATAGCAGCCATTCTTTCTGGGATGAGGTGGAATCTCAGCATTGTTTTCATCTGCATCTTTCAAATGACTAGTGATGTTGAACACTTTTTCATATGTTTATTTGCTATTTCTACTTCTTTGTCTGAGAAATGTCTGTTCATTTCAGATGCCCATTTTTGAATTGGGTCTTTATATTTTGGGGGTCAGATTTTTTTGTATTCTTTATATATTCTAGATAGTAGTCCTTTGCCTGAGGAACAGCTGATAAAAATTTTTTCCCACATTGTAGGTTGTCTCTTAGCTCTGTTGGTGGTTTCTCTTGCAGGGCAGAAGCTTTTTAATAAGATGAGATCCCACTTGTTGAATCTTTGTGTTAGATCCTGTGCTACTGAGGTTTTGTTCATAGAGTCTTTTCTTTTGCCAATGTCTTTGAGAGTTGTACCTAGCTTATCTTCCAGCAAGTATAGTGTTTCTGTTTTAATATTTAGATCTGTAATCTACTTTGATTTTAGTTTAGTTCATGGTGATAGATATGGGTCTACTTTTAATCTTTGGCAATGTCAAATCCAGTTTTTCCAACACCATTTATTAAAGAGGCTATCTTTCCTCCAATGATGGTGGTTGGCTCCTTTGTCAAAGATGAGGTGGCTGAGTGTGTCTGGAGTTGTTTCTGCATCTTCTAATCTATTCCACTGATCCTTGGGTCCGTTTCTTTGCCAGTACCATGCTGTTTTTATCACAGTGGCTTTGCAGTATAGTTTCAAGTTGGGGATTGTGATACCCTCTGTCATGTCTCTGTTGCATAGAATTGCTTTTGCTATTGTAGTTCTCTCTGGTTCCAAATAAAGTTTTGGATTGTTTTCTCTAGTTCTTGGAAGCATACTGTTGGGATTTCAATTGAGATTGCATTGAATCTAGATAGCAGTTTTGGAAGTATGGTCATTTTCACTATATTTGTTCTTCCTACCCAGGAACAGGGGATGTGTTTCCATTTTCTCATATCCTCTTCCATCTCTTTTAAAAAATATATATATTTATTGTTACATTTTAGGTATAAAATACATTTACATTTATCATTGGGTGTTTGTACCTGAACATGATGCTTCTTAGTTCTTATTTTTTCTCCCATTACCTGTGCACCCTTCACCTGCTCCACCCTTCCCTATCTACGCAGAGTTTGATTCCATTTTTTTCTCATAATTTTTTTCTTTCCCTTCTTCCCTTTCCCCTTTGCCTTCCACCATCCCCAAACCCTTGGACCTTTTCTTATTTCAAATTATCAATTATTCATTTTAATCATTTTCATCCTTATTTACACTTTCAGTTTCTCACACTAGAGAAACTATTCTGTATTTACACATGTGTGTCCTATTTATTTCACTTAAGAGGATGGCCTCAATATGCATCCATTTAGCTATAAATGCCTCTAGTCTCATTCTTTATGGCTGAGTAGTACTCCATTTTATAAAAAAACCACATCTCTTTTATCCAGTTTCCAGTTGATTGGCACTTGCGCTGTTTCCAAGCTTTAGCTATTACAAACTGTGCCACTACAAACATAGGTGCACATATATCACTGTGGTATGATTCTTTTAATTCTTTGGGGAAGATTCCCAGTAGGGGAATAGCTGGGTCAAATGGGACCTCCAGCCTTAGTTCTTTGAGGAATCTCCATACTGATTTCCACAGTGGTTGCACCAATCTATATTCCCACCAACAATGGAGAAGGATTCCTTTCTCTCCACGCCCCTGCCAGCATTTGTTATTGGTTGATTTCTTGATAGCAGCCATTCCTTGTGGGGTGAGGTGGAATCTCAGTGTTGTTTTCATCTGCATCTCTTGAATGACCAGTTATGTTGAACATTTTTTCATATGTTTATTTGCTGCTTTTACTTCTTTGTGTGAGAAATGCCTGTTCATTTCAGATGTCCATTTTTGAAATGGGTCTTTGAATTTGGGGGGCCTGATTTTTTTCAATTCTTTATATATTCTAGATAGTAGCCCTTTGTCTGAGTTACAGCTGCTAAAATTTTTTTCCCATATTGTAGGTTGTCTGTTAGCTCTGTTGGTGGTTTCTGTTGCAGTGCAGAAGTTTTTTAATAAGATGAAATCCCCATTGTTGATTCTTTCTGCTAGTTCCCATGCTACCGAGGTTTTGTTCATAAAGTCTTTTCCTATGCCAGTATCTTCAAGAGTTCTACCTAACTTATCTTCCAGCAAGTTTAGTGTTTCTGTTTTAATATTTAGATCTTTAATCCACTTCGATCTTAGTTTAGTGCATGGTGATAGATATGGGTCTAGTTTTAATCTTTGGCAGGTTGAAATCCAGTTTTTCCAGCACCATTTATTAAATAGGCTATCTTTCTTCCAATAAGGTTGGTTGGCTCCTTTGTCAAAGATGAGGTGACTGAGTATGTCTGGAGTTGTTTCTGCATCTTCTAATCTATTCTACTGATCTTCGGGTCTGTTTCTTTGCCAGTACCATGCTGTTTTTATCACAGTAGCTTTGTAGTATAGTTTCAAGTTGGGGATTGTGATTCCCCCAGCCATGTCTCTGTTGCCTAGAATTGCTTTTGCTATTCTAGGTTTCTTCTGTTTCCAAATGAATTTTTGGATTGTTTTCTCTAGTTCTATGAAGTATATTGTTGGAATTTCAATCGGTATTGTATTGAATCTATATAGTAGTTTTGGAAGTATGGCCATTTTCACTATATTGGTTCTTCCTACCCAGGAACAAGGGCTATCTTTCCATTTTCTTTTCTTTTCTTTTTTTTTTTTTTTTGGTACCAGAGATTGAACTCAGGTGCTTGTGCTTGCGCAGCAGGTGGCAGAACCACTGAGCTAAATCCCCAGCCCATCTTTCCATTTTCTTATATCCTCTTCAATCTCCTTCTTCAGAGTGCTGTAGTTTTCAGTGTAGAGATCTTTTGCTTCCTTTGTTAGGTTGATTCCTAGATATTTCATTTTTTTAGATGCTATTGTAAAAGGAATTATTTCCCAAATTTCTCTCTCAATGGATCTGCTATTTGCGTATAAAAAGGCTATTGTTTTTTGAGTGTTGATCTTGTATCCAGCTACTCTACTGAATCTGTCAATTAGGTCTAGAAGACTTTTGACTGAGTTTTTTGGGTCTTCTATGTAAAGTATCATATCATCAGCAAATAATGACAGTTTCACTTCTTCCTTTCCTATCTTGATTCCTTTTATTTCTTTCTCTTGTCTAATTCCTATGGCTAATGTTTCCAGAACAATATTGAACAGGAGTGGTGATAGTGGGCATCCTTGTCTTGTTCCTGATTTTAGTGTGAAAGTTTTAAGTTTTTGACCATTTAGTATGATGTTGGTGTTGGTTTTTCATAGATAGCCTCAATCAGGTTGAGATAAAGACCTCCTATTCCAATTTTCTGTAGGATTTTTATCATGAATGGGTATTGGATTTTGTCAAATGCTTTTTCTGCATCTATTGAGATGATCATGTGGTTTTTGTCCTTGACT
The DNA here is from genome assembly GCF_053883595.1 of Heterocephalus glaber. Lineage (NCBI taxonomy): Eukaryota > Metazoa > Chordata > Mammalia > Rodentia > Bathyergidae > Heterocephalus > Heterocephalus glaber. Next base: position 33,913,826 of record NW_028258325.1, read on the forward strand.
CTGTTAATATAGTGTATTACATTTATTGATTTACAGATGTTGAACCATTGTTGCATCCTTGGGATAAATCCAACTTGGTCAGGGTGTATGATCTTCTTGATGACACTTTGTATTCTGTATGCCAGTATCTTGTTGAGGATTTTTGCATCTATGTTCATTAGGGAGATTGGTCTGTAGTTCTCTTTTTGGGTTGGGTCTTTCCCTGGTTTTGGAATCAAAGTAACACTTGCTTCCAGGAATGGATTTGGAAGCCTTGATTCCCTTTCAATTTCCTTGATGAGTTTAAGGAGTAATGGTGATAGTTCTTCTTTAAATGTCTTGTAGAATTCAGCAGTGAAGCCATCAGGACCTGGGCTTTTCTTTGTTAGGAAGTTTTTTTATTACATTTTCAATTTCACTCATTGTAATTGGGGTGTTTAGAATTTCTATATCTTCTTCGTTTAATTTTGGCAATTTATATGTATCTAGGAATCTGTCCATTTCTTCTGTGTTTTCCGTTTTATTAGAGTACAGGTTCTCAAAGTAGGTATTGATGATTCTCTGGATTTCTACTGGATCTGTTGTGACTTCACCTTTTTCATTCTTAATTGCATGTATTTGAGCCTTTTCTTTCCTTTTTTTGATAAGGTTGGCTAAAGGTTTATCGATTTTATTTATTCTTTCAAAAAACCAACTCTTTGATTCATTGATTTTTTTGTATCATTCTCTTAGTCTCCATTGCATTGATTTCTGCTCGGATCTTTATAATTTCCTTTCTTGTAAAAGCTTTGGGTTTTCTGTGCTCTTCTTTTTCTAGGAGGTTGAGGTTCTGCATTAGATTATTTATCTCAATTTTCTCTGTTTTCCTAATATGGGCATTCACTGCTATGAATTTCCCATGTACAGCTGCTTTCATTGTGTCCCACAGATTCCTGTATGTTGTACTGACATTTTCATTTACTGGTAGAAACTGTCTGATTTCTTCTTTAATTTCCTCTGTCACCCATTGGTTGTTCAGGAGGGTGTTGTTCAATTTCCATGTGTATGTGGGTATTTTGTGGTTTCTTATGTTATTGATCTCCAATTGTATTGCACTATGGTCGGATAATATACAGGGGATAACTTCAATTCTTTTACATTTACTTAGATATGTCCTATGAGGTAGCATGTGATCTGTTTTGGAGAATGACCCATGTGCAGCTGAAAAGAATGTGTATTCTGATTTTGGGGGGTGGAACACTCTGTAAACATCCATTAAGTCCATTTGTTCAATAGCTTCGTTTAGTTCTAGAATTTCATTGTTAATTTTTTTCCTAGTTGATCGGTCTATTTGTGATAGAGGGGTGTTGAGGTCCCCCACTACAATTGTATTAGTGCTTATTTGGTTTTTCATGTCCATTAATATTTGTTTTGTATAGTTGGGGGCATTTGTATTTGGTGCATATATATTTAGGATTGTCATCTCTTCTTCTTGGATTGTTCCTTTCACAAGGATGTAGTGACCATCTTTGTCTCTCTTAATTAGTTTTGGTTTGAAATCTACTTTGTGTGCAAATAAGATTGCTACGCCTGCTTTTTTCTGGGTTCCTGTTGCGTGGAGAACTGTTTTCTATCCTTTTACTTTCAGTCTATGGATTTCCTTTTGAGTTAGGTGTGTTTCTTTATATGGCTTATTTCTGGGTTTTGCTTCTTAATCCATTCTGTCAGTCTATTTCTTTTGATTGGTGAATTGAGGCCATTAACATTGATAGTTATAATTGACAGATATTGACTCATGCTTGTCATGATGTTTTACTGTTGTTGGCTCTTTTATTTCTTATTTTCCTCCCTTTCTCTTTAGTGTCTTTCCTTGTGTGGTACCTTCTCTCTGCTGGGCCTCATGGAGTTGTGATCTTCATTGTCTTTTTCTAGGATATTGCTTAAAATTGTTTAGAGTGCTGATTTGGTGTTCATGAAATTTCTCAGGTGTTCTTTGTCATGGAAGTATCTAATTTCCCCATCGATTTTGAAAGATAATTTTGCTGGATACAACAGTCTAGGTTGGAAGTTTTTTTTCTTTTAGGGCTTGAAATACTTCACTCCAGGCTCTCCTTGATTTGAGGGTTTGTGTTGAGAAATCTACCGTGATTCTGATGGGCTTTCCTTTGTAGGTGATTTGTTTCTTTTCTCTAACTGCCTGTAGAATTTTGTTCTTCTGTTGGGTTTTTGGGATCTTGACTATTATATGTCTAGGTGTAGATTTTCTTTGGTCATGGCTGGATGGAGTTCTATATGCCTCACTTATCTGTATGTCCAACTCTCTACCTCTGTCTGGGAAGTTATTTACTATTATTTCTGTGAACAGTTTTTTTATGTCTGTTGTACTTTCTCCTGTTTTTTCATGGACTCCTCTGAGTCTTATGTTATTCTTCTTTGTATCGTCTAGCAGCTGTTGGACTGATTTCTCATGGTCCCTTACTATCTTTAAGAAATCTCTGTTTTCATGGTCCTTAACCCCAATCCTGTCTTCTATATCTGATATTCTGTCTTCAGATTCTCTTAGTCTGCTCTGCATGCTTTCAATGGAGTTTTTAATCTCCAGAATGTCTGTTTGAATCTGTTTCATGGATTCCATTTCTTTCTTATGCTGGGCATTCATGGCTTCTAGCATGTTCCTGATCTCATCTATTTTCTTATCTGTTTCTGCTCTAGAGCTTCTAATCATGTCTTTCACTCTGCTCACCATGTCTGTATTTATCTGGGAGATTATTTCTGTTTTGAAATTTTCTAGAGCCTCACGCATCTGCTTTGTTACTTCCTGTGCTCTCAGTTCAGGGTGTCCAAGTGGTTGCTTATCAGAGTTTTCCACCTCATTTCCCCCAGAATTTCCTTTTTGTGGCATGGAAGCCTGCATTTGTGCCTTGCTTAATTGTCTTCTCATTTTAGTTTTTGGTACTGTCCTTGATTTAATTCCTGGGTTGATATTTCAAGATTGCTTAATGTAGGTATCTTTGTTGCTTGTGTTTTGAACCCTTGTGGAATGATTGCTTTTCAGAGGTGTCTTCTAGATATGGCTTGTGTTTTTGGGTTTTGAGACTCTAATGACTCTGAAGCTGTTATATTTTTCTTATACCAGGAAGCAAAACTAATTAGATCAATCACAACATGTTAGCCCAAATGACATAGTCAGCAATACCATAGCATCAAGCGCAGTTTAGAAAATGACAATTTGTGGTAGTTATTAATCACTTTTAACTATGTGAGTTAAATTAAAACCAAGGACCAACCCCACATAAGTTTATAATGAATAAACTCTTCAATATAGCATCTTTCCCCTTCAGGGTGGGGAGCTAAAAGGAGTTGGGGAGGGAGGGACAGGTAGAAAGAACAGGTAAGATTAGCAGTGAGGCCAGAAGACACAGAAAGATCACACAAACTCTAAGAATTTGTGTGTTTTTTTGTATTAAATTCTTTTATTGGTACATTGTAGGTATACAACACAATTACATTTCTCATTGGGAATTGGACCTTTACATAATACATCTTGATTCTTATTTTTTCCCCATTCCTAGCCCTCCCTTCACGTCCTCCACCCTTCCCTATTTACAAAGACTTTATTTCCATTTTTTCCATTTCTCATCATTTTTTCCTTTCCCTTCTTTCCTTTCCCCTGCCCCTCCCACTACCCCTACCCCTTTGGACCTTTTCTTCCTATTTTACATTATCAATTATTCATTCTAATCATTGGTACATTTTAGGTATACAACATAATGACATTCATCATTGGAAATTTGCACCTTTACATAGTCTCTCTTGGTTCTTATTTTTCACCTGTGCCCAGCCCTCCCTTCAATCCCTCCATTCCTCCCTATTTACAAGGATTTTGTTCCTATTTTTCCATTTTCCCATATTAATCCCATTCCTTTCTATCCTTTCCCCTAAACCTCCCACTTCCTTCCCCTTTGCCCCTTTTCTTCCTATTTCACATTACCTATTATACATTTAGTCCTTATTTACACTTTCAGTTTCTCACACCAGAGAAACTATTTGGTATTTACACATGTGTGTCCTATTTATTTCACTTAAGAGTATTGCCTCAATGTGCATCTACTTAGCTATAAATGTCTCTAATTTCTTATTTTTTTATGGCTGAGTAGTACTCCATTTTATTAAAAAAACCACATTTTCTTTATCCAGTCTCCAGTTGATGGGCATTTGGGCTGTTTCCAAGTTTTAGCTATTACAAACTGTGCTGCTATGAACATGGGTGCACATATATCACTGTGGTATGATTCTTTTAATTCTTTGGAGAAGATCCCCAGCAGTGAAATAGCGGGGTCAAATGGAACTTCCAGTCCTAGTTCTTTGAGGTATCTCCATACTGATTTCCACAGTGCTTGCACCAGTCTACACTCCCATCAGCAGTGGAGCAGGGTTCCTCTTTCCCCACAGCCCCACCAGCATTTGTTATTGGTTGATTTCATGATAGCAGCCATTCTTTCTGGAGTGAAGTGGAATCTCAGCGTTGTTTTCATTTGCATCTCTCAAATGACAAGTGATGTTGAACATTTTTTCATGTATTTATTTGCTATTTCTACTTCTTTTTCTGAGAAATGTCTGTTCATTTCAGATGCCCATTTTTGGATTGGGTCTTTAAATTTGGGAGGTCTGATCTTTTAAAGTTCTTTATAGATTCGAGATAGTAGACCTTTGTCTGAGGAAGAGCAGGTGAAGATTTTTTCCCACATTGTGGGTTGTCTCTTCACACTGCTGGTGGTTTCTCTTGCTGTGCAGAAGCCTTTTAATAAGAAGAGATCCCACTTGTTGATTGTTTGAGCTAGTTCACGGGCAACCAAGGTTTTGTTCATAAAATCTTTTCCTACACCGATGTCTTCAAGGGTTCTACCTAACCTCTGTTCCAACTGGTTCAGAGTTTCTATTTGAATATTTAGATCTTTAATCCATTTTAATTTTAGTTTAGTGCATGGTGAGAGATATAGGTCTAGTTTTAATCTTTGGCAAGATGAAGCCCAATTTTTCCAGCACCATTTATTAAAGAGGCTATCTTTCCTCCAGTGAGGGTGTTTGGCTCCTTTGTCGAAGATAAGATGGCTGAGTGTGTCTGGCATTGTTTCTGCATCTTCTACTCTGTCCCACTGGTCCTCAGGTCTGTTTCTTTGCCAGTACCATGCTGTTTTTATCACAGTAGCTTTGTAGTAGAGTTGCAGGTTGGGGACTGTGATATCCCCTGCCATGTCTCTGTTACCTAGAATTGCTTTTGCTCTTCTGGGTCTCTTCTTGCTCCAAATGAATTTTTGGATTGTTTTCTCGAGGTCTATGAAGTATACTGCTGGGATCTCAATTGGAATTGCATTAAATCTATGTAGCAGTTTTGGAAGTATGGCCATTTTCACTCTATTAATCCTTCCTACCCAGGAGCAGGGGATGTCTGTCCATTTTCTGATATCATCTTCAATCTCTCTTTTCAGAGTGCCATAGTTTTCAGAGAAGAGGTCTTTGATTTCTTTTGTTAGGTTGATTCCTAGGTATTTCAGTTTTTTGGATGCTATTGTGAAAGGAATTATTTGCCCTATTTCTCTCTCAGTGAGGCTATTCTTCGTGTAGAGGAAAGCTATTGATTTTTGTGTGTTGACCTTGTAACCAGCTACTTGACTGAATTTGGTTATTAAGTCTAGAAGACTTTTGGTGGAGTTCTTGGGGTCTTCTATATAGAGTATCATGTCATCTGCAAATAATGACAATTTGACTTCTTCATTTCCTATCTTTATTCCTTTTATTTCTTCCTCTTGTCTAATTGCCATGGCTAATATTTCCAGAACTATATTGAACAAGAGTGGTGATAGTGGACATCCTTGTCTTGTTCCTGATTTGAGTGTGAAGGATTTCAGTTTTTGACCATTTAGTATGATATTGGCTGTTGGATTTTCATAGATGGCTTCTATCAGTTTGAGGTAGAGACCATCTATTCCAAATTTTTGTAGGGTTTTTATCATAAATGCATGTTGGATTTTGTCAAATGCTTTTTCTGCATCTATGGAGATAATCATATGGTTTTTGTCCTTGGCTCTATTGATATAGTGTATTACATTGATTGATTTTCATGTATTGAACCATCCCTGCATCCCTGGGATGAATCCCACTTGATCAGGGTGGATGATCTTCTTGATGATCTTCTGCATTCTGTTTGCCATATCTTATTAAGGATTTTTGCATCTATGTTCATTAGTGAGATTGGCCTATAGTTCTCCTTTTCAGTTGGGTCTTTCTCTGCTTTGGGGATCAAGGTGATGCTTGCTTCCAGGAATGAATTTGGGAGTATTGCTTCCCTTTCAATTTCACTGAAGACTTTAAACAGTAGTGGCAGCAGTTCCTCTCTAAATGTCTTGTAGAATTCAGCAGTGAAGCCATCAGGGCCCAGGCTTTTCTTAGTTGATAAGTTTTTAATTACATTTTCAATTTCATTGGTTGATATTGGGTTGTTCAGAATTTTTAGGTCTTCTTCATTCAACTTTGGTAATTCGTATGTATCTAGGAATCTGTCCATTTCTTCTGTGTTGTCCATCCTATTGGCGTATAGGTTCTGGAAGTAGGTATTGATGATCATCTGGATTTCTGCTGGGTCTGTTGTCATTTCACCCTTTTCATTCCTAACTGCATGGATTTGGGCCTTTTCTTTCCTTTTTCTGATAAGGTTGGCTAAGGGTTTGTCAATTTTGTTGATTCTTTTGAAGAACCAACTCTTGGCTTCATTGAATTTTTGTATCATTCTCTTAGTCTCCATTGCATTGATTTCTCCTCTGATCTTTATAATTCCCTCCCTTGTATGAGCTTTGGGGTTGTCCTGCTCTTCTTTTTCTAGAAGCTTGAGGTTCAGCATCAGGTTTTTTAATTGGGCTCATTCTGTTTTCCTAATATGCATATTCACTGCTATGAATTTCCCTCATAAGACTGCTTTCATTGTGTCCCATAGATTCCGATATGTTGTATTGTCATTGTCATTTAATTGAAGGAACTGTCTGATTTCTTGTTTAATTTCCTCTGTGACTCATTGGTTATTCAGAAGTGTGTTGTTCAATTTCCATGTGTTTATGAACTTTTTTGAGTTTCTTTTGCTATGGATCTCCAATTTCATTGCACTATGGTCTGATAATGTACAGGGGATAACTTCAATTCCTTTGCACTTACTTACACATGTTCTATGTGTGAGTATGTGGTCTATTTTGGAGAATGACCCATGTGCAGCTGAGAAGAATGTGTATTCTGATTTTGTGGGGTGGAAGACTCTGTAAACATCTGTTAAGTTCATTTGTTCAAGAGTTCGATTGAGTTCTAATATTTCATTACTTATTTTTAGTCTAGTTGATCTATCTATTTGTGACAGTGGGGTGTTGAGGTCCCCCACTACAATTGTATTAGTGCATATATGACTTTTCATGTCCATTAGTATTTGTTTTATATAGTTGGGTGCACTAGTGTTTGGTGCATAGATATTTATGATTGTCATCTCTTCCTCTTGGATTCTTCCCTTTACAAGGATGTAGTGTCCTTCTTCATCTCTCTTAATCAGTGTTGGTTTGAAATCTACTTGATCTGCCAAGAGGATAGCTACTCCTGCTTCTTTCTGGGTTCCTGTCGCATGGAGTATTGTTTTCCACCCTTTAACTTTCAGTCTATGAGTTTCCTTTTGAATGAAGTGTGTTTCTTGTATACAGCATATTGTTGGATTTAGCTTCTTGACCCATTCTGCCAGTCTATTTCTTTTGATTGGTGAATTGAGACCATTAACATTGATGGTTATAACTGAAATGTATTGACTTGTCATTGCCATGACTTTTTCTTTTTGTTGTGTTCTCCCCCTTTCCATTTAATTTCTTGTCATGCCAGATGGGTTCATTCTGCTTTGTTTCCTGGGGTTGTGATCCTCAATGTCTGTTCCTAGGCTATTGTGTATAATTCTTTGGAGTGCTGGTTTGGAATTCATGAAGTTCCTAAGGTGCTCTTTGTCATGAAAGTATCTTATTTCTCCATCCATTTTGAAAGATAGTTTTGTAGGGTACATCAGTCTGGGTTGGAGCCTGTTTTCTTTTAGGGCTTGAAATATGTCACTCCAAGCTCTTCTTGCCTTGATGGTTTGTGTTGAGAAGTCTGCTGTGATTCTGATGGGCTTTCCTTTGTATGTGATTTGTTTCTTTTCTCTGACTGCTTGCAGAACTTTATTCTTCTGTTGTGTCTCTGGAATCTTAACAATTATGTGCCTATGTGTAGATTTCTTTTGATCAAGGCTATTTGGAGTCCTATATGCCTCACTTATCTGTATGTCAAGCTCTTTTCCCCTGCTTGGGAAATTTTCTGCCATTATTTCTGTGAAGAGGTTTTTTATGTCATCTCCACTCTCTCCTGTTTCTTCATTGACTCCAATCAGTCTTATGTTATTCATCTTTGCATCATCTAGCAGCTGCTGGATTGATTTCTCATGTTCCCTTATAATTTTGAAGCAATTTTTCTTTTCCTGGTCACTAATTGCAATCTTATCTTCTATATCTGAAATTCTGTCCTCACATTGGCTCATTCTGCTGTGTAGACTTTCAGTGAAGTTTTTCATGCCCTGGAAATCTATTTGCATCTGTTTTATGGATTCTATTTGTTTCTTATGTTGGGATTCCATCATGTTCCTCAGCTCCTCTCTAGATTTATTAATCATGTCTTGCACTAGGGACACAATTTCTCCTGTTATCTGAGAAATTATTTCTGATTTCTTTTTTGTCAGATCCCCTTTTGTTGCCAGTTCAGTGGGTCCAGGTGGTTGAGTATCAGAGTGTTCCATCTCATTTCCCTTTGGGGTTGCTCTAGGTGATTGGAAGTCTGGTTTTGAGACTTATTTACATGTTTTCTCATTTCGACTGGGGCAGGGGGCTGTTAGCACCTGTACAGATTACCTCCTCTGAGATGGGTGAGGTGGAACAGGGGCCAGGAGCAGCGGTAGGGATGGTGACCCAAAAGCCCTTTCCTGTGGGCTGGGAGCAGCCGGAGGGATGGTGTCTGGGAAACCCCTTCCTCTGGACAAGGAGCAGTGGGATGGTGGTTCAGAAGCCCCTTCCTCTGGGCCAGGAGCAGCGGGAGAAAAGGTGGCCCAAAAGCCCTTTCCTCTGGGCTGGGAGCAGCGGGAGGGATGGTGACTGGGAAGCCCCTTCCTCTGGACCAGGAGCAGTGGGACTCAGTACCTTGGTCTGGTGGTCTGGCGTCGTCTGTGTCTTTGTAGTGTGGAATCATGTGGCTGCCTGTTTGCAGCGGGGTGATTCGGTGTCTTCCACGGGACTCAGGACCTTGGTAGTGCATGCACAGACCTGCCTGTCTGCAGCAGGCTGATTCAGCATGTGTTCCACATGACTGGGGACCTTGGTAAGGTGTGGGCAGACCTGCCTGTCTTCAGCAGGGTGATTAGGCGTCTTCTGGTCTTCCGCGCGACTTAGGACCTTGGTAGGGCATGCACAGACCTCCTGGTCTGCAGCGGGCTCCTAAGAATTTGTTAAAGGCAAGAGAAAATGGCAGAATGAAAGAACAAAGATGTGAATAGAATCACCTAACAGCAACAGGGAGGCTAGATACCAAATTTACTTTCCTGTAACCCTAATGATAATCAAGAGAAGGAAAAAGAGAAGAAAAGAACAGTAAGGGAGAAATCCGAATTCAGTGCAGAAAGGAACAAATGGGGAGATGAGGGGCAATGTGGGACAGTGAGAGAATGAGAGAGAGAGAGAGAGAGAGAGAGAGAGAGAGAGAGAGAGAGAGAGAGAGAGAAGATAAAAGAAAGAAAAAACTTTGAAGAGTAGAAAAAAAGTAAAAATTAAGAATTAAAAATAAGAAAAAAAATTTCTTTTTTGCAAATAGGAATAGAAATTATGGGCCTCCTTCAGGGTATGTCTCTGTTGTCACAGTAGGCAACGTAGGAATCCCTGTGCATATACAAGTCAATGAGTCTCAGCAAGCCAGCAGCAGACCAAGTACAATGGTCTGATGTGACTTTATTGTAGAGGTTCTCTTTACTTTTCTGCTGAGCTTCAGTTTTCTTCCAGGAGCCTGAGAAGCCCTCTTTCTGTTACTAACTTCTGCTTTATCTTGTGACGCTCAGGACAAGGGTCTTTATAATCTCCTGTGCCTCTGTAGTGTGGGACCAGGTAGCAGAAAAGCCAGAAGGTAGGCGGCGCACGGGGGGGGGGGGGGCGGGGAGGGAGTGACTGGTGGACCTCACCATGCCATGGGCGTTGCCCGGGAGGGCCGCAGGAGCTTCAAGCTGCTCGTCTTGTCTCACGGGGCGGGCCGGTCGCCGCAGCAGTTTAGAGAGCGTCGGGTGGGGGTGGAGCTGCAAGACGCTCCATCTCTTTTTTGAAACTGCTATACTTCTCAATGTAGAGGTCTTTTGCTCCCTTCATTAGATTGATTCCTAGATATTTCATTTTGGGGGGATGGTATTGTGAAAGGAATTGTTTCCCTCATTTATCTCTCAGTGAGTCTGTTATTTGTGTACAAGAAGGCTATTGATTTGTGAGTGCTGATTTTGTATCCGGCTCCTCTACTGAATCTGTCAGTTAAATCTAAAAGTCTTTTGATGGAGTTTTTTGGGTCTTCTATGTAGAGTATCATATCATCAGCAAATAATGACAATTTAGCTTCTTCCTTTCCTATCTTTGTTCCTTTTATTTCTTTCTCTTTTCTAATTGCCGTGGCTAATGTTTCCAGAACAATATTGAACAGGAGTGGTGATAGTGGACCTCCTTGTCTTGTTCTTGATTTTAGCGTGAAAGTTTTCAGTTTTTGACCATTTAGTATGATGTTCGTGTTGGTTTTTCATAGATAGCCTTTATCAGGTTGATAAAGACCTTCTATTCCAATTTTCTGTAGGGTTTTTTTTTTATCATGAATGGGTTTTGAATTTTGTTGAACGGTTGTTCTGCATCTATTGAGGTGATCATACGGTTTTTGTCCTTGACTCTGTTAATATAGTGTATTACATTTACTGATTTATGTATGTTAACCCATCCTTGCATCCCTGGGATAAATCCAGCTTAATCAGGGTGCATAATCTTTTTGATGACCCTCTGTATACTGGGTCTGCCAGTATCTTATTGAGGATTTTTGCATCTATGTTCATTAGGGAGATTGGCCTGTAGTTCTCTTTTTTGGTTGGGTCTTTCCCTGGTTTTGGAACCACAGTAACACTTGCTTCCAGGAATGAATTTGGTAGTATTGTGCCAGGAGCAATGCTACATAATTTTGGGGAAAAAAATCATTTGATTAGGCCTAGTTCTCCTGCCTACAGATCAGCCACGGTATTTGGAAACATAATTCCATTTTGGCCTCTGGTAACAACTGAGACCTCAATGATCCAGTAATGCTATGATGCTCCAGGACCAGATTACACCAGCTGAAGACATCCTGGGAGGAACAAAATCTTTATCTGCATAGTTCCTCATTGATCTAGGAATTCCACTGCTCTCCAGTCATCTGTTAACATTTGTCTCTCCTGAAGCACTGAATTCTCTGACTGGAGTCATTTGTTATATTTGTTTCTCCTGATGTACTGAATAAAAGGTGCAGCAAGCTTGGGGGCTTTCATCTTTGCTGCCCAGAGCAGCACTGCTCAGGCCCAAAGCCCAGCTTCTTCTCAAAGTCTCATTTTTTCTACCTTTCCTGTATAATAAGTTAATTCGCCTTGTGCTGCCATGGCTCCCAGGAGACTAGGACTTACTGCAGAGGTTCTAGTAAGGTCCTCTTTCCCTGTTCCCTACATTTGGCACCTAACATGGATGTGAATCAGATCCAGGGGTGAACTCACCTGTGAGACAAACTCAGAGTAAAAGAGACAGCATATGGCTCTCCCAGGATGATTTCTGGACTTGGCCAAGGGACATTGGTGGTGTGTCCAGCTGGGAGTAGTTTTCTATCTTTACATAGTTATAAATATGGGTCAGTCTTTGTCATCAGAGCAGCATAACTTTGCCAAATTGCTTAAGTCACTGTTAAAGCAAGCTATGTATCCGGTACTGAAGGATGCTGTGATAGATTTGTTAAAAGGCATACAAATGTACATCCCATCTTTTCCCCGGGAAGGGACAACTAACTTAATAGCATGAAAATGTGTAGGTACTGTTCTCCATGAGGCCCAAAGAAGAGCTGATCCCCCCCCCCCCAACACTACCCACTTGGGCGTTAGTCCATTCTGCTCTCAAGTTCTCAGTCAATTCAGGAGACCTCGGCTACCCCTCCCCCAACCCACCCTTCTGCCCATGCTTCCCCTTGTTCGGCTTCTTCCCCTGTTTGCTTTCATCTCACCTTGGCTTCAGCTCCACCACCACAGCAGGCTAAGGAGTACTCTAATTCAGTAGCTCCTCAGCCTCCTCGGGGGTCTCAGAAGGTCTTGATCCTCTTCTGAAGCCCACTTCTGGGGCCACTCCCTATTGCCATACCCTGCATAAGGCTATGACATTGAGCAAGGTGGTTGGAGACCCTTTGTGCTTTCCTATTTCAATTTTGCCTGATCCTGAGAACTCAGAGGTGGACATGTATGTTCATGCCTCATTTGATTTTAATATCCTAAAGGACCTCAGGCAGAGCATGCTAACTAATGGCATCCAAGGCCCCTATACAGTGGGCTTGTTGGACAATGTACTTCAGACTTATTCTCTGGTTCTGCATGATGTTTTTCACCTTGCAAAAAACGTTCCTGTCCCCCACTCAGTATCTCCACTTTGAGGTGGAACTGTGTTCATTGATCAGGGAAAGGCTCATAAAAATGCTCAGTTATGAGAAGTTACTATTGATATGTACCAGGCATGAGTGACTTTTTGGGTTTAAGCAGGCAAGCCCGTTGCCCAGCGTTACACTTTCACCAGCTAGAGGACCTCCTTCAGAGGGCTTGGGCTTCTGTGCCAGTTGATGGTGCACCAACGCAATCTTTTACTCAAATCATGCAAGGGCCATTGGAAACTTACACAGAATTTGTAGCAAGATTACAACAAACTGTTAGGAGACAGATTGCTAATTCCCAGGCAGCAGACATCCTGATTTTACAGCTAGCCTGTGAAAATGCTAATATGGATTGCAAACAGGCAATAAATCCTGTTCACTCCTCTAAAGATCTTGGAGCATATATTAAGTCATGCCAAAATATTGGGTCTCCTTTATACAATTCGGCTCTGATGGCTCAAGCCATCTCCCAATATTTACATGGTACACACAGTGATTTAAAATGTTTTAATTGTGGATAATCAGGGCATCTCAGAAAAAACTGCAAAATGAAAGTGGCTTTACAAGCAGACCCAGAGCCACTGAGTCAGGCATCCAGAGAAAATAAGTTACCGCCTGGCCCTTGCCTTCGCTGTTGAAAAGGCATTCACTGGGCTAAAGATTGCTGCTCCAAATATGATAAGGATGGCACATTGCTGCCAGAAAAATAGGAATTGGGCCCAGGAAATTATAGAAGATCATGGCCAGGGGGCTCCAGGCCCCCTGAGTCAGTGGTCCCTGGTTCAGACTGGTGCACAAGTACAAAATCAGATGGCATGGGTGTCTGGAGGGACATTTCTTCCCTGATCAGGGGAACACTCGGGAGCTTAGGAGTAGATCTTCCTGCTGCTCAGAGAGTTCACCTGCTCGGAGGTGAGACTCCAGTATCTGTCCCCACAGGAATTCATGGACCCCCACCCCCTGGAACAATTGGTTTGAAACTTGGAAAATTCTAATTTTGAAAGGCATTGCTGTTATTCAGGGTATTGTTGATTCTGATTGTAACTCTGAATTGTGCATTCCTGTTAGTTCCACAGGATTTTGGGTAATAGAACAAGGAGACTATAGTGCACAGTTGTTGCTGTTGCCTAAACCAAAATTAAATAATGTTAGCTTTAAAAATTCCTGAGAGGACACTCAGCCAGGAATTCCTCAAGAAGAGGTTTATTTCACCCAAGAGATTTCCAAAAACTGACCCATGTGCAAAATTAAATTGAATGAAAAATTCTTTACAGGGCTGATAGACAAGGGTGAGATGTGTCCATGAGTGGCACATGTTTTTGGCCATCATCTTAGGGCAAATAAACAACTAAAACATCTCTAGTAGGCCTTGGTACCCCCCAAAAAGTTTTGCAAAGCTCCATTTGCCTGCCTCATGAAGGGCCTGATGGTCAATTGGGATATATTTGTCTTTACATAACTCTCATACATGTAAATTTATGGGGCAGAGATTTAGTGGAAGAATGGAGAGTCATAGTGACTACTTTGCCCCCTGAAACCTCACTGGGTCAAAAAATGATGTCTAAAATGTGATATGAACTGGAAATAGAATTAGGCAAGCAACTTCAGAGTGGAATGGAGCCTATAGAACAGCAACAGAAAAATAATCACCTTGGAATTGGATAAGATAAAAAAATGTTTAGTTGGGGTTATTGAAGAAGTTTCTCTGCCCAAAGCAGCTTTGCCTTTACAATGGAAATTGAATGACCCCATTTAGGTTAATCAGTGGCCCCTAACACACGAGAAACTAACCATTTTAGAGCAACTTATATTAGAACAACTTAACAAAGGGCATTTAAAACCATCCATGAGCCCTTGGAACACACCCATTTTTATTATTCCCAAAAGGTCAGGGAAATGGCATTTGCCTCAAAATATATGGGCAGTTAATAACAGGCTCATTCCAATGAAGGTGTTGCAACCTGGCTTACCAAACCCAGTGGCAATTCCCCAGAAGTGGCCACTTATAGATTTAGAAGACTGATTTTTCAACATTTCTTTGTGACCAACTGACCGACCTCGATTTGCCTTTTGTTGGATTAGGCCTAAAATAGTGATAGCAAATTTTTAATTGCTGAATTTATATGAAATATCACAGGGAGCTTCTGATCTTAATTGCCCTCAAAGATTAACTCCAGAGGCACAAAAGGAGTTACAATTAATAGAACAAAGCATACATAACTGGCAGATTTTTCTTATCAACTCTAACTATCCAGTTCATTTGTTTGTGATTAACACACCCCATTCACCTACAGGTTTAATAGGACAATGGTATGAAAAACAGGTCTTTCCCATTGGATGGTGGATTTTGTCTAACCAGTTAGTGGAATCTCTACAATTATATCTAGAGAAAATTGCAAAAATAGTTTTCTTGGGACATAATCGAATGCGACAATTATTTGGTGCTGATCCTCATTTCATCATTATCCCAAGCAATAAGGCTCAAATGCAGGTGCTGCTACAAACTGCTTTGTATTGCCAAGTAGCCTTTACAGATTTCACTGGACAGATAATTATCATCCTAGTAATCCTCTGTTTCAGCTTTTTCCACAACATGAATTTATTCTCCCCAAGGTTACTCAATTTCAGCCATTGCAAGGTGCCTCAACCTATTTCACCAAGGGCTCCTCTCAGGGCCAAGTAGCGATTTGGAACTCTTCCTTTAGGTACATGTTGCCTACACCTGGTCTCTCTGTGCAGCAGTCAGAGTTGCTAGCCATTTTATTTGTGATTGAAAACTTCCCTTCCCAACCTCTTAATATTTTAAGTGATTCCTCTTATGCAGTTTGCTTGACTCAAAGACTGGAAGGAGCTATGGTCTATTCTACCTTAGAACCTAAATTATTAAACTTGTTTTTAAAATTACAAAAAGCCATATATCAAAAAATTTCTCCTGCCTTAATAACTTGGGGGAGAGAATTTTGCCTGTGTGTTGACAGATATGAATGAAACCTTGTGGCTGCCCTCTTGGAATGTGCAATCATCGGTCATGCTGGTGGAACCACCAACATCTCAGAGGCCAAGGATAGCACCCCCGCTGAGAGCGATGAGCTAGCTGCACCTGAGTGACCCACCTCACCCGCGATGACCAACAAATCCATGGTGAGGTTCAGGATTGAGATGATGCCTCCAGAGGGAGAATAAATATAGATTGATGGTAAAGAAAAGAAAAAAATAGGGGGGAGGGTAACTTAAAAATGTTCTTTATGGTTGGGTATTTAGCTCAGTGGTGCTGCTGCCTGCCTGGAAAGTGCAACATTCTAAGTTGGATCCCTGGTACAAAAAATTTTTTTTTTACATTTACAGACATAAAAGCACTTTTATTCCTTCTGATTCTAAAGAGATCTCTGTTAGTTGACCTACAAAAAGCTCTGATCAGTCTTACGTACAATTATAAACCTAAAAATCATAAAAGGGATATTATAATTCAATTTGGCCAAATATATTTGAGTGCACTCTAGTTTTATAAATTGTCTTATATGTTTGTCTGTTGTCTGTTTGTCCATTTGTACAGTTGAGTTCAATTTTTTTCTCTTTTCTTTTTCACCTTGTGAAAAATTTTTTTCTTTTTCTTCTCTTTCTCAGAGGATATTCACCTATTATTAAATTGGCTTACAGATAAATGTTATTAAGTTACAGGCATACGCTTCTTCCCCCAGGTTGCTAACTGATCAAAGTGACATCAAGATTTATTTTACAAAAGTAATGTGTATTATCCTTTACTTACAATAAACAAATTGCAATAAGCAGTTATAATATATATATATATATATATATATATATATATATACTTGTTTGTCAAAGTAAATAGAGACCATTGGTACTCCCTTTTGTGAATAAAGAAGTGGCTGCCCAGAAAATAATTATTCTGGTCTTAATTCACTAAAGGGATCCCCGGTAATTTTCATAACCTTATGGGAGACACACCCTAACAAGTATTGTCTAAATATGTTATCATAAAACATTTACATTGGTTAAATTCTAAATATGTTATTGTGACATGTCTACATTGGTCATCTTCAAAAGATTAATTTCTGTGGCATAAACAAAAAAGTGTTATTAGAAAGATGCTTTTGGTAGCAAACAACATTGAAGAACATAAGGTTTTATATAGTTGTGATATTTATTACTGCTCCTTTTCTGGTGTACAAAATGTATTAATGCCCTCTAATTGTACAGGTCTTCCAACATATTGTTTATGGTAATAACCTTTTGATTCAGATATTTGCCCTTCTCTTATGCTCCAGCCACCTATGATAATAGGCACACTTGTAGGCTGATATATTTTCCTTAGATGACATCCTGTAAAAAAATAGCTACTTAGGGATTCAATCACTAGAACAACCATATTGGCAATAATAACAGTCTTTTAACTGTATTTTTATTCCAAACTGCTTAATATCCAGGTAAAATTATGATAGTTGAGTTCATTACTCCTCTTACAATGCTAATGTTATTAATCTTCTCTTCTGGGTGTTCAACAACCAAAGTTTAGATACCATAACTAAAAAATTATCTGGGCTAAGATGACAGTCAATATTTTGATCCTAGCCCTCCAAGGTCAACAACAACGACGACAAGATTCAGGGCATGAGGAAACCTTCTCCAAGATCCTGCATCTTTGGTGAGACACCCAACCTCCTGAGCCAGGGAGGTTGCTGAACACCAAAACAGTAAGATCCAACAAAAAGTGTGCCAAAGGAATGTTGCCTGGAGGAAAAAAATGTCCTATGATTTCACAGAAAGCAACATGGTAGAGCAAGGCAGTGACATATCCTGGTGGCTGACCCTGACAGAGGAGCTAAGAGGGTCTATGAATGGTTCCAAGACAGTGTCTGAAGAGGCTTAATTGACCTTGTAAGATAGCAAGAGATTAATTTTATTTAATATAGGTCTTATCGCAACTTGGTCTTACACACCCAGTAGAAAAGTATAACTGAAGATAATATTTATTTGAATTCAACAAGAGTTTTAAGTTTTTTAGCCAACATTATTTTTAAAAAATATTAAAATTTTAATCCTTTTACAGTCCAAGTTAAGAGAAATTATGCTTATTATAGACAACTAAGCCAGTCAAACACACTATAGAACCTCACAATATATAGGGACAAGCCATTGTTGGATGTGCTCACTTTCCTAAAAACACCCTCACATAAAACAAAAAGAAAGGCAATATGTCAGGAGCAATGCTACATAATTTTGGGGAAAAATCATTTGATTAGGCCTAGTTCTCCTGCCTACGGGCCAGCTATGTCATTTTGAGACATAATTCCATTTTGGCCTCTAGTCAAGCTGAGAACTCAATGATCCAGTGATGCTGTGATGCTCCAGGACCAGATTACACCAGCTGAAGACATCCTGGGAGGAACAAAATCTTTATCTGCATAGTTCCTCATTGATCTAGGAATTCCGCTGCTTTCCAATAATCTGTTACATTTGTTTCTCCCAATGTACTGAACTCTCTATCCGATGTACTGAACTCTGTCTGGAGTCATGTGCTACATTTGTTTCTCTCAATGTACTGAATAAAGGGTGCAGTGAGCTCTGGGGGCTTTTGTCTTTGCCACCCAGAGCAGCACTGATCAGGCCCAAAGTTCAGCTTCTTCTCAAAACCTCATTTTTTTTACCTTTTCTGTATAATAAGTTAATTCACTGTGTGCTGCCATGGCTCCCAGGAGACTAGGGCTTACTGCAGAGGTTCTAGTAACATCCCCTTTCCTTGTTCTCTACAGTATTGCTTCCCTTTCAGTTTCATTGAAGAGTTTAAACAGTAGTGGCAATAGTTCTTCTCTAAATGTCTTATAGAATTCAGCAGTGAAGCCATCAGGACCCAGGCTTTTCTTTGTTGGTAAAATTTTAATTATGTTTTCAATTTCACTGATTGTAAATGGGGTATTTAGAATTTTTATATCTTCTTTGTTCAACTTTGGTAATTCATATGTATCTAGGAATCTGTCCACTTCTTTGTTTTCCATTTTATTAGAGTGCAGGTTTTTGAAGTAGGTATTGATGATCCTCTGGATTTCTGCTGGTTCTGTTGTGACTTCATCTTTTTCATTCCTGATTGTATGGATTCTTTCCTTTCTTTCACAAGGTTGGCTAAAGGTTTATTGATTTTATTTATTCTTTCAAAAAAACCAACTCTTCAATTCGGTGATTTTTTTGTATCATTCTCTTAGTCTCCATTGCATTGATTTCTGCTCTGATCTTTACAATTTTCTCCCTTGTATGACATTTGGGTTTGTCTTCCTCTCCTTTTACTAAGTGCTTAAGGTTCAGTATTAGGTTGTTTATTTGAGCTCACTCTGTTTTCCTAGTATGGGCATTCACTGCTATGAATTTCCCTCATAGTACTGCTTTCATTATGTTCCATAGATTCCTGTACATTGTATTGGCATTATCATTTAATTATAGAAACTGTCTAATTTGTTCTTTAATTTTCTTTGTGACCCATTGGTTGTTTAGGAGAGTGTTATTCAATTTCCATGTGTTTATGAAGTTCTTTTGGTTTGTTATGCTATTGATCTCCAGTTTAATTCACTATGGTCTGATAATATACATGGGATAACTTCAATTTCTTTGCATTTATTTTAACATGTTCTATGAGCTAGCGTGTTGTCTATTTTTGTCAATGACCCGTGTACAACTGAAAAGATGTATATTCTGATTTTGTGGGGTAGAACACTCTGTAGACATCTATTAAGTCCATTTGTTGAAAATCTTGGTTCAGTTCTAGTATTTCATTGTTGATTTTTTTGTCTAGATGATCTGTCTATTTGTGATAGTGGGGTATTGAGGTCCCCCACTACAATTGTATTAGTGCTTATTTGGTTTTTCATGTCCATTAATATTTCTTTTGTATAGTTGGGGGCATTAGGACTTGGTGTATATATATTTATGATTGTCATCTCTTCCTTTTGGATTGTTCCCTTTACAATGATGTAGTGACCTTCTTTGTCTCTCTTAATTAGTTTTGGTTTGAAATACACTTTGTCTGCAAATAAGATAGCTACCCCTGCTTTTTTCCGGGTTCCTGTCATGTGAAGAACTGTTTTCCATCCTTTTACTTTCAGTCTATGAATTTCTTTTTGAACTAGGTGAGTTTCTTGTATACAGCATATTGTTGGATTTTGGTTCTTAATCCATTTTACCAGTCTATTTCTTTTAATTGGTGAATTGAGGCCATTAGCATTTATGGGTAAAGGTGGAGGGGTGAAGGGTGCACAGGTAATGGGAAAAAAAAAGAACCAAGATACATCATGTACAGGTACAAGCACCCAATGATAAATGTAAATGTATTGTATACCTAAAATGTACCAATAAAAGAATTTAAGGGAAAAAATTGATGGGTATAACTGATCTGTATCAACTTATTGTTGTCATGTTATTTTCCTGTTGTTGGCTCTTTTATTTTTTTTTTCCCTCTCTCCTTTTAATTTCTTGCCTTGCCTGCTGAACTTGCTCTGTTGGGCCTCATGGATTTGTGACCTTCATTGTCTTTTTCTAGGATATAGTTTAGAATTTTTTGAAGTTCTGTTTTGTATTCATGAAATTTCTGAGGAGCTCTTATTGCAGATAGGTAAGTTAATTAGATATCTTGTGTGCAGTTAGACAGGACCAGCCCTCCAGGAGCCAACACAGCAAGAAGCCCACTTGAGGACAATCAAGACATATTCACTGAAGGCCAGAATTGTAAAAGGAGAGAAACTACACATCCTTGTGCTTCCCCTGGGGATACTGCACTTGATCTTAGCCAAAAGGCCGAGAAGTGATCCCTTGGGGATAAACAGCAGTGATTGATAATCTAAATAGGTATCAATCACCTGGGTGGGGGGGTCAAGGTCTTAACCCAGCCTTTCCAGGAAATATCCCTGACCCCTACCCTTACTGAAAATCCTGGTATGCTTGCTACATGACTTGATCCCCCATTTGCCCCCCATTTAATTAATATTACCTGGTGACTGTACTTGTATTCTAACTGGTTGGTCATGGTTTTGTCCCACCTCATGTCCACCTTGGGTCTTATAGTTTTGTCCCACTTTGTACCCACCTCACCACATGGCTTTGCTGTATAAAACATCTTTGAAAATTGGGGTGAGAGGGCAACCCACTTTCTGGTCCACCTTCTCTCTGTCTTAGGCAGAAGCTTTCCTTCTCCCAATAAATTTTTCTTACTTTTAACCTCTGTTGTTCCGAGAATTCATTTTTCAATGTTAGAGAACATGAACTTGTGTTTTGTATATCTAGCAGGTTTGGGGGTTACATCTTTTCCCCCTATATCATTCTTTGTCATGGAAGTATCTTATTTCCCCATTAATTTTTTTTTGTACCAGGGATCAAACTTGGGTCCTTGTGCTTGCACAGCAGGTGGCAAAACCACTGAGCTAAATCCCTGGCCCCACCATCAATTTTGAAAGATAGTTTTGCAGTCTTGGTTGGAAGTTGTTTTCTTTTAGGGCTTGAAATACCTTATTCCAGGCTCTCCTTGACTTGAGGGTTTGTGTTGAAAAGTGTATTGTGATTCTGATGGGCTTTCCTTTGTATGTGATTTGTTTCTTTTCTCTGTTTGTAGTATTTTATTCTTCTGTTAGGTTTCCAGGATTTTGATCATTATATGTCTAGTTGTAGATTTTTTTTGATCATGGCTAGTTGGAGTTCTATATGACTCAATTATCTGTATGTCAAATCCTTTCACTCTGTTTGGGAAATTTTCTGTCATTAATTCTGTGAACAGGTTTTTTTTATGTCATTTGTACTTTCTCCTGATTTTTTGTGGACTCCTATCAGTTTTCTATTATTCTTCTTTGCATCATCTAGGAGCTGTTGGATCAATTTCTCATTGTCACTTACTATTTTTAAGAGATCTCTCTTTTCATGGTCATTGACCATCATCCTGTCTTCTGTATCTGACATTCTGTCTTCACATTGGCTCATTCTGCTGTGAATACTTTTAATAGAGTTTTTAATCTCCTGTATATCTGTTTGAATCTGTTTCATCAATTCCATTTCTTTCCTATGTTGGGCATTCATGGTTTCCATTTCTTTCCTATGCTGGGCATTCATGGCTTCCATCATGGTCCTGAGCTCATTTATTTTTTTTTATCTTTTTCTGATCTAGAGTCTCTAATCATGTCTTTCATTTTGCTCACCATCTCTGTATTTATCTGGGAAATTATTTCTGTTTTGAATTTTTCTAGAGCCTCATTCATCTGTTTTGTTACTTCCTGTGCTATCAGTTCAGGGTGTCCAGATAATTGATTATCAGACTTTTCCACCTCCTTTGCCAGAATTTGCCTTTGGTGAGCTGGAAGTCTGGATTTGCACCTTGTTTCGATATCTTCTCATTTCTATTTTTGTTGTTGGTACTATTTTTGGTTTAATTCCTGGGTTGATACTTCAGTGTTGCTTATTGTAAGTATCTTTGTTGCTTGTATTTAGAACCCTTATGGAGTGATTGCTTCTCAGAGGTATCTTCCAGATATAGCTGATCTTTAGGTTTTGAGTTTCTAATGACTCTTAGGCAATCTCATTTTCAGTTTCAGGCAGTCTCAGTTTCCAGGAAGGGCAACTGATTAGATCAATTATAACATCTAAGCCCAAGCAATATAATCAGCAACAATAGCATCAAGCACAGCTTAGAAAATGACAATTTGTGGTAGTTATTGATCTATCACCTTTAAACGTATGAATTAAATCAAAATTGAAGACCAGTCCAAAATATGTTTATAATGAATAAACCCTTCTTTACCCTTTGGGATGGGGACTTAGAAGGAGGGAGGGATAGATAGGTAGAAGAATAGGGAAAAGTTAGAAGTGAGGCCATAGGGCACAAAAAGATCACACAAACTCTAGGAACTTGTTGAAGACAAAAGGAAAAGACAGAATGAAAGACCAGAGACAAGAACAGAACAACCTAACTGCAATGGGGAAGCTAGAAAATGAATTCACTTTCCTTTAAAACTAATGACAATCAAAAGAAGGAAAAAGAGAGAACAAAAGAAAAAAAGAAATCTGAATTATGACAGGAACAGGAATAAAAAGGGAGAGAGAAGAAGAACAATGTGGCAGAGAGACAGAGAGAGTGAGAGCCTGAGAGAGTGAGAGAGAGAGAGAGAGAGAGAGAGAGAGAGAGAAGAAAGGAAAAAAGAAAAGGAAGAAAGAAAAAAAGAAATTTGAAAAGAAGAAAAAATTTTTAAAAATTAAAAATAAGAGAAAAAATAACTTTCAAAATAAAAAATAAAAATGAAGGGCCTCCTTCAGGAGACTGTCTCTGCTGTCACAATTGACAACATGGGCAACAGTGTGCAGATCTAAATCAATCAGTATCAGCAGGCTGTTGAGCAGTGCCCTGAGATTCAGGCTGACTTCTGGCTGCAAGGCCAAATTTGAGCTGCCTGACCTCCTGCTGGGTTGAATTCTGTAAGGTTCTGTTGCACATTCCAGCTGCCCTTCCCCTGAAGATAGTCCAGGTTCCAATGGGAGGTGGCGATCCCTCCAACTTACCAACTATGGTGCTGTGCCTTTATTGCAGAGATTTTCTTCACTTTTCCAGTGGACCTCAATTTTCATCAAGGAGTCTCAGAGAGACCCTCTTTCTGTTGTTCACTTGTGCTCTATCTTCTGGAGCTAGAACAATGGCCTTTATGACCCCCTGCACCTCTGTGGTGTAGATCCAGGCACCGGTGCAGCCCAGCGGCCAGAATTGGAGGGCAGGGTGGTGATGCTGCTAGCAGCCATGCAGCTCAGCTCCTCAGCTCCTCCTCTTATCCCTTGTATATTATCAGACCATAGGGCAATGACATTGGAGATCCATAGCAAAAGAAACTACAAGAATTTCATAAACACATGGAAATTGAACAACACACTTCTGAATCACCAATGGGTCACAGAGGAAATTAAAGAAGAAATCAGACAGTTTTTATAATTAAATGACAATCCCAATACAATATATCAGAATCTATGGGACACAATGAAAGCACTCTCACAGGGAAATTCATAGCAGTGAATACTCAAATGAGGAAAACAGAATGAGCTCAAATAAACAAGTGAATGCTGAACCTCAAGGTTCTAGAAAAAGAAGAGCAGGACAACCCAAATCACATACAAGGGAGGAAACTATAAAGATCAGAGGAGAAACCAATGCAATGGAGACTAAGAGAATGATACATAAAATCAATGAAGGAAAGAGTTGGTTCTTCAAGAGAATAAACAAAACTGACAAACCCTTAGCCAACCCTATCAAAAAAAGGAAAGAAAAGGACCAAATCCATGCAATTAGGAATGAAACGGGTGAAATTCCACTCTTGTTCAATATAGTTCTGGAAACATTAGCCACGGCAATTAGACAAGAGAAAGAAATAAAAGGAATAAAGATAGGAAATGAAGAAGTCAAATTGTCATTATTTGCAGATGACATGATACTCTATATAGAAGACCCCAAGAACTCCACCAAAAGTCCTCTAGACTTAATAACAAAATTCAGTCAAGTAGCTGGTTACAAGGTCAACACACAAAAATCAATAGCTTTCCTCTACACAAAGGACAGACTCACTGAGAGAGAAATAGGGCAAATAATTCCTTTCACAATAGCATCCAAAAAACTGAAATACCTAGGAATCAACCTAACGAAAGAAATCAAAGACCTCTTCTCTGAAAACTATGGCACTCTGAAAAGAGAGATTGAAGATGATATCAGAAAATGGACAGACATCCCCTGCTCCTGGGTAGGAAGGATTAATAGAGTGAAAATGGCCATACTTCCAAAACTGCTATATAGATTTAATGCAATTCCAATTGAGATCCCAGCAGCATACTTCATGGATCTTGAGAAAACAATCCAAAAATTCATTTGGAACAAGAAGAGACCCAGAATAGCAAAAGCAATTCTAGGTAACAGAGACATGGCAGGGGGTATCACAATCCCAAACCTGCAACTCTACTACAAAGCTACTGTGATAAAAACAGCATGGTACTGGCAAAGAAACAGACCTGAGGACCAATGGAACAGATTAGAAGATGCAGAAACAAAGCCAGACACACTCAGCCATCTCATCTTCGATAAAGGAGCCAAACACCCTCACTGGAGGAAAGATAGCCTCTTTAATAAGTGGTGCTGGAAAAATTGGGCTTCAACTTGCCAAAGATTAAAACTAGACCTATATCTCTCGCCATGCACTAAACTAAAATCAAAATGGATTAAAGATCTAAATATTCAAATAGAAACTCTGAACCAGTTGGAACAGGTCTACTATCTCAAATCTATAAAGAACTTCAAAAGATCAGACCTCCCAAATTTAAAAACCCAATCCAAAAATGGGCATCTGAAATGAACAGACATTTCTCAGACAAAGAAGTACAAATAGCAAATAAATACATGAAAAAATGTTCAACATCACTTGTCATTTGAGAGATGCAAATGAAAACAACGCTGGGATTCCACCTCACTCCAGAAAGAATGGCTGCTATCATGAAATCAACCAATAACAAATGTTGGCGGGGCCGTGGGGGAAAGAGGAACCCTGCTCCATTGCTGGTGGGAGTGCAGACTGGTGCAAGCACTGTGGAAATCAGTATGGAGATACCTCAAGAACTAGGACTGGAAGTTCCATTTGACTCCGCTATTCCACTGCTGGGGATCTTCCCCAAAGAATTAAAAGAATCATACGACAGTGATATATGTGCACCCATGTTCAATAGCAGCACAGTTTGTAATAGCTAAAACTTGGGAACAGCCCAAATGCCCATCAACTGGAGACTGGATAAAGAAAATGTGGATTTTTTATAAAATGGAGTACTACTCAGCCATAAAAAATGAGAAATTAGAGACATTTATAGCTAAGTGGATGCACACTGAGGTGATACTCTTAAGTGAAATAAATAGGACACACATGAATAAATAATGAATAGTTTCTCTGGTGTGAGAAACTGAAAGTGTAAATAAGGACTAAATGTATAATAGGTAATGTGAAATAGGAAGAAAAGGGGCAAAGGGGAAGGAAGTGGGAGGGCTGGGGAAAGGATAGAAGGGAATGGGATTAATATGAGAAAATGGAAAAATAGGAACAAAATCTTTGTAAATAGGGAGGAATGGAGGGATTGAAGGGAGGGCTGGGCACAGGTGAAAAATAAGAACCAAGAGAGACTATGTAAAGGTGTAAATTTCCAATGATGAATGTCAGTATATTGTATACCTAAAATGTACCAATGATTAGAATGAATAATCGATAATGCAAAATAGGAAGAAAAGGTCCAAAGGGGTAGGGGTAGTGGGAGGTGCAGGGGAAAGGAAAGAAGTGAAAGAAAAAATGATGAGAAATGGAAAAAATGGAAATAAAGTCTTTGTAAATAGGTAAGGGTGGAGGGGGTGAAGGGAGGGCTAGGAATGGGAAAAAAATAAGAACCAAGATGCATTATGTAAAGGTCCAATTACCAATGAGAAATGTAATTTTGTTGTATACCTAAAATGTACCAATAAATGAATTTAACAAAAAAATATAAAATAAAAGGGTGAAATTAAAATGGACCCAGTAGAATTCCAGAGGATCATCAATACCTACTTCAAGAACCTACATGCCAATAAGATGGAAATCACAAAAAGAAATGGACAGATTCCTAGATACATATGAATTACCAAAGTTGAACGAAGAAGACCTAAAATTTCTAAACAACCCAATATCAATTGGCAAAATTGAAAACATAACTAAACTTTTAGCAACAAAGAAATGCCTATGTCCTGATGGCTTCACTGCTGAATTCTACAAGACATTTAGAGAAGAACTATTGCCAGTACTGTTTAAACTTTTTAATGAAATTGAAAGGGAAGCAATATTCCCAAATTCAATCCTGGAAGCAAGCATCACCTTGAACCCAAAAGCAGAGAAAGAACCAACTGAAGAGAACTAATTATAGGCCAATCTCCCTAATGAACATAGATGCAAAAATCCTCAATAAGATATTGGAAAACAGAATGCAGAAGATCATTAAGAAGATCATACACCCTGACCAAATTGGATTCATCCCAGAGATGCCAGATGGTTCAACATACGCAAATCAATAAGTGTAACACACTATATTAATGGAGCCAAGGACAAACACCATATAATCATCGCAATAGATCCAGAAAAACCATTCAACAAAACTCAAAACCAATTCATGATAAAAACTCTACAGAAAATTGGAATAGATGGTCTGTATCATAACCTGATAAAAACCATCTATGGAAAACCAAGAGCCAACATCATACTAAATGGTCAAAAACTGAAATCCTTCACACTAAAATCAGGAACAAGACAAAGATGTCCACTATCACCACTCCTGTTCAATATAGTTTTGGAAACATTAGCCAGAGCAATTAAACAAGAGAAAGAAATAAAAGGAATAAAGATAGGAAACAAAGAAGTTAAATTTCATTATTTGCAGACCATATGATACTCTATATAGAAGACCCCAAGAACTCCACCAAAAGTCCTCTAGACATACTAACCAAATTCAGTAGAGTAGCTGGATACAAGTTCAACACACACAAATCAATAGCTTTCCTGTACACAAACAGCAGATTCACTGAAAGAGGAACTGGAGAAACAACTCCCTTTACAATAGCATCAAAAAAAGTGAAATATCTAGGAATCAACCTAATGAAAGAAATCAAAGACCTCTACTCTGAAATCTAAAACACATTGAAAAAAGATAAAAGAGGATATCAGAAAATGGAAAGACATCCCTTCCTCCTGGGTAGGAAGAGCTAGTATAGTGAAAATGGCCATACTTCCAAAACTGCTATATAGATTAAGTATAATCCTGATGGAAATTCCAACAGCATACTTTGTAGACCTTGAGAAAACAATCCAAAAATTCATTTGGAACAAGAGACCTAGAATAGCAAAGCAATTCTAGGCAACAAAGACAAGGTAGGGGGTATCACAATCTCCAACTTGAAACTATACTACAAAGCTACTGTGATACAAACAGCATGGTACTGGCAAAGAAACAGACCTAAGGACCAATGGAACAGATTAGAAGATCCAGAAACAATTCCAGACTTACTAAGCTACCTTATCTTTGACAAAAGAGCCAAACACCCTCACTGGAGGAAAGATAGCCTCTTTAATAAGTGGTGCTGGAAAAATTGGGTTTCTGGTTGCCAAAGATTAAAACTAGACCCATATCTCTCACCATGCACTAAACTAAAATAGAAATGCATTTAAAGAGCTAAATATTAAAACAGAAACACTAAACTAGCTGGAGGAGAGGTTAGGTATAACTCTTGAAGACATTGGCATAGGAAAAGGTTTCATGAACCAAACCTCAGTCACTCATGAACTAGCACAAAGAATCAACAAGTGGTATCTCTTCTTATTAAAATGATTCTGCACTGCAAGAGAAACCACTAACAGAGCTAAGAGACGACCTGCAATGTGGGAAAATTTTTTTACCACCTGTTCCTCAGACAAAGGTCTACTATCTAGAATATATAAAGAACACAAAAAAATCAGACCTCCCAAATATAAAGACCCAATCCAAAAATGTGCATCTGGAATAAACAGATGTTTCTCAGACAAAGAAGTAAAAGCAGCAAATAAACATATGAAAAAATGTTTAACATCACTGGTCATTCGAAAGATGCAGATGAAAACAATGCTGCAATTCCACCTCACCCCAGAAAGAATGGCTGCTATGAAGAAACCAACCAATGACAAATCCTGGCAGGGCTGAGTAGAAAAAGGATCCCTTCTTCATTGTGGGTGAGAGTGCAGACTGTTGCAATCACTGTGTAAATCAGTATAGAGATACCTCAAAAAACTAGGATTAGAGGTCCTATTTGACCTAGCTATTCCTCTGCTGGGTATCTTCTCAAAAGAATTAAAAGTATCATACCTCAGTGATATATGTGCACCCATGTTCATAGCAGCAAAGTTTATCATAGCTAAAACTTGGAAACAGCCCAGTAGCCCATCAACTGGAGATTGGATAAAGAAAATGTGTTTTTATAAAAAATGTAGTACTACTCAGCTATAAAAAATGAGAAACTAGAGATATTTATAGCTAAACGGGTGTGCATTGAGGCAATACTCTTAGGGAAATAAGTAGGTCACACATGTGCAAATACCAAATAGTTTCTCTTGTGTGAGAAACTGAAAGTGTAAATAAGGATCAAAATGTTTAATAGATAATGTGAAGTAGGAAGTAAATGCTCAAAGCAGAAGGTTAAGAGGGAGGGGTTGGGAAAAGGAATAAATAGGAGAAAAGGAAAAAATGGAAACAAAGTCTCTGCCAATAGGGAGGGGTGGTGGGGTTGAACAGAGGGCAGGTTAATGGAGAAATAAATAAGAACCACAATATATATTAAACACCCAATAATGAATGTCAGGCCTGGGGATTTAGGTCAGTGGTTCCACCGCCTGCCTCGCAAGCATAAGGACCCGAGTTTGATCCCTGGTACCAAAAAAAAAAAAAAAAAAAAGACATCCAATAATGAATGTCAGTATATTATGTACCTAAAATGTACCAATAAAATTAATTTTAAAAAACAGAAACAAAGAACTACAAAAACTCTAGCAAATAAGTAATGAAATGACAGTAGTAAGATATTATCTATTAATAGTTCTTTAAATGTAAATGAATTAAACTCTCCAATTAAAATACATAGTAACTGAATGGACAAAAAAAAGACTGACTATATGCTGCTTTATAAGAATTCATTTCACCTCTATAGATATGCATAGATTGAAAGTGAAGGGTTAGCTGGGGTTTAGCTCAGTGGCATCACTCCTACCTGGCAAGCTCAATATCCTGAATTCGGTTTCTGGTACTGAAAAAAAAAAGTGAAGGATTTGAAAAAGATATTCTGAGCAGATGGAATCTAAAAGACAGCAGGAGCAAGAATAGCCATACTTATACAAGATATAGTAGATTTTAAATCAAAAGTAATCAAAATGGACAAA
This sequence comes from Heterocephalus glaber, assembly GCF_053883595.1. Lineage (NCBI taxonomy): Eukaryota > Metazoa > Chordata > Mammalia > Rodentia > Bathyergidae > Heterocephalus > Heterocephalus glaber. The sequence goes on from NW_028258325.1 coordinate 33,943,528, forward strand.
GAGGGTCATTGTAAAATTATAAAAGGATTAACTAGCAAGAGGAAATAATAATAATAAATATATACATGATAATATCAGGGCACACAAACATATACAGCAAATGTTAATAATTATATAGCGAGATGTACTCCAATACAATAATACTACTAATAATTATTTAGTGAGATGTACTCCAATACAATAATATAATAACACCACACTTTCATGAGGTGGACAGATCATCCAGGCATAAAATCAACAAAGAAACAGCAGAGTTAAACTGCACCCTAGACCAAATAGTCTAAGACATTTACAAAACATTCTCTCCAACAACTGTAGAACACACATTCCTCTCTCATCAGCACATTAGTATTCTTCAGACAGAGCATATGCTAGGCCACAAAACAAGTCTCAACAAATTTTTAAAACCTGAAAGGATTATCAATTATCTTTTCTAACCCCAATGCAATAAACTAGAAGTCAACTAACAAGAAAAACTCAGAATTATACAAGTACCTGAAAATTAGGCAATGTGGGTCTGAATGACCAATGGATTAATGAAATTATTAAGAAGGAAATTACAGAATTTCTTGAAACAAATTATACTGGAAACACAACCTATGCAATAGAGCAAAAGCAATACTAAGAGGAAAGTTAATAGCAATCAATGCCTACCTCAAATAAGCAGAAAGATGTCAAATAAACATTATCATTCAACGTTAAGGCAATAGAAAATAAGAGCAAACCAAACCCAATATTGGAAAGTAATAGTAAAGATCAGAGCACAAACGAAAATGACCCCCAAAAATCAACAAAATGAAGATTTAGTTTTTTGAAAAGATAAACAACGTTGACAAACTCTTGCTGAGACTAAGAAAGAAAAGAAAGGTGATTCAAATATAATCAGAGATGAACAAGGAAACATTATAAGTGACACTACAGAAATACAACAGATTATTAAAAACATTATAAAGAACTATATGCCAATAAACTTAATAACCTAGAACAAATGCTTGACACATATACCTTATCAACATTGATCCATGAAAAAATAGAAAATCTGAATACCAATAATGAAAAATAAACTTGAGTAAGTAATTAAAAGTCTCCCATCAAGGAAAAGCCTAGAACTAGATGGCTGCTCTGTTTATCACTACAATGAAATGCCTGACATAGGCTACCTATGGAGAAAGAGAAGTTGATTTAACCCACATTTTGGATGGTCAAAGTCCAAAATGGCATATAGAGGCTCTATGCTGAGGGAGTCCTGAGCTGCATCTCCTTGTGACACAGATAATAATGGCAGGAGCATGAATGGGAGCTAGCAAGTGATTGATTACATTTTGAACCAGGAACAGAGAGGATGGAAGGAGCTGAGCTGTTCATTCTCCTACCCTTTCACAAAAACCATCAAAGAGGTCACCTGAAAACTATCAAGGTGGGCTGGGGATTTAGCTCAATAGTGCCACACCTGCCTCACAAGTGCAAGGTCCTGAGTTCAATCCCCGGTACCGGAAAACAAAACAAAACACTATCAAGGTTCCCATGAGAAATATATCACATGCCCAATGACCCAAGAACCTTCCACTAGTCTATCTCCCACATGTTCTACCACCTCCTAATACCACCTCCTAATACCACCACCCTGCACACCGAGCTTTCAAATACAATGGACTTTTAGGGGACACTTAAACCATATCCAAATCATAGCAGCTTCACTGCTGAATTCTACCAAATATTTAAAGAAGAACTGATACCAATTCCTCTCAATTTATCCAAAAAATTGAAAAGGAGAGAAGTTTCCCAGCATCACTGTCGTAGCAAAACCAGACAAAGACACAACAAAGATGAACACAGATACAAAAATCCTCAACAAAATACAGCAAGCCAAACCCAACAGCACATTTAAAAGATTATTTCCCACAATTAAGTGGGATTCATCATAGGGATACAAGGATGGTTCAACACATCCAAATCAATAAACATGATACACTACCTCAACAAAATGGAGGACAAAAACCATACAATCATCTCAGTAGACACAGGAAAAGCATTTGATAAAATTCAACATTTTGAGCTGAGAGTATAGCTTAATGGTAGAGGGCTTGCCTATCATGCATAAGGCCTTGGGTTCAATCCTAAGAAACCTACACACACACACACACACACACACACACACACACACACACTTAAAAAAATAATTCACATCCCTTCATGAGAAAAACTGAACAAATTAGGTACAGAAGGAACATTTTTAACATAATAAATGCCATATACAACAAGTCCCTGGTTAACATTATACTAAATTGTGGAAAAGCAAAAGCTTTCTAAGATCTGAGCCAGAACAAGGGTGCCTACTTTCATTATTTCTATGTAGCATAGGCAGTCTTAGCCAAAGCAACTAGGCAATAGGAAAAAACAAATCTAAATTGGAAAGGAAAACTCAAATTATCAATATTTTCAAATAATGTGCTGTTATAGAAAACCCCAAAGAATCATCCAAAAACTCTTAGTATGAATTCGGCAAAGTTGCAGATACAAAATCAACATCCAAAAATCATAGCGTTGCTATACATCAATAATGAAAGAGATTAAGAAATATCACTTATAATATCTACAAAATATTCCCATCATAAATTTAATCAAAGAAGTGAAAGATTTCTACAATGGAAAATACACATTGCATATTATAACAGTGATGAAAGAAATTAAGGACACGAAGAAATGAAAAGACATCCGATGTTAATGGATTAAAAATATCAACATTGTTAAAACACCCACATTACCCAAAGTACTCTACAGACTTTATGCAATTTTTTTTACTGAAATACCAATGATATTCTTTACAATACAAAAAAACCACCCTAAAATTAATAGGAAACCATAACAAGCCCCAAATAGTGAAAGCAATCTTTTTTTTTTTTTGTACCTGGGATCGAACTCAGGACTTTGAGCTTGTGAGGCAGGCAGGGGAACCACTGAGCTAAATCACAGCCCAAGTCAAAGCAGTCTTGAACAAAAAGAACAAAGCAGTAGACAGTACACATCTAACTTCAAAATATACTGCAAGGCTTTTGTGGTCAAAACAGTGTGATTGACCAGGGATTTAGCTCAGTGGCACCGAACCTGCCTCAAAAGTGCAAGGTCCTGAATTCAACCCCCAGTACCAAAAGAAAAAACAAAACAACAACAAAAAAACCCAGCATGGTATTATAAAAGAACTGGATACATAGACCAATGCAACAGAATAGAGAACTAAGAAGTAAACTCAAATATTTTCAGTCAACTGATCTTTTTTTTTGGTACCAGGGATCAAGCTCAGGTCCTTGAGCTTGTGAGGCAGGCAGCTGAACCACTGAGCTAAATCCCTGGCCCTTAGTAAAATGATCCTTGACAAAGGCATTGCCATGGTTTGATAGGTGTCCCATGTGTTAAAGGCTTGGTTTCCAGACTGTGGTACTATTGGGAGTGTGAAACTTTTAAAAGGTGGAGCTTAGTGGGAGGTTTTACTGTAATTGTGGGCATTTCTTTCAAGGGAATATTGGGACCCTGGGCCCTTTCATCCTTTTTCATGCCCAGCCATGAGACAACCAGGCCTCCTCTGTCACAAATTCCTGCCATGATGCACTATGCTGCCATAGGCCCAAAGCAACAGGATCAGTCTTTCATAGACTGAATCTCCCCTGTGGGCCAAAACGAGCCTTTCCTCTTTTTAAGTTGATTTATCTCAGGTATTTGTTACAAGGCTGGCTGGGCATGGACTGAAACCTCAACTGTGAGCCAAAACAAATCTCTTCTTTCTTTAAGTTGATTTATCTCTGGTAATTGTTACAGTGCAAAAAGCTGACTACCAAAGGTACTAAGAGCACAGGCTAGGGGAAGGACAGTCTCTTCAACATCAATTACTGGGAAAATTGGACATTCACATGAAGAAGAATGAAACCAGACCACTATTTCTCACCATATTCAAGCATAAACTGTAAATGGATTAAAGACTTCGATGTAAGACCTGAAACTATGAAACTACGAAAAGAAAGCACACAGAAGGAATGCTTCTGCATATTGAAATGGGCAAGGATCTTTTGAATAAGACTTCAAAAAGCACAGGAAACAAAAGCAAAGATAAACAAATGGAATTACGTTAAACTACAAAGCTGATGCACAGCAAAAAAAAAAAAAAAAATCAACAGTATGAAGAGACAAACTACAGGGGCCGGGGATTTAGCTCAGTGGTTCCACTGCCTGCCTCACAAGCATAAGGACCTGAGTTTGATTCTGATACCAAAAAAAAAATCCTCTAGATAACCTACACAATGGGACAAAATATTTATAATACATCTGATAAGGGGTTAATAGTTACACTATATAAGGAACTAAATTTCATAGCAAATAAGTAAACAAACAATCCGATTTAAAAATGGGAAATAGACCTAAATAGAAATTTCTTAAAAGAAGACATACAAATGGCTAACAGAAACTTGTAAAAGTGTCTAACATCACTAATCATCAGAAAAATGCAAATCAAAACCATAGTAAGATATCACTTTACTCTAGTTAGAATGGATATTATCAGAACACACACTTGTAATTCCAGCATTTGGGAAGCTGAGGTAGGAGGACTGCCAGGAGTTCAAGGCCAGTGTGAGCTATATATTTAGTTCAAGGCCATCTTGAACTATGTAGTGAGATCCTGTCTAAAAAAAAAAAATAAAGACAAAGATAACAAATACTGGCCAGGATGTGGAGGCAAGGGAACACTTATGTACTGATGGTGAGAGTGTAAATTAGTACAGTCATTGTGGAAAACAATATATTGAGTCCTCAAAAAATTAAAAATAAAACTACCATAGGATGCAGCAACATCAGTGCTGAGTATATATCCCAAAGGAAATGGAATCAGTATGTCAGAGACATCTGCTAGTCCATGTTTATTTTATGTATTTTTAATGGTTAAGGAATGTAAACAACTTAAGTTTATATCAGCTGATGATGCAGAAAATACATCATATAACCACTGTTCAGCCATAAAAAGGATGATAATCTGTCATTTCTAAAATGCAGAATGAACTGAAAGATATTATGTTAAGTGAAATAAGCCAGGCACTAAAAGGCACCATTTGACCTCACTCCTATGTGGGTGCTAAAAAATAGTTGATCTCGTGGAAGTTGAGAGCAGAATAGTGGCAACTAAGGGCTGAAGAGAGGAAGAGGATGTGCAAAGGCTGGACACTGCCAGGAAGGTACATTTAGAGAAGTGATTTAAGTCCTGGTGTACTATTTTGCACTGTACAGTGATATAGTGATAATATACTGTACATTTTGTTTAAAAAGCTAGTAGAAAGGTTTTTGAATGTTTTCACCATGAAGAAATTATAAGTGTTTAAGGAGATTTGAACATTATACAACATATACATGTTACCCAGTAAATATGTACAACTTTTATGTTTCAACTTAAAAATAAATAAAAGTAAAAGTAGAAAAAGATCTAAATAAATGAAAGACATTCTGTGATCATGGCCAGGGAGACTTAATATGGTTAAGATGGCAATTCAATCCCTATTAATACCCCAAAAGGCTTTTCTGGTAGAAATTAAAAAGCCGATCCTAAAATGTATATGGAAATTCAAAGGACCTAGATAGTTAAAGCAATTTTTAAAAAGGAAAAACAAAGTTGATGAATTCATATTACTTGATTTTAAAACTTTTTATAAAGTCATAGTAATCAAGACAGAAAGTAATGAAGATAGATGATTAAGTAAAATGGAATTAAGAGTCTAGAAATAAATCATTACATTTATCATCAAAAATTTTTTTTTCCTGTGCTAGGGATCAAACCTAGGGCCTCTTGTATGCTAGGCAAGTGCTCTATCACTAAGGTACACGCCAGCCCTAGTCAAAAGATTTTTTTACAAGTTGCCAAGATAATTAATTTGATAGAACATAATCTTTTAAACAAATGGTGCAGGTATGATTGAATATACATATGCAAAAGAAGAACTTAAACTTTTACTTTACATCATGCACAAAAATTATCTCAAAATGCATCACAGGCCTAAATGAAAAGTTAAAGTACTAAAATTTCATAAAGAAAACATAGGAGAAAATCTTTGTAGTCTTGGATTAGGCAAACATTTTGAAATGAGCCATAAAAGAAAAACTTAATGAAGTAGACTTCATCAAAATTAAATCTTTTGTTCTTCAAAAAACACTAGATAGAAAATAAAGTCATCCTGGGCCAGGGATTTAGCTCAGTAGTTCTGCTGCCTGACTCGAAAATGCAAGGTCTTGAGTTTGATCCCCAGTACAAAAAAAAAAAAAAAAGAGTTCAGGGCCAGCCTGAACTGTAAGCAAGAGCCTGTATCCAAAAAACCAAAGAAAAAAGAAAATAAAGTCAAAGACTAGAAGACAATGTTGGAAAATCATATATCTGATAAATATTGCTATCCAAGCTACGTAGAAACTTTATAATGCAGTAATAATATTTTTAAAAACTCACTAAAAGTAGGCATAAGATTTGAATAGACATTTCATCAAAGAATATTTGAGTGATGAATAAGAAGATGCCCAACATCATAAATAGGCAAGAAAGTACAAATGAAATCACAATGAGATACCGTTACATACACACTGTACAGGCTGACAATCGCAGGAGTGGCAAAAATGGAGAGAAATTCTGATTCTTGTACATTTCTAATGGGAATGTAAAGTAGTACAACCACATGAGAAAATGATCTGATACTGTCTTAAAAGATTAAACACAGTCACCTTTCAACTCAACATTTCTTCTTCTGGAGACTGAAGACAAAAACTCTGTCCACATAAAGATTTATACAGAAACATTCATAATAGTAATATACAGAATGGCCAAATACTAGAAGCAATGCATACATCCATCAGCCAATGAATGGATGACAAAATGTGATGCAGCTATACAATGGAATACTACCTAGCATAAAAAAGAACTGAGTTCTGATAATGCTAAAATACAAATGAACTTCAGAAATATTTTCTAAAAGCTAGACATGAAAGGCTACATATTACATTATTACATGTTGTAAATGGTTCAGAACAGGCAAATCTATGGAGTTAGGAAACATCAGTAGTTGGTTGCGTTAGGAGAGGAGATAAACTACAAAAGAGCAAGACGTAACTTTAAGGAATAACAGAAATATTCTAAAACTAGACCATGGTGACGATTACACTGTACTACAAAGCACCAAATTGGAGACTTATAGGCATGAGTTTTTGGTATGTAAATTGTACAGAGTGCAGACTGCCTGCAGTAACATTTTAGTTCTCATGATTTATATAATTATAACTTTTCTGACCTTCATTTTCCTTTTCCTTTTCTCTTTTATTTCTTTTAAAAACCCTTTTTAATTTTTCAGTATTGGAGACGTACCCAAAGCTTCACACCAAGCTAAATCCCTACCTCTGTTAGATTGAGACAGGGTCTCACTAAGTTGCCCAGGCTGACCTCAAACCTGTCATCCTTTAGCATCAGCCTCCCATGTAGCTGGGAATACACAGGTGAGCCTCCACACTTTCTGACTTTCTAGGTACACTTTTTATTTTCCTTTTCCATGCTCATGGAACACATGATTAATCTATCACAGATTTTTGTCCATGCCCCCTATCCCCCCAGGGACCCAGAAGCTTTCTCAAGGCACCACTCTAGGAACTCACTATGACGAAAATTAAATTAATGTTTCACTCTTGGTAGAGGTGAAGATTGTATTAGCTTTATATTCAAATTGTTTACATTTCTAAAATGTTTGAATCCTTTTCTTATATGTTGCTCACAAAGCCAAGTATTATACCCCATTAATGCACATTTAATTGATTTTTCAAGTGTTTTTCCTTCTGATCTTTATGTACTGTATTTAATTTTAAACAGTTCTAATATGTTGTGATTTGTTTTCACTTGATATTTTTCATATTACATACTTTTGTAACTATACAAAGAAAAGAGTTAAATAAAGGTTAACTGTAATTGACATCAGAGTTTTACACATATCTGTATTAAATTTTAACAGCTTTATTGAGATACATTAACCCACTTAAAGTATTTGAGTATATTCAGAGTTATGTGACCACCCCCAAAACTCTCTATTAAATTTAATCACTTTAACTTATTTTTCTAAATTTCATAGTTCAGACGTTTAGATAATTTATTCTCTATGGCCTGCACAAACTTTGCCTCTGTCATCTAATAAAGTGGCACAGGACGGGGTTAAAATTATTGTTGGGTAACTAAAGGTTGTGGTAACTCCATTCAGCAAAACTTGACTTTTTTTTTCCCTTCGGTACCTGGAATCAAACTCAGGACCTTGCGCTTGTGAGGCAAGTGTGGTGTCACTGAGCTAAATCCCCGGCCGTTAAAACTTGACTTTTTAAAAGGGATAATTAATTAAATAAGCTAGAAAATTAGAAAACCACTTCAATTGTAACAGCCACCCACACCAACCCTGGCAACATGAGGAATACAAGAACAGGGTTCTGCTTGTCCACCCAGCTAGTAACCCTCAAAAGAAAGGAAGATACGTGCCAGCTGGCGTAACTGTTCCAAAGGCCACAAATTATGGCACAAAATTTTTTCTAAGAGCCACAAATTATGATTCCTAGAATTTGGCTAATGAGTAATAGAAAATCTCCTGGTCTACAGTTTCAACATCACATTTCCGCTCACCATTCACTTTTTTTTAAAGAGAAGGATAAGATTTATTTGTGTCTTGACATTTCCTTATAAGCAGGGAGTTCTTTTATTCACTGTTCTAATGCTTCCTGGCACACAACAGGCTAAAAAAAATACATATTTACATGTATATACTTATACACATACATGTATATTTATAGTGAATGAATATGTCCATTTGTATATAGTGAATGAATATACTGTATATATTGAGTGGATGAATATATATGATATACACATATCTTCAATAAAGATTTTTGGTAGTGATTTCATGACTGTTCCTACTAGTTATTGTGGCAATAATTGTAGCTTAAATATCCCATCCTTTAGGCCCTTTAGGATGCCTTCCTGATCCCTCCACTAAGTTAGGCACTCCTAATCTCTGCTCCCTTTCACATGATTATTACTAATAAAAGGAATGTTTCTGGTTTATTTATTGTGTTTGCTTTACATACCCAATTCCAAACTCAGTGCCCAGCAGAATAGATGTTTACTCAATATTTGTTGAGTAAATGAATAAATGAAGTAAACTGGGGATGTATTTTTGTTTCTGTGGACAGGAAAGGATGCATTCAAGGTAACCAGGTGCTCTTATATTATCTATTCACCTGTCTTGTATCTTTTTTGAAGCTTTATTGAGATAGATTTCTTTTTTTTAAATTTTAATTAATTTTATCGGTAATTTTAGGTATATAATATAATGACATTCATCATTGGAAATTTGCACCTTTACATAATCCATCTTGGTTCTTACTTTTTTACCATTCCCCTGCCCTCCCTTCAACACCTCCATCCCTCCCTATTTACAAAGACTTTGTTTCCATTTTTCATTTTCTCATATTCCACTCCCTTCTTTCCTTTCCCCTACCCTTCCCACTTCCCCTTCCCCTTTGGCCCTTTTCTTCCTATTTCACACTATTATACCTTTTAGTCCTTATTTACACTTTCAGTCTCTCACACTAGAGAAACTATTTGGTATTTACACATGTGTGTCCTATTTATTTCACTTAAGAGTATCGCCTCAATACAGATCCATTTAGCTATAAATGTCTCTAATTTCTCATTTTTTATGGCTGAGTAGTACTCCATTTTATTAAAAAAAAAAAACAAACCACATTTTCTTTATCCAGTCTCCAGTTGATGGGCATTTGGGCTGTTTCCAAGTTTTAGCTATTACAAACTGTGCTGCTGTGAACATGGGTGCACATATATCACTGTGGTATGATTCTTTTAATTCTTTGGGGAAGATCCCCAGCAGGGGAATAGCAGGGTCAAATGGGACTTCCAGTCCTAGCTGAGGTATCTCCATACTGATTTCCACAGTGGTTGCACCAGTCTACACTCCCACCAGCAGTGGAGCAGTGTTGCTCTTTCCCCACAGCCCTGCCAGCATTTATTGGTTGATTTCATGATAGCAGCCATTCTTTCTGGAGTGAGGCAGAATCTCAGTGTTGTTTTCATTTGCATGAAATAGGATTCTTACACCATAAAATTCATCCATTAAGTTCTTCTTGCTAATGCTTTCTTCCCTCTCATTTTGTGTATGAAGGTAATTCTTTCTTGGGGGTTGGCGGTCCAGACATAGAATGTTTTGGAATCTTGGGTGGAGAATTGGCTCTGAAAGCCCAATTTACCAGGGTTTTTCAATTGCGACTTTCTTTGAGCCTCAGATTCTGATTGGTAAAACTGCACTAATAGTGAGTCTTCATTGGATCCTGTATGCATTAAATGAGATGACACAAGTAAGATTCACCGAAGAGGCAGTAACTTTAAAAAATGCTCATTCCTTCCCCTCTCTCTGTTATCCGTTAACCCTGGATCCCCAAAACAGCAAGGCTGTTCATCATCCTTATTTTGTTCTGAGCGTACTGGTAAAATACCCAACCGTTTTGCTTCTTTAGTATTTCTGCAAGCCCCATTTCATTCTGCGGTGTAGCTTGCTCGGCACAATTGGTACAAACTTGGTCCCTTTTTGTTTATCCTCAGCATATGCTTTTTCTCTCTTTTGAATATGCGGGGATCAACAGAGTGTTTAACAGGGCTTTTTCAGCTGCCATTGCCTTTCTTCACTGGGAGCAGTGTGAGCTCAGAATCTTATTCAAAGTCTTCTGCTCTCTGAATCACAGCCTCTCCTCAAAAGCATGCGTATCTTTCTCCTGTATCTGCTTCCTAAAGTCTCCGACCGCCTGCCTTCTCGGTCGGTCTCGTATCACAGTCACATCCCCAGTCACTTCCTCCAAACCGTCCAATTCTTCCCTGGGAGTCACATTACATCCGCATTATTAATGCAATATCGTTATACACCAGGTTTGCTTTATTCTAGGCGATCAATTACAAAGGAACCTCGATACTGGCTTTAATGTAACATGGAGGATGGAATGTTTAAGGTTAAGTGCAAACTGCTGCGAGATTTGGGAGACATTTATATTAAATATATACCTGTTGAATTTGTGCTTTTTCTTAATGCTTCAGAGACCCCGAGCTTTTGAGTGATTGAGATGGTAGAGAGCATGGGTTTCCAGAAATTTCGCTAAAAATAAAGACTCCATCAAAGAGACTGCTCCATGCACCCAAGGAACACCCACCAACAAAACCCATCTCCACAACCACCAGATTATCTCACCGGCGAGTGAGACTGCAAGGTTTGGGGGTCCGGCCGTACCACTCTTCGCCGCACATGGGGGTGTTCGTGCCCATTGCCCTGCGATTGGCCGGTTCCCCCTCGCTTGGTTTTGCCCCTGCTCCCCCTGTGCAGGCATCCACAGTGCATCAGGCCGGCGCTTTATAGCTGCAGCCTGGGCGGCTCCGCTCGCTGTTTTTCTTCCCCGGGCTGTGGCTTCTTCTACGCTTCGCGAAGATGCAGCTCAAGCCCATGGAAATCAACCCCGAGGTGAGCACCAGGTGCGCCGTTGCCCGAGGAGCGCAGGGCTGAGGTCGCGGTATCGCTGAGTAGTTTTTGTTTATCTTTTGCATTTGCCTTTCAGATACTGAACAAAGTGAGTGGCGTCTCGCGTGGCCTCTGTCGCCCTCCCCTGGGAGTGTAGCATGCGCCCACCAAGCCGCGTCCTGTGCGCTCCAGAGGTGGCCGAGCTGGGAGGCGCTGTCTCTGCCCCAGCCTCTGGGGCCTAACTCGCCCCTTGTCAGGGGGCGATGGAGGAGGAAGCGCCGGGAAGATACCCGAGGGCGTGGCGCGCGCCGGGCTGAACGGGAACGGGCTTCGCGGGTGCACGTGTGGGCCGCGCTTTGTGCTGTGTCATCGCGCCGGCCGTGGGGGTGGGGGTGGGGCGGGACGCCTGGGGGGCTCGGGTGGGGGTGTGGAGGGCGGGAGTGCAGGGCCCGCCCCCTGGCAGGTCCCGGTGACTTGGTGACTGCCTGTCCGCTTGTGTCTGGCGGCCTTGTCTCTTCTCCGCAGGTGCTGTCGCGGCTAGGGGTGGCCGGCCAGTGGCGCTTCGCCGACGTGCTAGGGCTGGAGGACGAGGCTCTGGGCTCGGTGCCAGCGCCGGCCTGCGCGCTGCTGCTGCTGTTTCCCCTCACCGCCCAGGTAGGGAGTGGGGGTTGGATGAAGGGGTCTCTGAGCATGCACAGTGCTTCCAAACTTCCTCTCCGCCTGGCCTGGTCCCCCCTCCTAAGGGGGAGTGAGGGCCGCACCTAACAGGGAGGAACCTGCCTTCACTTTAGTGGTTACCTGCCCATTGGGCTCCTCTTCGCCTATCCGTCCACAGTTGCCTTTAATTTAGAATTGAAGAGCCCAGTTACCTTAATTCTATCATTCCAATCAGTCAAGGAAATGATCCACCCTACTTGTGAGTTCCCTTGACTTGAAGCTTTCTGGAGCTTTCTGCTTTGAGGAGTGGCTGGTGGTTTTTTCTTTAGATCTATAAACTGTCAGCTCATTGTCTGGGTCTGAAATGTTCACCTACCTAGAAAACAACTGTTCTTGTGCCTAAGTCATGAGGACCTGAAAGGATCTTTAATTCACCCCCACTGCCTGGGGTCCTGGTGGACTTAAAGGATTCTCCCCACCCTTCTGTCCCCCACAACATGCACAGTACTGAATATGCCCTTTAAAGCTGAATCATTTGTGCTGGTTTCATGCAAGATGCTCCTATCACTATCTTCTTGCCTCTCTGATCATGTCCGTAAATGAAATAGCTTGTTATTAGCTCAGTCTTGGAGATGCCTTCTCATTTTCTTCAGGTGTTCTTACTCTGACAACTAACTGGACAAAGACACGTGTAACTCAAGACTGAGCATCAGATATAAACCACGTGGCTGGGTTATCTGTTGCCTTGCTGTGTGTGGAGTCCTGTTAGCATGGCATTGTCTGTCTTCCACTGCTGTGACTTGGAAGTGGTTGGAACTGGCTTTAGCAAAACTTGGGGCATTAGCATTTGGAGTATCCTGGCAAACACAGTGAGGTTAACTGAGCAGCATCCTACTCTAGGTGTTCTAGAAGCATCCTCAGCCTAAACCAAGCTGAATGGGAAGTTACAGGCCTTCCTCCTACTAGATGGGTTAGATATTGTAGGTTAAAAACTTAAGAGCTATTTAGAAATTCCACTGATGTGTTCATTTCCAAAGCCTTTACTTGAAGTTGCAAATCACTGCAAGTCAATTAGTGTCCATAACACCAGACAGTCTCCTGGCTTCCCTCTTAGCACCTTGGCAAGCTTTTTCATTTAGGGGAACCATGACGACTTGGAGGTTTTGAGCAGCTCTGCCTTTGGGAGGCAGTGGTGTAGCAAGTTTGCTTCTAAAAGCTCACTGATCTCCTTTTGCTGGCTCACATGAATCTTTTCAGAGAACATTCTAGTGTGAATGGCTTATGTTTTGTCTTTGGCTTCAGTTCAACCTGTCCAATTTATTGAGCACTTATTCTGCTAGACAGAATGCCTACATGGCAAAACGCTGAAGCAAATTTAAAGAAAGTGGATAGATTGACTTTATGAACAAGGAAATGCTGCTTTAGAAAGCATCTAATTTTGACTGAGGACATATGAAATCCTAAATGAATCTCTTCTGAAACCATTAATTTTAAGCATTGACAAAATATTTACAGAAATGTCTCTAAGAGCTCAAACAATCCTAAAGGAAAGAATTGTGAAATTTTATCTAGAAAAGTGAAAACTCAACAGTCAGTAACAATTCAAGGATCTATTAGACAGGAAACAAGAACTTCCTGCTTAAGTTGATCCTTGGGACAAGAGATCTTATTCTTCTGCTAGTGCCACAGAGCAAGCTCAGACTTCATTTCTATGTGAAGTAACGCAAGGCTAGTAGAATTGGAAATAAGCTTTGGATGTTCTGTCTGAATTTTGTTATAGGAAGTTGGCATTTCTGTAGCATTAGCATCTGCTTTTAACCAAAGCCATAACTTCCCAGGTCTTTAAGCTCATTAGTGAAAGTCAGGCTCACAGAATCATTGGACAAGAAACTAGCAGAGGATCCTCTCCCCAGATGTCTGATATGTCCTCAGATTAAACTGTATCTGGGAAGGTCGAACTAATATCACATCTTCTTGTAGGGTGAGAAGTTTTTGTAAAAATCTCCCAACACCCAGGCCAATTGTCTTCCTAAAAACGGGGGGAGAGGAAATAGTTTTATTTCTTTCACTTGGCCCTTTTAGCAGTTCAAGCTTGTTTTGTTTTCATATTTGAAGAGATGTCTACTTGGACAGAATAGAGCATTAAAGAATAGTGAAATATAGCTGGTGATATTATTGGGCATTAAATTGATCAAAGCCTGGTTAGAATGTCTGAAATATAGTCAGTAGTGTTCAAGGAAGAAGATAAAGAATGGATCTCTTTTCTGACTTCATGGTGCTGTCCGTCCCACCGGAAGGTTGCAGTGGTGTCTAGACACAACCTTGGGCAGTATCCAAGGCAGGGACTGCACTGCAGCATCAGGGTGGAGTCTGAGGGACTGTCAGAGCCCTTCTGGCCATCGTGGGTGGTAGGCAGACAGGCCGCTGTCTGGGTGATGGCCAGTGTCTCGACTGATCCAAGGCTGCAGTCAGTCACACATCCATGTGGGTTTCCAGTTAGGCGGTGGGACTCGCTGTGCTGCCATCTGACCTCTGCATTCTCATTTGAAGATGTCAGATTTCTTTTTTTACATTTACAGCATGAGAACTTCAGGAAAAAACAGATTGAAGAACTGAAAGGACAAGAAGTGAGTCCCAAAGTGTATTTCATGAAGCAGACCATTGGAAACTCCTGTGGTACCATCGGACTGATCCACGCAGTGGCCAATAACCGAGACAAACTGGAATTTGGTATGTGTGGCTTTTGAGGTTGGTTCCCCTCTATGGAAACTTAAAGCATGGAGTTCAGAAAGCACAGTGAACTAACACTTCTCAGAAACTTAGGTCTGTTCAGCAAAGTCATTGCCTTATTATTTTTTTTTTTTTGAGTTGGGTAGGGTGGCACACGCTTGTAATCCCAGCACTGGGGAGGCTGAGGCAGGATGGTTACGAAATTGAGGCCAGCCTGAGCTATATAATGAGGCCTTGCTTCAAAACAAAACAGGGCCAGGGATTTAGCTCAGTGGTTCCGTCACCTGCCTCACAAGCGCAAGGACCTGAGTTCGATCCCTGGTACCAAAAATAAACAAACAAAATAAAACCAAAAATTTGAAACCTGCTCAGTCATGCTACTGCTTATCCAGATACAAACTATGAGTGAATTCTTACTGTTTTCTTTCTTTTGAGGGGAGAAAACTTATTTCCAAGAAGTATGGTTGAGGTGTTTCCAGCCAGAGTAGAGGGCCAAATACTGAGCTGCCTCTCCATACCTGCCCTTCTGTTCCCTCAGCTTCTCGGAGCTGAGGGAAAGGAGAAAAGAACACTTGGGGGCCAATTTGTGCAGTGATTCTCACAGGCTTCTATTCAGTTCTCATCAGTTCTGGAAAATTGGAGGTGTCATTAAGCCAGAAAATATTTGAGACTTACCTTTTCTTTTTTGGCATCAAATCCTGGGAATAAAACCCTGGGGCTCTCTACTACTAAGCTGCATCTCTAGCAAAGCCCCTCTCCCCTTTTATTTTTGAGACAAGGTTTTGCTAAATTTCTAGGCTGGCCTCAAACTTTCGACCTTCCTGCCTCGGCTTTCTGGGTAGTTGGGATTACAAGCATGCGTCACCATGCCCAGCTAGCACCTGTCTTCAGTGGCTCTGTGTCTTATAGCCCAGGGGAGGAACAGATCTGCTTAGGACAGATAGTGGGAAGTTCCTGTGGGGAGGCAGAGCAGCAGGCTGAAGCTTTACAATGCAGCTGAACAAGGTCTGGTCAAGGGCTTTGGTGCTCCCGTAGTGAATGCTCTAGGGAGGAGAGACAAGTTTGAGCCCTTAAAATTGGCAGAGGCATAATGAACAGGAATAAATATGTTAAAGTAACATGGCCTTTATGTGTCATTTAGGCCAACAGTCAGCAAACTTTCTTAAAAGGCCAGAGAATAAATCTTTTAGTCTTGGAGGGCCACATAATCTTTATCTTTGAAGCTCAAAACAGCCATGGATAAGTTATAAACTAATGAAGGTGGCTGCGTTCCAGTAACACTGTAAGTATAGGTGGCAGTAGATTTCTAACTCCCGATGTAGCCAGTGGCTGGGGGAGGCTGAGAGTTGAATAACTTCAAATAAGGATTCACACTATTACCTGTAGCGGGGTCAAAGATAGAGCTGGGCATGGTGGCTCATTTGTGTAGTCCCAGATACTCAGGAGGCTGAGGCAGGAGCAGCACTTGAGTCTGGGAGGTCAGTGTCAGCATGGGAAACATTCGTAGACCCTGTTTAACAAAATGGGGATGGTGTTGGAGTGGGGGATTTAGCTTCATGGTAGAGTGCTTCCCTAGCATGGATACATCTCCAGCACTGCAAAATATATATACATTTTACACTTATTTATTTTGAATAAGGGAAGTACAGCCAAGACTCCATGTGTACTTTTGAAATGAAGATAACTTGTCTGGCCATTAATGTCCTGACCTTCTGGAATTTGCTTTTTCACATATTGACTTGGTTGAATTATATTAAAAAGTTGTAGCCTGATCCTTTCCATTTCCTCTGTAAAGTCTCACTTTATCTAAAGTCCAGTGTTTCTGAGATCAGATGATACTGTAATTTTGTGACCATGGTAATGCTGATGTCAGACTCAATTTGACTCAGAGTCCTATCCCTTCCAGATTTTTGTTTTCATGTGATGGGTACTGAACCTAGGATGTCACCACTGAGCTACATCCTCAGCCCCTCCAGATTTTGAAGTGGTCCCCACTTAACCATTTTGTTAAATTTAGAGCTGAAAGTTCAGACTGAGGTCTTTTGAAATAATTGTTGTTGCTGTAGCTGTGTGATGTCTTTTAGACTTTTCCACACTGAGGAATAATGTACTGTTTATACCTACAGTCTGCCAGTCAGTTGTCTCTAAGCCTGACCGTGTGGGTCTTCACATTTCTACCTAAGATCTTTACATTAATGTCTGTCTGGATAACTGAATTGCTAAGGTTGAGTTTTCTACTCTGAAATAATCTTGGTTGGAGAACAGTAATTAGAATGTTACCATCGATAGCATCATGGATGGAATAGATGCATTAAGTGCTATGGACACAGCAGTAGACAAGGCAGCCCCTGCCTTTATGGCACTAAAATCTCAACAAATACATGTTCCAAAGGGGTGAGCACTGTTAGAAAGTGACGAGGAATTTAAGAGCCATGGAGGTGGGAGGGGAAGGGGCCGAGGTAGGAGGGTCTGAGGTAAGAAGGAGTGAGGCATCGTGGATAATGGAGAGCCTGTCTAGCTGGCATGCAGTAGCACAGAGTGGTTGGGAAAAGGCTAGAGGAAAAGGGATTGCTCATCCGCTTCCCTGGAGGCCATATGAAAGATGCAGATTCTTCAGCATGACCAGCTGTGCAAAGCCTTAAGGTGACAGCAAATATGTGCCCATCTGCATTGTTCCTATGCTAATATGTGCATTTTCTTTTTAAAGAGGATGGATCGGTCCTGAAACAGTTTCTTTCTGAAACAGAGAAGATGTCCCCTGAAGACAGAGCAAAGTGCTTTGAAAAGAATGAGGTAGAGAACTTGGCGAGCAGCACTTTGAGCTGATTTCATAGAGTTTTGGCTAATTCCTTTCTCTCTTCTGTAGGCCATCCAGGCAGCCCACGATGCCGTGGCCCAGGAAGGCCAGTGTCGGGTAAGGGCACACCCAAGTCCTAGCCTGGTGGCTTAGGTGCCACCCATGCTCTTGGTAGGACATTTGCAAGGAGCCTTTATTGGAACATAGTGAATGGCAAATGTTATCCACTTGAGCCACTGAATGGCAGAATCTACTCAGTGCTTTGACGAGATCTGTTCCCCAAAAGGACTCTTCAGAAATCAAATTGGCAGTTGAAATAGTTTTGTGTAATTCAAATCAGTAGTATTATCCTTAGACCAAAATGAGCTGTGATGGTAGGTAACTTCTCTCCTGGTCATTGAGCTCTTGTCAAGGGCTGTTGGGAGAGTAAGATGTACTAGCCAGACCGGCCAGTTCTGGCAGGTTTAAATATACCCTAAATGTGAATAGAGCCTCCATGTCGTCTGCTAAACTCAAGCCAGAGGCCGGTGCCTTTTAACCACAGTTGGCCTTGCCACATCCTAGACCTGGCTGTGAGTGAGATGCTTAGCCTCCCTAAGGCTGCATTTCCTCCTCAGTAAAAAGCACTTAATAGTCACACACTCAGAGCTGACAGTTCCAGAATTTCTACCCTAATGGGCATAGATTCCAGCTTTGTATGTAGGAAATATCAGCTATAATAATTTTTTAAAAATAGGCATTCCACTTGAATTGTGAATTTATTTTTAACAAGACCATCTTCTCTAATATTCGTTTTTTTGTTGTTTTTTTTTAAATTGACTCTTCAGGTAGATGACAAAGTGAATTTTCATTTTATTCTGTTTAACAACGTGGATGGCCACCTCTATGAACTGGGTACGTATTGCTTCATTTTTGGAATCCAGTACAGTTGCATGCATTCTTTCAGACTTAGTTTCTCTTATGGGATTGATGCATGACTATGGCACTTGGTACATCATTGTTTAAGAAGGCAAAACAGGGCACGCTCAGGGGACACTGAACCCTTCGTCATACCCAGAGTGCCCCCCTCAGGCAGTTGACAATACCAAATGAATGTCTTTAGTCCCAACCCAGTGAGGAGGACCCATCAGATCAGCACCAAGTCAAGGATCAATGCTCAGACTTTTCTCTTCCCTCTTCCCTTTCACCATCCCCTGGTGTCATCCTTTTCAGACAAGGAATGCTTTTAGAACGAAAGGATCAGTGCCTGAATATGACCTTGTTTGTGTAAAAAGAATTTGGAGTGATTTTTATTTGCTGGCTTATGGCAATGAGAAAGAATATCCATAATGGAGAAAGACTTGGAACTGTGTTGTCTCACCACTGCCTGTGGACTCACTAGGGCAGAGGAGACTTGGCAGTCAGGAATCAAAGAGCCCTTCTTTCCTCTCCCTTTCTGGTACCCCAGAAATTGCATCTGACTTTTACTCTGTGATTCTTCCCAAAAGATGGGAGCACAGTCTTCTCTAAACAGTGTAGTGGACTGGGATTTTGTGATCTCCTCAGTTGTAGATTTGATATTTAGGAGCACTTGAACCTCACTGTGGCCTGCTGCCTCCTAACCAGACTTCTCTTTGTGGGAGTGGCATTCAGAAGAATCTAAAGTCTCCCTCTGGGATGGGCAGATGCCATAGCCAAAAAATGGGCAGGGGAAGTTGACATACCTGGCTTCTTTGTTCCAGATGGACGAATGCCTTTTCCAGTGAACCATGGCACCAGTTCAGAGGACTCTCTGCTGCAGGTAATCTTGGGAATGCTTCCTTCAAAGCCACCCCTGGCCTCTTGAGCCCACATTGTCTGAAATGCTGACACTGTTAAGTATTGTCAGCCTCCATTGTCTGGGTTGATAGCAATCCCTTACAGCTTAAAGATATTTTAGTAATTCTGCCTACCTCGTTTTATAGCTAGTGGTTTTAAACAGGATCCTTCAAAGAAGCCCTGACTAATCTGTTTAGTGTGTTGTCTTTAGTCCATAGTCAGAATTAGCCTCAAAGCCATTGTTTGCTTCCTTGGGGGATTAAGGCATCCATTGTCCTCCTGTCACATTACATCATCATGTAAGACTCTGGTAACAGCACCCCGAGCCTGCCTTAATCTTCTACGACTGTTGGATTCGGTCAGTCTTGTAGGTAGTATACTACAGATTTGAGTGTTAGGTGAATTTAGTTTCTTTCTCCCCAGATTGTCCAGTGTTAGAGAAACATCTCTGACAAGAGCTTTAAGATTCAGGATCACTGTGTGACTATCCTGGTGCCGGTAACTGCAGAAACCCCTTGATCCCTGACAAGAGGTGGAATTCTGTTCTAGCCCTTTTCAGTCTAAAAATGAGTCTCTAGGACAGAATCGATTTGCTGTTGTAAAGGGAAATTGTTTATGGTAAAATACAGAATTCTGTACTATTATGATAAAACTAGTCTGTAGTAATCACAGCTAATCTTCTTTGAATGCCTGGAATGTGCACATTGAGGGTGCATAAAGTTCTCCTGTCAGGAGCCAGATAGAAAATATTTCAGGCTTTGTGTGGCCCGCGGCGTTGTTGCAGTTATTCAATTCTGCTGGGACTGCTCCCGAGCAGCCTGTTGGCAGTGTCTACGAGAATTCGTGTAGCTGTGTTCCACAGTGGCTGTGTTAGCAAAACTGGCTGCAAGCTGGATCACAGGCTGCAATTTGCTGAGTCCTGGGCTAGATGCTGTCCCAAGTGAATTCTGTCTTTTGTTGGATCCCTTTAATCATGTAGTGCAGTAGACTTACTGTCCTCATCTTACAGATGAGAAAACAGGGGCAGAGAGATTAAGTAATGTCCAAAGTTAGTGAATTAAATGGCAGAACCAGCAGCTGTGGTGGCCCATCCCTGTAATCCTAGCACCTGGGAAACTGAGTCAGGATGAATGCAAGTTCAAGGCCAGCCTGGGCTATATAGCAAGACCCTGTCTCAAAAAACAAACAAGCCCCCAGATAACAAAAACTAAATAAATGGCAGAACCATGGTTCTGACTGAGGCTAGAGTTTGTGCTCTTAGCCATTATACAGTGTGACCTTGCTTTATAATGGATCTGTCTTTGGAACATCACAGACTTGTTATCCTCAGGCTGTAGTGGACCAAATTATGCCCCTTTGCAAAGACAGTTATTTCCTCTAGTTGTATGTATGAGACCAATTAAAGCCAGTTCTGGGTATATGAGAGGAACATGGGAATAGTAATGTGACATGAGAAGTGGACCCCAAGAAGCTGATGGTGGGATTTATATGAGGGGCAGATTTTACTTACAGGAGAGAGTGAGAACAGAGGCAGAACTTCTGATTGTTGACCCAGTTATGGTTAAAGACTGGTCTTTTTAAGTAAGCTTTAAGGTACATGTTAGCTCCTATCTAACCCTGTACTAGTACCATAAAAATGTGCCCACATAGAATACCAAATTCACATGATGTGTGGGAAAGGTAAACCTTGTTTGGAGAGAGAAATAAAAACTAATTTCTCTAATTGGAATCCCATTTAAAATTAAATCTAAACCATCATTATTTTTTTTTGGTACTGGGGATTGAACTTGGGTCCTTGCGCTTGCGCAGCAGGTGGCAAAACCACTGAGCTAAATCCCCGGCCCTTTCTAAACCATCATTTTAACAAAACTTCTTATACTAAGTAAAACTGGGTTTATATGGGGCTAAAGACATTTTAGTATATGTGCTGCTGAAGCGAGCACAGGGGCTAAAGACATTTTAAATTGTCTAAACTGCATACTGAATTATTGTTAAATTGGTGAGAAAATACATAAACTTAACCCCCAAGTACCCTAAACTTGAAAGAATTAGGTCACTGCCCATTGTCTGCAGAGAGGGCAGCGTTGTCTGTGTAGGAGGCGGCTTTTTCTCTAAAGGTGCGCTGTAATATTGCCATCAAGACTGTGCATGCCATAGAAAAGTCAGTCTGGGGAAGAGGGCGTCTGGAATATTAATATATTTAAAACTCTAGAATATAGATGTCAATCTGAATCTCTTTCAGCTTTTAAATGTAGGTCCAAAGCAGAACTAAAACTCCAAGATAGTTGGTGCTTTATATAAGGGGTAAACTCACTACTGAATCAATGATTTAGGAACTGAAATTCCCTTAACTATTCTATACCACACAGTATTCTCTTTCGTCTTGAAAGTTCTTAGATTTAATACAGCTCGTGGTGTAAACTTCCCACTGGACTTTTTACAAATTAAGCACAGTGATTGATGTCAATGATTCCAAAGCATTGACGCCTACATTTAGTAAATACATTGAGATCAGTTTTCTGTCACCAGTTCTTCTAATCCCGGTCCTAGAAGTAGTTACATGTGCCACTCCATAACTCTCTTAAGAATCCGTCTCTTACCTGTGCCTGGAATATACTGGGTAAACTTGAAGGCTATTTTATAAAAATATACTTGAAAGAAATTTGTCTCTGCTCGAGGAGTTTCTGAGTTAGGAGAACTTTTCTCTTATGCTCCTGTGGAAGAGAGATCAGTTTTGTGTCTTGTTTACACCTAAGGTAAAGAGTATCAGTAGTTTCATTTTCTTGCTAAGCCAGGTACAAGGCAAGAGAAGCCCCGAGCCACTTGGCCGAAGTGATAGTCAGAGCTTATCTGTGGCAGATAAGTTCTTTCCCAGTGGCCGGATTTTTGTCTCTTGCCTTGAGCCTCCTGGATTTCAAGGTTCATGAGGGATTTAAAGTTGATCAGGGAAAACTCTGAGCATGCATAGGCCATAGAAGTGCTTTCCCTTTGAAACTCCCACTTTGAGCTGTTTTTCTTTGGGTGTTAATGGTGTCCCTCCTTTCTAGGACGCCGCCAAGGTCTGCAGAGAGTTCACCGAGCGCGAACAAGGAGAAGTCCGCTTCTCTGCTGTGGCACTCTGCAAGGCAACCTAGGCTCCGAGGAAGGGGCTGGCTCTTCTCCCCACACCTGCCCAAGCAGTCCACAATGCTTCCATGTGTGTAGACATAGCTGTCTCCTTTGGATCTGCAGACACACACACTCTTCCCTCTACCACACCCAAGCACTAGCAGAGCTCAGCTGCTGCAAGCCGAGCTGGTGTGAGCTTTGGACCAGAAGCATTTTTCCCACCATATATGTGTCTTATATCTCAGTATCTAACGCTTTCATGGCTACTTTGGTTTGTGTCTGTAAGTTAAGCCCTTGGATGTTTGTCTTTAAAAGAAATAAAACTTTTCTGCTGATAAACGACAAGCCTAAACTGGTTCTTTTTCTCTTTTATCTTCTCCCAAAATAAATTAGCTTGACAGTAGTATATGAGTATATATCATCCATATAAGCAACTCATGAAATACAAGAGAATTATCATAAAATTACTGGCTATTGGATCTCCACACTTTGTTCTGTGCATTTATATTTTTATGCATACCTATAGAAACTAATTTTTAAAAGTTCTAAATATTAATAATTTTAGGTTTATAAAAAAATTGAAGGTACTATTCTAAAATTGCTGTAAACCCATCACCCAGTTTTCCTTATTAATATTTTGTTAGTATATTATAATTAATGAGCCGACACTGATATTAACTACAATCCCTAGCTTATTTGTATTTCCATAATTGTCCTTTTTCAGTCCCAGGATCCTATCCAGGATACCCCCTTACATATAGTATCCTCTAGCATTAGGCTCTTTCTGGCTATGTCAGTTTCTCCATCTTTACTCATTTTTGACTTAGATTGTAAGATGCCCCTTGATTGGGGTTTGTCTAATATTTGTCTCCTGGTTGGAAGGAAGTCATGCAGAGCTCAGATTGAAGGGGTGGGCACTTGGGCTGTACCTCCTGGGCAAGAGCATGTCATTTATTTGGAATTCTTTTGCAAGGGAGAGTTGTTTCCTTTTCAGTCATTTTTATCAGTATAGACAATCAAATACTTTTTGGGGGCCCAAATTCTTTCAGCTTTGGTCATTGGGAACTATTTCAGTCTGCTCCTGTGTTTCTTTGATGCACTCCCATTAGCACAGGGTTGGTTTTTGGTTTCTCGGGAACACCTTTCTAGAAATTCAATATCTTTAGCATTCTTATTAAACTTTATAACCAATAGGGTACTCTAATATGTAACTTACAAGCTGCCATTAAAGATTATGAGGACATTTGTTCTTAACAATTGATGCTTGAATGTAACAGTTCTTTTTTAGTTACATGCATTCAGGACAGCAGAGAAAAAAATCCCATGTCCCTTTTCTGTTCTCACAGAAGAGCTCTATCCTGTCTGGTGCCAGGAATCCATATATAATCCATGGGTCTCAGCTGCCCCGGTTTTTAGATCTGATAATTCTATGGTAATAATACTTTAAAATTTTTACTAACATAAAGAGCATATTTATGGGAACAGTGATAATTTGACACATGTATTCAGTGTGTAATAACCAACTCAGCACAGTTAGCATTTCCATCTCTATTATTTCTTTGTGTTGAGAATCTTTGAATTCTTTTCTAGTTCTTTATGAAATATAATAATTGTATTATACAGTAATTAGTATGATATTGTAAACTGCAGTTACTTAATGGTGCTGTAGAACACTAGATCATATTTCTTCCAATTGTGTTTGAATACTCATTATTCAACCTTTCTTTGTTCCATCTTCCCTTTCCTCCTAGCCTCTAGGTACCATTATTCTGCTCTTGATGTCTATGAAATCAATTTTTTTTCTAGTTTCTGCAATATGTGCAAGAACATACAATGCTTGTCTTTCTGTGCCTGGTTTGTTTTATATATATTGATATTTATGTATATATAATTATTTAAGCATTATTTTATTTTTACAGAAAAACGATTTTCATTTTCACATAATTTCTTCAAATAAAAAGATAATGTAGTGCTGGGCATGGTGGCCTATGCTTGTAATTCTAGCACTTGGGAGGCTGAGGGAGGAGGATCACCATGAATTTGAGGCCGGCCTGGACTACATAGCAAGACCCTGTCTCAAAAACAAAAACAACAAAAAAACCCCAAACAACTCAGATAAAAGATACATAGAAGTAAATATTTTGAAGAAATTTCAAAACAGTGAAATGTAAGGTTTGACTTCATTCACTCTGAAAGATATTTGCATATGAACTATTTTAATCAGAAAAAAAAAGTACATATTCAGCTATGGGTTTATATCCCACAAAAATTTTACTAAAATATTTAAAAAATGTTTATCATTTCTATGCTGTTAATCTCTTGCAAAAGAGTGATATAGTTTTTAAAGAATAATAAATTATCATTATCAGAGCTTTTTAGAATTGGCTATCAACGCCACTCATTCTTTCTTTGCTTTCTTTTATATCCCTTTAATGTGTGTATTGGTCAGCTTTCCTGTACTGGGACCAAATACCACACACACACACAACTCAAAGGAGAAAGGGTTTATTTTTGCTCATGGTTTCAGAGGTTTTAGTTCACAGCTGGCTGGCTCCAAGGCAGGAACACTGTGGCAGAAGAGGGTGGTAGAGCAAAGCTGCTCACCTCTTAGTTGCAGCTAGACAGCAGGGGAATAGCACCAGTGAGGAAGAGACCAAAGGACTAGACAGCATATGCATGGTCTCACCTCCACAACTCACCCAGACACACTTACTGATCTCCTAGGTGGCTCTTGAGCTGATCAAGTTGACAATCCTCTTACACTGTCACTTTCCACCTCTTGTCCACTTGACACTCAAACATGTCCCCTTCAATCATTCTTAATCCCCAAATAAACACAAGGTCACTATTCTGCCTACCATGATTCAACTATCCCTCATACAACCAAAAATATACTAATCTTGTTGCTGCAAGTTTCAGCATTGCTCCAAAGTCCATAGTCTTCTTTGAGACTCAAGGCAAACTTTTAGCCATAAAAAATTCAAAGAGCTTGTTATATATTCCCCATATGAGGCGATACTGGGTAAATATTCCCATCCCCAAAGGGAGGAATAGGGGGATAGAGAAGGATCACACCAAAGCAAAAGTGACACCCAGCAGGGCTAATATTACGTACTGTGACTCATGCCTGTTATCTGAGACACAGGCAATGAGGTGTGAGTGCCGGAGTCCTTGTTGCAGCCAATGTGTTCCTGGTTTATTTCACATAACATAATGATCTCCAGTTCCATCCATGTTGTTGCAGATGACAGGATATTATTCTTTTTTAAGGCTGAGTAATACTTTGCTATGTATTTACAGCACATTTTCTTTACTTCTGGTTACAACTGTTAAGCAAAAGATATCTGGATTCCTGAGAAGAAAATGCTCACATCCATTATCCTATTAATATAAAAACTACACAGTGATTCATGTAATACTAAATTCTTAGAGTCGATGCTAGAGGGATGAATTTTAAATTCTAAATTTGAAGGCATTGTTTCTACACAGTCACTTAAAGGTTGACTGACTTAGGAAAAGAGAAGGCTTCCTGCTTCTAGGTGCTGGGCAAAAAGATTTCTTCTGGGCTCAGAAGTTCAAATTATATGATTAAATGTAAGACTTCATACTTTATGAAAAGCATGTCCATTCAAATGATCTCAAACTCATATACCTTTGCATGCCACACCATGGAAGGCTCAGTAGGGAAAGTGTGGGTGATTGTAACCCTAGAGGTGCAGAGAAATTTCAGTTTTTCTGAAGAAACACAGTGGTTGGGTTATACTCCCTAGTTCTTATCATTAATCACTAAGGAAATCAGAACTTAGACTATGGACTGACTACCTAACAGCAGCTGTTCTGGGTTGGGAGTCAAATAATAGGCCTTAGGGTTTATCAAAATTTTTTGTGATCTCTGTTTCTGCCTCAGTATCTTTGGGCAAAGGACTTATCCTCCATCATCTCCTCTTTATGTTAAAATAGACATACCAAAGCTGTCAGAAGGGCTTGGCCTCTAGAAGTTTCCATCCAGAGTGACATAATACTGTCCACTTTGGATTCCATGTGAAGGGCGGGGCTCCTGGGATTGTGTGGCTCAGAAAATTATTTCTCCAGGGATTTGTGAAACATCTACGTGCAAACAGCTTTTCCTTTAATTCATTATTCCCTAGAATGTACTAGTCTTTGGGGATAAAGATGACCTTCTAGAGTTCAACAGGCAAAGTCATCTGATGCTAAGCACCTCCCTTTTATAAACTAATAACCAAAGTATCTAACTGAGTCTTGAGGTTATACACCTACTCACTGTAGTAACTGGAGTGACTTAAACATGAACAGAGAAAAGTGTTCACTTGGGAAACTAGTGAGATTTTTGTACAATGTAAAGGTAGGACTACAATGGCAGAGTGCTAATTATATTCTAAGTGTGTTACACATTCTCCTTGGTCAGCATATGATGCTGTATAATACCCAATTTGCAGATAGAAAACTAAGGTACAGTAAAGTTTGCAAGTTTTCAGTTCCTTGGTTAATAAGTTATGTTCCTGATGTTCACACCCAAGTAGACTGGAGTTAAAAGGCCACAAAAATAATTATTTCTGAGTCTAAAGTGAAGAAAGTTTAAGCTTATGGACCCACGCTTTCATGGCCTCTTCCAACATTCTAGCCTCTGTGTCTTTGTAAAATTTGCAATGATAACTTAGAGTGATACCTTGGTTGTCAAGCTCAATTCATTCCAAATACATGTTCGAACACCAAAAAGTTTGATAACTGAATGTATTTTTCTCATAAGAAATAATGGAAAACCAAATAATTGGTTCTGAGGCCCAAAAATTACATTTACAAATTCATTTTTCCAGACTTGAACAAATTTTGCAACGATTTCTTTTAACTCTATTGTGGTTCTCAGTTTTCCTCTTAGCTTTACTGCTGGCATCACTAACTTTCTTTGGAGCCATGGTTACAATATTTTACACAAAGTGCAAAAAAAAAAAAAAAGCATAGTGACGAAAGCTTTAACATACACAACCACTATATGTTGTCTGGGTGAAAGTGGGCTTCAGACTGACGCGTCACATCTCTGCGTCCATGGCGAGAATGACTCTTGGCCCATACAGGGTTTTTTTCAAGTTAGATTTTTGGTCTGACTATCAAGCAAAGTTACAAACCCTGAGTAGATTTTTTCTGAACTTTACTGTTTGAGTAGTATAAAGTTCAAGTTTTAAGCTGTTCGACAGCTGAGGTATCACTGTATATTGGTGTTTTTATTTTCAAAAACATGGCTGTGCCTCTCTGTGGGTGTTGAGCTTATGGGCAATTTAACTTTATATTCTAATTTTCTAAGCTTTCTAAAATCACTACATTATTTTTGTAATTTTAAAAAAACTAAGCATCCTTTCCTCTAGAACTGAGAATTCTTCCATGAGCTATTGCTGGTTAAGTCTAGCTTACTTTCAGCTAATAACTGAATTGAGTACAACTTATTAGTTTAGTCTTCTGTATTCTAATAAGTTTTTCAATGGGCTCCAAGATAGGGCTACTTTAGAACTTAAACTAATCATTTTCATATTCTCTTAAGCCTCAACATTAGGAACATGTTCAATTTCCTGCATACTCTGCCATGCTAAATAATGACGTACAAGTGAATTTGGCAGAGTTACTTTTTTTGTCCTCCTTGAATGCTGCAATGATCTTTTTAATTCATTAATTTGTTCATCTGTTTGATTTCTACACAGGTTGGCATGCACTAAGGAACACTGTGGTTTGGTCCTGGTGAACTCCTCACGTGGTTGGACTGCATGGGGTCAAACCTGGCTTCAACATTTAATAGTGCTATAGGATGGGAATGGCAGGGCCTGCAGGACCACGAGTCCTGCTCCAGAGTGACGCACACAGAGCTTGCTAGTACATAGCCTTGAGCATGCCTGGAGTAATGATCTCAATGTGACACACACTGTTAAAGCGGACTGCGAGCTGGGTACAGTGGCACATGCCCATGGTCCCACCTCCCTGGGAGGCTGGATTCCAGGCCACCCTGAGCAACATGGCCAGAACTTTTCTGAAGAGGAGGTGACTTGGAGGATGGAGGTAGGGACTAAGGGAGGTCTGGTTGAAGATTCTGTGTGTGCATTTGAGTCCTTATGAACAAAACAGAAAGAAGTATCAGCAGAGGAGATAGTAGGGATAATGCACTAAACCTCTAGGTTTGGGCAATGTATACCACTTGATGGTTTCCCTGGTCTCATTCACAATCCATAGCTTTAAACAGACCCCAAATCAGTTTATATGTTAATTATTGCCTGACTCTTAGGAATCAGTTTCCATAGTGTTGTTTTCTAACAGACAGGCTCTTAAAAATTATCTGATATACATTAGTATGATACATTTGTCAGAATTAACAAGTAATCAATATTATTCACTCAAGTTTATATTTCATTCCCATTTCTTTCGTTTTCACTTAATGTTCTTTTTCTATTGCAGGATCCCATCTGAGACATCACATTCCATTTAGTTGTCACATTTTCTGGGATTCTTCTCTACTGTGATTTGTTTTACTATGTCTCCTTTTTCATGTCACCTTCAGGCATCCTCCCCCTCTGGCTGAGAGCTCACCTTGTGCCTTCAGCTCTGCTCCGTAGCCTCTGGGTTCTCTGGCCGCTTTCATTCCCTGAGCTTCCATCTCCTCATCCGTAGAGCGAGGACAGTGCTTGTCTCACAGGCTTGTTGTGAGAAGCCCTTGAGATGCTTGTGAAGTTCTTGGGGATGTTCCTGGAGCATAGTAAACATTATTGTTTTAATTTTTTATTAACACCTATTTTTGTGTTCCTCTTTCCTTTTTCTCCATCTTTTAACACGTTCATGACAGGGCCATAATTCATGTCTTGCTGCTAGGTGTTTTGAACCCCCAGTGGTACATGCATGACTGCTCCATCAGGAAACTTTTTATTAATTTTATTAGTAAACAGACTGACAAAAGTTTTTAGATTCATTTGTAGCACCAGTGGTATAAAGCACCAGATAAGATAGTCGTGCATGTACCACCAGTGCCTGAAGTTGGCAGGAAATGTTAATCCCAAAATACAACGTGCCCTC
Source organism: Heterocephalus glaber (assembly GCF_053883595.1). Classification (NCBI taxonomy): domain Eukaryota; kingdom Metazoa; phylum Chordata; class Mammalia; order Rodentia; family Bathyergidae; genus Heterocephalus; species Heterocephalus glaber. The sequence continues at coordinate 33,973,246 of NW_028258325.1, forward strand.
CTCTGCCCAGTGCCAAACCACACCTTATTTCTAGCTTAATGCCCCACTTCTAAAACAAACAAGCAGATGAGCAAAAAGAAAAACAATCTCTCCCTAAAAGTTGTTATCCCAAGCCATAGCTCCCAGTCCACCAATGCCTTGTTTTTTGCTGTGCGAGGGGCACATTCTGGCATGAAGAGTATCAATGTAATTACCCTCTTATTGCTACTCTTTTTTTCTTTTAATTAAAAAAGGTTATATTTTAAAAGGGGCTTACTTTGGCTCATGGTCTGGTCCAAGGTTGAGAGGTCACCTCTGGTGATGGCTTTCTTGCTTACTGGAAAAGTCCCAAGGTAAGGAAGGGCATCGCACAGTGAGAGGTTGATTTTTAAAAAGGGAATCAGGTACTTTAAATTTAAAGGACAACTTTCTAAGGACAGAAGAGGCGTTTTGAAAACAGAGATTCATAGATTCATTTATGTTGACCAAAATTAAGGTATCTCTAGTAGTTAAAGTAAGCAACCTTTAAATGTCCAGTATTTGATGTTTAAATCCAAATTGAGTGGCTTATATTTGAATTCGCTGTTCACATCCAAGCACACTTGGAAGGCAAATGATTTATTCGGCGCTATATTCATTTTCTCCAGTAGGTGGCAGCATAGGAAAACTAATAGCAAATGTGTCGCTCAGCGGACTCAACTAGAATTACCAGCAGCATTTTGGTGACTGTGCCTTTTCTGAGGCAAACTGGAGAGGTACGAGGGCACCTCATAGGCTTTCATTCTTCTTCTTTTCCTTTTTTTTTTGAGGAGATTGAACCAAGGGCTCTACCCCTGCTAGGCAAGTACTGAGCTTTCGTTTTCACCCAATATTTTGGATTGGATGACTTTGTCAGATACAGGGCAAAGCTGCCCTGGGAATTAGGAATTTCTAGTTAGTCCATTGATAATTTTGGCTAGGTTCTATTTATTTTATCATAAACACAGAAATATGCAGTGACAAAATCACAAGTTCATTATTAATGAATGTTTTCTCTGCTGATGTGGAGTTAGATTTTACCCCAAACGTAAATGAATTTATATAATCAGTTCTACATCTACTAAAATCTTGCTTTCAAACCCATCTTAATATTGGGAGATAGTGGAAATAATTGCATATTACATTGTTAGAGCTTCAGAGAACATTTTCCTCAATGCTTCAGTTAAACAATGTTAATTTTTATTTTTAAGCAGTTTTATATTAACTGGTTTGATGCTCCCATTAAGAGAAATGGATTTGGTCCCAACATTGACATTAATTAGTTGGGTGACAATTCCATTTCCTCTTTCTTTCTTTCCTTCTTTCTTTCTTTCTTTCTTTTCTTTCTGCTTCTTTATTTTTGAAATAAAATAATTAAATAGACTCGAAGCTCACTAGTCCCTCATATTTCAGAGTTTATGTCCCACAAACCCTCAAAATACCAATGTCAATGAAATAAGACTTGTTATTCCATGGTAACTGTTTTAAGGAATAAATCTATAAGATCTATATGATCTATATGAGAATTCACGTAGTGAGTTGTTCTTCACAATGTTATCATAGTGAACAATGGAAATAATCTGTCTACTCGTGAGGGAATGGTTGAACAAAGAGCTCCATGGAAGAGGCTGTGTTGTAGGTCAAGCAAGAAGTGGACAATAAATCTACAAACAATATATACTGGATGATGGTGAATGTTTAAATTTTAAAAATTCATTATAGTAAAAGACACATTGCCATTAATTCCTCTCAGAATACCCTTCCTTCCTTGGAACACACTCATCCCATTTTCTTAAGCAGTTCTGGAAGTCCTTTTTTTGTGTGAGAATCTCTACAAAGTGTGATAAAAACATGCAGTGAATGTTGCTGCAAAGTGCCAGTCAACGGAAGGGCAGGCTAATAAAACATTACAGTGGTGCTCTCATCCTCCTTACTTACCAGGTCTGGCACTGTGTGACTTCTGGCTCTTTCCCAAAGTCCATAAAAGGTAAACATTTTGAATCCATGCAGGACATCAAGGCAACCACAACAGTCCAACTAAAGACCCTCACGAAAGAAGACTTCCAGCACTGCTCTAGAAAGTATCAAGCATCATTTGATAAATGTGTTCAAAGTGCAAGAGAGTATTTTGAGGGGGGGTTAAAGGTAATGTGTCCTTCACTGTAATAATTTTTAAATTTTAAACATTCATCTTACTTCTCAATCATACCTTGTAAGTGTGCTATCTGGTGTGATGGAAGATGCTGATAAAAATAGTGCTGGGGATATAGCTCAGTGGTAGAGCCTTTGCCTAGCATGTTCAAGGATGCGGGTTCAAGCCCCAGCCTTCCCCCAAAAGAGCAGCACAAGGGAAGGAGGGAGGGAAAGAATATGTAAGGGTACTGCAGGGGTGGGCAAGATGTACCCCACTGAGAAAATGACATCTCGGCAAAATCAATGCTGCTGGGTGGGAACGAGTCAAGGGGAGAGTAGCAGTGGTTGAGTATCCCCAATCTGAAAATCCCAAACCTGAAATGCTCTAAAATCTAGATTTTTGGTGTTGACAGGGTGCCACTTTGTCCTATACACAATTTAAGTGCATATGAGCCATACGTGAATTTTGTGTTTTGACTTGAGTTCTGCCCCTAAGATATCTCGTTATATATATGCAAACACTCCAAAATTTAAAAAAAATCCTGAAAATCTGAAACATTTCTGATGCTAAGCATTTTGGTACGGGACTCTCAACCTGTCATCAGTGAGAGTAGTGAGATTATGGCATGGAGGTGGGTCACATAGGATCTTGAAGGTCATTCCAGAAACTGGCTTTATTTTGTGGGATATTGCTTATGGAAAGCCACTGTAAGATGTAAAGCAAAGGGATCACATGATAGGATCTTTGCTTTATGCTGTAACTACTGAGTGGACAGTACAACAGACTATGGGGGAACAAGACAGAGGGAGCAAGAATACCCAGGAGGTTAATAACGTTTGGGTCTGAATGACAGGAAGTTGGGTTGCTTATTCCACCATCTACCTTCCCCTCTCCTGCTGCTTTTTCCTGTTCTCTCTGTCTGTCTGTCTCTCTTTCTTTCTCCCACTCCCTTTCTCCCTCTCTTTATCCCATCAGGTGGGAGCCCAGTGTAGCTGGTGCTCTGATAGGGTGCCACCCTTCTGGTTCTTATTTTCTACTCTCCAACAAAGCACACCTGGACTGCTGATACTGGTCCCTGGGGCACAGAAATGGCAGAGCCCAATCCCTGCCCCCTACAGGGAGACGGGCAAGCAAAGGCTCAGAGGTGACAGGAAGACTGGCTGCCTGGCTGGGGGTTGGGCGGGTCTCCACCTGTGTACCTGGGGACAGGCAGCCAAGGGGCAGGCCGAGCGTCACAGGGGGCCAGTGGACCGGAAAGCACAGGTGATTGAGGATGGGGCCGGCACAGAGGAGAGTAATGAGGGACACTGTGTACACAGGTGAGCGGCAACCCATGCTCATGGACTGGGATCCTCCCTCTCAGGCACAAAGTCGTGGGTGGGCTTTGGCAGAGGAACGAGCCCAGTTATTTTCTGTGTAACCTCTGTATCAGAAGAGAGGCGGCTACCTGCCATTTGCCTTTCCCATCAGGGATAACTTGGGATCTGAGTCATCTAATGAGAGCTGGCAGCATCGAGCTTTCCACCAGTACTTACAGCCCAGTGGCCTCCCTGGCAGTACAAGTCCGGCTCAGGCCAGGCAGGAAGGAGGGCGATCTCCTTAGTATGCTAATGGCAGAGTCTATAGTGATCCACAAAGGACAGGGCCAGTGATGTGAGCCTTCATCTGCTGATTCCTTGCTAGACAACAGAAAGTAGAATGTTCTATACATTTAGTGACAAACACAGCATGGAAGTTTGTGCCTGGAGTTTGTGGGCATTTAAGAAATATTTTTGAACCTGGACATGGTGGTACACACCTGTAATCCCAGCATTCTGGGAGGCCGGGGCAGGAAGATTGTAAATTCAAGCTCAGCTTGGGCAATTTAGCAACTTAGATAAGACTCTGTCTCAAAATAAAATATAAAAGAAGGGCTGGGAATATAACTCAGGGTGAAAGCCCTGGGTTCAAGCACTGGTACCACACATACACAAAGAGGAATATTTTTTAATTTTGTCTTTTAAATGTGGAAGGGACAAATACATGTTAATAGAAGTAATAATATTTTAGTATTAGTATTTTATAGTATTTAAATTTTTATTAGTACATGTTTGCAATGTATAATTATTACATTTATTCTGGGGAGTTGCACATGTACATAACATCTTAATTCATTTTCTGTCCCCAACCTCTCCCATCCCTCCCTGCTCCTTCCAACTCTTGATCCTCTTCCAATTTGCAAAAGATTTGCTGTCTCCTCCTCCTCCTCCTCCTCCTCCTCCTCCTCCTTCTTTCTTCCGCTTCATTATTTGTACCAGGGATCGAACTAGGACCTTGTGCTTGTGATGCAGGCATGGCACCACCAAGCGAAATCCCTGGCCCTTCCCTATTTCTTATTATATATCTTTTATTTTGCCTTTATTTATATTTTTAAATTTATATTCTTATATTAACTCTTCCAGGAAGGCATCTACAAGGGGAATAATTGGGTCAAATGGAATTTCTATTTTTATTCTTTTTTAAAAAAATTAAATTCTTTTATTGGTACATTGTAGGCACACAACACAATTACATTTCTCATTGGGAATCGTACCTTTACATAATGCATCTTGGTTCTTATTTTTTCCCTATTCCTAGCCCTCCCTTCACCCCCTCTACCCTTCCCTATTTACAAAGAATTTATTTCCATTTTTTCCATTTCTCATCATTTTTCCTTTCCCTTCTTTCCTTTCCCCTGCCCCTCCCACTACCCCTACCCCTTTGGACCTTTTCTTCCTATTTTGCATTATCGATTATTCATTCTAATCATTGGGACATTTTAGGTATACAATATAATGACATTCATCATTGGAAATTTGCACCTTTACATAGTCTCTCTTGGTTCTTATTTTTCACCCTTACCCAGCCCTCCCTTCAACCCCTCCAGGCCTCCCTATTTACAAGGATTTTGTTCCTATTTTTCCATTTTCTCATATTAATCCCTTTCCCTTCTATCCTTTCCCCTAGCCCTCCCACTTCCTTCCCCTTTGCCCCTTTTCTTCCTTTTTCACATTACCTATTATACATTTAGTCCATATTTACACTTTCAGTTTCTCACACCAGAGAAACTATTCGGTATTTATACATGTGTGTCCTATTTATTTCACTTAAGAGTATTGCCTCAATGTGCATCCACTTAGCTATAAATGTCTTTAATTTCTCATTTTTTATGGCTGAGTAGTACTCCACTTAATAAAAAAAACCACATTTTCTTTATCCAATCTTCAGTTAATGGGCATTTGGGCTGTTTCCAAGTTTTAGCTATTACAAACTGTGCTGCTATGAACATGGGTGCACATATATCACTGTGGTATGATTCTTTTAATTCTTTGGGGAAGATCCCCAGCAGTGGAATAGTGGGGTCAAATGGGACTTCCAGTCCTAGTTCTTTGAGGTATCTCCATACTGATTTCCACAGTGCTTGCACCAGTCTACACTCCCACCAGCAGTGGAGCAGGGTTCCTCTTTCCCCACAGCCCCGCCAGCATTTGTTATTGGTTGATTTCATGATAGCAGCCAATCTTTCTGGAGTGAAGTGGAATCTCAGTGTTGTTTTCATTTGCATCTCTTGAATGACCAGTGATGTTGAACATTTTTTCATGTATTTATTTGCTATTTCTACTTCTTTGTCTGAAAAATGTCTGTTCATTTCAGATGCCCATTTTTGGATTGGGTCTTTAAATTTGGGAGGTCTGATCTTTTGAAGTTCTTTATACATTCGAGATAGTAGACCTTTGTCTGAGGAAGATCAGGTGAAGATTTTTTCCCATATTGTGGGTTGTCTCTTCACACTGCTGGTGGTTTCTCTTGCTGTGCAGAAGCCTTTTAATAAGAAGAGATCCCACTTGTTGATTATTTGTGCTAGTTCACGAGCAACTGAGGTTTTGTTCATAAAATCTTTTCCTACACCAATGTCTTCAAGGGTTCTACCTAACCTCTGTTCCAACTGGTTCAGAGTTTCTATTTTAATATTTAGATCTTTAATCCATTTTGATTTTAGTTTAGTGCATGGTGAGAGATATAGGTCTAGTTTTAATCTTTGGCAAGTTGAAGCCCAATTTTTCCAGCACCATTTATTAAAGAGGCTATCTTTCCTCCAGTGAGGCTGTTTGGCTCCTTTGTCGAAGATGAGATGGCTGAGTGTGTCTGGCTTTGTTTCTGCATCTTCTAATCTGTTCCACTGGTCCTCAAGTCTGTTTCTTTGCCAGTACCATGCTGTTTTTATCACAGTAGCTTTGTAGTAGAGTTTCAAGTTGGGGATTGTGATACCCCCTGCCATGTCTCTGTTACCTAGAATTGCTTTCACTATTCTGGGTCTCTTCTTGCTCCAAATGAATTTTTGGATTGTTTTCTCAAGGTCCATGAAGTATGCTGCTGGGATCTCAATTGGAATTGCATTAAATCTATATAGCAGTTTTGGAAGTATGGCCATTTTCACTCTATTAATCCTTCCTAACTGGGAGCAGGGGATGTCTGTCCATTTTCTGATATCATCTTCATTCTCTCTTTTCAGAGTGCCATAGTTTTCAGAGAAGAGGTCTTTGATATCTTTCATTAGGTCGATTCCTAGGTATTTCAGTTTTTTGGATGCTATTGCGAAAGGAACTATTTGCCCTATTTCTCTCTCAGTGAGTCTGTCATTGGTGTAGAGGAAAGCTATTGATTTTTGTGTGTTGACCTTGTAACCAGCTACTTGACTGAATTTGGTTATTAAGTCTAGAAGGCTTTTGATAGAGTTCTTGGGGTCTTCTATATAGAGTATCATGTCATCTGCAAATAATAACAATTGGACTTCTTCATTTCCTATCTTTATTCCTTTTATTTCTTTCTCTTGTCTAATTGCTATGGCTAAAGTTTCCAGAACTATGTTGAACAAGAGTGGTGATAGTGGACATCCTTGTCTTGTTCCTGATTTTAGTGTGAAGGATTTCAGTTTTTGATCATTTAGTATGATATTAGCTGTTGGTTTTTCATAGATGGCTTCTATCAGTTTGAGGTAGAGACCATCTATTCCAATTTTTTGTAGGGTTTTTATCATAAATGCATGTTGGGTTTTGTCAAATGCTTTTTCTGCATCTATGGAGATAATCATATGGTTTTTGTCCTTGGCTCTATTGATATAGTGTATTACATTAATTGATTTTCGTATATTGAACAATCCCTGCATCCCTGAGATGAATCCCACTTGATCAGGGTGGATGATCTTCTTGATGATCTTCTGCATTCTGTTTGCCAGTATCTTATTAAGGATTTTTGCATCTATGTTCATTAGTGAGATTGGCCTATAGTTCTCCTTTTCAGTTGGGTCTTTCTCTGCTTTGGGGATCAAGATGATGCTTGCTTCCAGGAAGGAATTTGGGAGTATTGCTTCCCTTTCCATTTCATTGAAGAGTTTAAACAGTAGTGGCAGCAGTTCCTCTCTAAATGTCTTGTAGAATTCAGCAGTGAAGCCATCAGGGCCCAGGCTTTTCTTAGTTGATAAGTTTTTAACTACATTTTCCATTTCATTGGTTGATATTGGGTTGTTCAGAATTTTTAGGTCTTCTTCGTTCAACTTTGGTAATTCATATGTATCTAGGAATCTGTCCATTTCTTCTGTGTTGTCCATCTTATTGGCATATAGGTTCTGGAAGTAGGTATTGATGATCCTCTGGATTTCTGCTGGGTCTGTTGTCATTTCATCCTTTTCATTCCTAATTGCATGGATTTAGGCCTTTTCTTTCCTTTTTCTTACAAGGTTGGCTAAAGGTTTCTCAATTTTGTTGATTCTTTTGAAGAACCAACTCTTGGCTTCATTGATTTTTGGTATCATTCTCTTAGTCTCCATTGCATTGATTTCTGTTCTGATCTTTATAATTTCCTCCCTTGTATGAGCTTTGGGGTTGTCCTGCTCTTCTTTTTCTAGAAGCTTGAGGTTCAGCATCAGATTGTTTAATTGGGCTCATTCTGTTTTCCTAACATGCTTATTAATTGCTATGAATTTCCCTCATAAGACTCCTTTCATTGTGTTCCATAGACTCTGATATGTTGTATTGTCATTGTCATTTAATTGAAGGAACTGTCTGATTTCTTCTTTAATTTCCTCTGTGACCCATTGGTTATTCAGAAGTGTGTGGTTCAATTTCCATGTGTTTATGAAATTTTTTGAGTTTCTTTTGCTATGGATCTCCAATTTCATTGCACTATGGTCTGATAATATATAGGGGATAATTTCAATTCCTTTGCACTTACTTAAACATGTTCTATGTGTGAGTATGTGGTGTATTTTGGAGAATGACCCATGTGCAGCTGAGAAGAATGTGTATTCTGATTTTGTGGGGTGGAAGACTCTGCAAACATCTGTTCAGTTCATTTGTTCAAGAGTTTGATTGAGTTCTAGTATTTCATTACTTATTTTTAGTCTAGTTGATCTATCTATTTGTGACAGTGGGGTGTTGAGGTCCCCCACTACAATTGTATTAGTGCATATATGACTTTTCATGTCCATTAGTATTTGTTTTATATAGTTGGGTGCACTAGTGTTTGGTGCATAGATATTTATGATTGTCATCTCTTCCTCTTGGATCCTTCCCTTTACAAGGATGTAGTGTCCTTCTTCGTCTCTCTTAATCAGTGTTGGTTTGAAATCTACTTGATCTGCCAAGAGGATAGCTACTCCTGCTTTTTTTCGGGTTCCTGTCACATGCAGTATTGTTTTCTACCCTTTAACTTTCTGTCTATGAGTTTCCTTTTGAATTAAGTGTGTTTCTTGTATGCAGCATATTGTTGGATTTTGCTTCTTGACCCATTCTGCCAGTCTATTTCTTTTGATTGGTGAATTGAGACCATTAACGTTGATGGTTATAAGTGAAACGTATTGACTTGTCATTGCCATGACTTTTTCTTTTTGTTGTGTTCTCCCCCTTTACATTTAATTTCTTGTCATGCCAGATGGGTTCATTCTGCTTTGCTTCCTGGGGTTGTGATCCTCAATGTCTGTTCCTAGGCTATTATGTAAAATACTTTCGAGTGCTGGTTTGGTATTCACGAAGTTCCTAAGGTGCTCTTTGTCATGAAAGCATCTTATTTCTCCATCTATTTTGAAAGATAGTTTTGCAGGGTACATCAGTCTAGGTTGGAGGCTATTTTCTTTTAGGGCTTGGAATATGTCACTCCAAGCTCTTCTTGCCTTGATGGTTTGTGTTGAGAAGTCTGCTGTGATTCTGATGGGCTTTCCTTTGTATATGAGTTGTTTCTTTTCTCTGACTGCTTGGAGAATTTTGTTTTTCTGTTGTGTTTCTGGAATCTTAACAATTATATGCTTATGTGTAGATTTTTTTAGATCAAGGCTATTTGGAGTCCTATATGCCTCACTTGTCTGTATGACAAGCTCTTTTCCCCTGCTTGGGAAGTTTTCTGCCATTATTTCTGTGAAGAGGTTTTTTATGTCATCTACACTCTCTCCTGTTTCTTCATTGACTCCAATCAGTCTTATGTTATTCTTTTTTGCATCATCTAGCAGCTGCTGGATTGATTTCTCATGTTCCCTTATAATGTTGAAGCAATTTTTCTTTTCCTGGTCACTAATTGCAATCTTATCTTCTATATCTGAAATTCTGTCCTCACATTGGCTCATTCTGCTGTGTAGACTTTCAATGGAGTTTTTCATGTCCTGGAAATCTATTTGCATCTGTTTTATGGATTCCATTTGTTTCTTATGTTGGGATTCCATCATGTTCCTGAGCTCCTCTCTAGATTTATTAATCATGTCTTGCACTAGGGGCACAATTTTTCCTGTTATCTGAGAAATTATTTCTGATTTCATTTTTTCCAGATCCCCTTTTGTTGCCAGTTCAGTGGGTCCAAGTGGTTAAGTATCAGAGTGTTCCATCTCATTTCCCTTTGGGGTTGCTGTAGGTGATCTGGAAGTCTGGTTTTGAGACTTATTTACATGTTTTCTCATTTCGACTTTGGCAGAGGGCTGTTAGTGCCTGCATGGATTACCTCCTGAGCTGGGTGTGGTGGGACAGGGGCCGGGAGCAGTGGTAGGGATGGTGACCCAAAAGCCCTTTCCTGTGGCCTGGGAGTGGCCGGAGGGATGGTGTCTGGGAAACCCCTTCCTCTGGACCAGGAGCAGTGGGATGGTGGCTCAGAAGCCCCTCCTCTGGGCCAGGAGCAGCGTGACAGAAGGTGGCCCAAAAGCCCTTTCCTCTGGGCTGGGAGCAGCGGGAGGGATGGTGACTGGGAAGCCCCTTCCTCTGGACCAGGAGCAGTGGGATGGTGGCTCAGAAGCCCCTACCTCTGGGCCAGGAACAGTGGGACTCAGTACCTTGGTCTGGTGGTCTGGTGTTCTCTGCATCTTTGTAGTGTGGAATCAGGTGGCTCCTTGTCTGCAGTGGCTTGATTTGGTGTCTTCTGCGAGACTCAGGACCTCAGTAGGGCGTGCACAGACCTGCCTGTCTGCAGCCTATTTATTTATTTTTAAGCAGGGCCTCACTTTGTTGCACAGGCTGGGCTCAAACATCTTGCAATCTTCCTGCCTTAGTCTTCCATTGTGCTGGAATTTGGTACTGCTCAAGTTTACAAAACTCTGGAAGAGACCAAGAGCTGAATCTCCTTTCCTGAGGGGAAGGGTTGAATTTTCTTATTATGACCACCAGCCTAAGAGATTTTAAATGTGACTTGGAAGGAGGAATATTGTTTTGGGAAAGCAGAAATATTCCTTGGAGACACTTTCCTGGTGAAAAGGCCATAAAAGGAAAGGCCTAAGCATTTCAACACTTTTCCTGTCACACTTTACTGACATTCTGGGGTCTATTCTTATGACTACTAAAAGCCTTTAGATGCACAGAGAAAATCCTGGTGTTGGTGTGATGGTGTCCCTCTAGTGTGGCCTGTGGACTCATCCTCCACCACTGTGGGTGACAGCAGAGGGGGAATGGAAGGGACAGCTGAAGGTCTCATGACTGGTTACTGGCTCGGCTGCTGTGTGGGGCAGTGGCCCTACTCAGGTGTGAGAGTCCCCCAAGGTGACTTCCCCATGGGTTCCGCTGTGATTTGAATGTGTGTTTCCCAGGAAGCATGTGTTGAAAATGTAATCCCCAGTGCAGTGTTGTTGGGAGATGTAGCCTAGAGCAGGACTCTCTCCCTCAAGAGGACTCCACCCTCATGAATGGATTAATGCTAATTTGAAGGAATTGGAGTCAATTTCTTGCTTATTCTTGGGGTTTTCCTTATCTACCTCCTCTTTTACTTCTGTCTTAGTTACTTTCTTATTGTTGGGACACAATACTCAACACCCACAACTTACAGAAGGAAAGATTTAACCAGTTTTTAGAGGTTTTAGTCCCTAGTCAGCTAGCTCCAAGGCAGGGCATCATGGCAGAGGGTACTCGAAGAGGAGAAAGAGCTCATGGAGTGGCAGCAGGAAGTAGCACCAAGGTCAAGGGAGGAGGAGGGATACACACACACACACACACACACACACACACACACACACACATATATATATTTCCAGGCCACACCCACAGCCACCCACCTCTTCCCACCAGGCTTCACCTCCCAGCATCACATGCAGCTATAAACCCATCAGTAGACTGATCCAGTTTCACACACCTGTGATCCAGCACCTCCCCAAAGCCTCACCGTGAGTGATGAGGCTTTTTTGGGGACTGAGGATCTAGATATAAACCACAACTTCGTTACCCTCCTCTTCCTCTCTTCTTCCTTCTTCCTCTCCGCTTCTCTTGCATTTCTACCATGTAATCCCCTCTGTTATTTGCATTGCATTAAGAAAGCCAGCAAACACTTTGAGCTTGAACTTCCCAGCATCCAGAACTGTGATAAATAAATACCTTTTCTTTATAAAGTACCCAGTCTGTGGTATTTTGCCATAGCAACATGAAACAGACTAAGACACCACCCTGCTTCTTCTCAAGACCCAGAAGCTTCAGCCTCTTTTTCACACCTCCCGCTTTTTCAGTACGTATTAGATCACATGACAAACATCTACCCTCTCAGGACAAATGGAGCTGACTGCTTGTTTTCATGCATGCAGTTTTACTAGCACACTACCACACCATTTGTAGGTGTACTGCTATGGCTGCTTTGTACTGCCATAGCAATGTCAGAGTTGATGAAATGTCACAAAGACTCTATGGCCATGAAGGCTAAAAACCTACCACCTGGCTCTTTGTGGAGAAAGTGTGGATGCTAGATTAGATGCCTCTATATGTTCGCATTCTCATTCCACCATGACAGAACACAGAGAGTATAAACCGTCTCTTTGTGTATCCATCTTCCCTCTTGATTTCCACTGGTAGAGTAGAAACTGTGCTAGCACAATGCCTGCCTCATAATTTGTGCTTCATGTTTTTATTGAATAAATTAAAATATTGCTTCTGAAAATTACCATTGGTAAATTTACTCCAAATAAACTCATTCATTTGGTTTCCCCCATTCATTCACTAAATTAGAACAGTTGGGATCCTGCCTATCACTAGCCCTTTGAAAAGTGCCCAATACCAACAGCAAACTTGAACACCATTTGTGAGAAGGATGCAAGAACTTAAGGGGTGGTGGGACATAAGAATAAAATTAGGCCGTGGCCAAAAAGAGAGCAGTGAAGATATGTTCACAGAATGCAGAGTGGCAGTGTGGGAGACTGTGGCAGGGCTCATTAGCAGGGGCTTTCTGGAGCACAGGAATCCATGTGGCTCCAAAGTTGACTACACTGTAATCACCTGGAATGTTTCCAAGCATACTCACCCCAGGGATGCTCACTGATTTGGTTGGGCTACAGCCTAGGAATCTAGATGTTTTAAAAGTCCCCAAATGAGTGATGGAAATGTTCTGGAACTGCATAGTGGTGATTGATGTTTGCATAATACTGTGAATGTACTAAATGTCTCTAATGATAAATTTCATATTTGTGTTCTGTACCACACACACACAAGTTCCCAGATGACCCTAAGGGCAAGTCAAGGATGTGACTCAATGAACCCTTGTTACCATTCACATATAACAAGAATAAGGTGCTGGTCTTTCCCCCCCTTTTATTAGTGTATGTTTGTGATACATCCTGGGGAACTGGCACTATACATACCAGACCTTGATCCTTTGTACTTCTCCTGCACCATACCCTGACCCCTTCCCATTACCACAAAGCCTATCTGCCTGTTTTCTACCTTCAACAAATAGATTGCTAGACCTCTGAGTCAGAAATGCTGATTCCCTTCATCAGGGCAAAAGAATATGTGTTTTCAACAATAACTTTCCCCAAAATGAAATGTGCATTTTATCATGGTAAAATTAAAAATAGTAGATAAACAAATAAAGACTTCTAGAGCAGGCATACAAATATATAAATTATGGCAGTTTTCAAAGAAAACGTAATGGTCAAATAATACCTAAATAAACTTTTCTGAAGTGAATTTAATTTTTGACACAGAAGTTTCATTTTTCTTTTTCCAAATGTCCTAGCACTGCTTGTAAACTACATTTCTAACAAAAAGATCACATGCAATGACCATGACCGTAGTGTATACCACACACACACACACACACACACACACACACACACACACACAATGAAAGAAGAAATGGCATTTAACAGAAATCACTACTCCAACACTTTAAATTTTTTATTACTGTATGTTTGCAATACATAATAATTGTATTCATCTTGGGGAATTGGTACATAAACAGCTCAAGTATGGATCATCTGAGCTCCCTCTTCCTTCAATCCTCTCGCCCTGCTTCTCCCTTCCCTTCCCAGCTCTGGAGTCTGCTTCTCTGTTTCCTACCATCTCTCTTTTATTTTGCTCTTTAAATTATATATCTGGGCTCTGTCATATTAGAAAAACCATGCAATACTTAACACTGTGTCTGATTTATTTCATTTAGTATTGCGGTCCCAAGATCCACCCATTTCCCTAGAGATGACTCAAATTTATCCTTCTTTATGGCTGATTAGTTCTCCTTGTGCAGATATGCCATTTAAACACTTCAATATCTGCCCATTTTGGAGGTAGGAAGATAGAGAGAATTAGTCTAGGTATATGTGAAGGAGGCAGGGAGCAGATATTTACTATGGATTCTTTTTTTAAAAAAATTAATTTTATTGGTACATTTTAGGTATACAATATAATGACATTCATCATTGGAAATTTGCACCTTTGCATAATCTCTCTTGGTTCTTATTTTTTTCCCCCTTCCCCTGCCCTCCCTTCAACCCCTCCATCCCTCCCTATTTACAAAGACTTTGTTTCCATTTTTTCATTTTCTAATATTAATTCCATTCCCTTCTTTCCTTTCCCCTACCCCTCCTACTTCCCCTTTCCCTTGGCCCCTTTTCTTCCTATTTCACATTCTCTATTATACCTTTTAGTCCTTATTTAGACTTTCAGTTTCTCACACTAGAAAAAACTGTTTGGTATTTACACATGTGTGTTGGATTTATTTCACTTAAGGGTATCACCTCAATGTGCATCCATTTAGCTATAAATATCTCTAATTTCTCATTTTTTATGGGTGAGTAGTGCTCCATTTTAGAAAAAAAACACATTTTCTTTATCCAGTCTCCAGTTGATGGGCACTTGGGCTGCTTCTACCTTTCAGCTATTACAAACCATGCTCCTATGAACACGGGTGCATGTATATCACTGTGGTATGGTTCTTTTAATTCTTGGGGGAAGATACCCAGCAGGGGACGAGCTGGGTCAAATGGGACTTCCAGTCCTAGTTCTTTGAGGTATCTCCATACTGATTTCCACAGTGCTTGCACCAGTCTACACTCCCATCAGCAGTGGAGCAGTGTTGCTCTTTCCACACAGCCCTGCCAGCATTTGTTATTGGTTGATTTCATGATAGCAGCCATTCTTTCTGGAGTGAAGTGGAATCTCAGTGTTGTTTTCATTTGCATCTCTCGAATGACCAGTGATGTTGAACATTTTTTCATATATTTATTTGCTATTTCTACTTCTTTGTGTGAGAAATGTCTGTTCATTTCAGATGCCCATTTGAGGACTGGGTCTTTAAATGTGGGAGGTCTGATTTTTTAAAGTTCTTTATAGATTCTAGATAGTAGACCTTTGTCTGAGTAACAGCAGGTGAAAATTTTTTCCCAAATTGTGGGTTGTCTCTTCATACTACTCATGGTTTCGCTTGCTGTGCAGAAGCTTTTTAATAAAAAGAGATCCCACTTGTTGATTGTTTGTGCTAGTTCATGGGCAACTGAGGTTTTGTTCATAAAATCTTTTCCTACACCAATTTCTTCAAGAGTTCTACCTAATCTCTGTTCCAGCCGGTTCAGCGCTTCTGTTTTAATATTTAGATCTTCATCCATTTTGATTTTAGTTTAGTGCCTGGTGAGAGATATAGGTCTAGTTTTAATCTTTGGCAAGTTGAAGCCCAATTTTTCCAGCACCATTTATTAAAGAGGCTATCTTTCCTCCAGTGAGGGTGTTTGGCTCCTTTGTCGAAGATGAGGTGACTGAGTGTGTCTGGTGTTGTTTCTGCATCTTTTAATCTGTTCCACTGGTCCTCAGGTCTGTTTCTTTGCCAGTACCATGCTGTTTTTATCACAGTAGCTTTGTAGTATAGTTTCAAGTTGGGGGTTGTGATACCCCCTGCCATATCTCTGTTACCTAGAATTGCTTTTGCAATTCTGGGTCTCTTCTTGTTCCAAATGAATTTTTGGATTGTTTTCTCAGGGTCCGTGAAGTATGCTGCTGAGATTTCAACTGGGATTGCATTGAATCTATATTGCAGTTTTGGAAGTATGACCATTTTCACTACGTTGATCCTTCCTACCCAGGAGCAGGGGATGTCTTTCCATTTTCTGATATCATCTTCAATCTCTCTTTTCAGAGTCCTATAGTTTTCAGAGAAGAGGTCTTTGATTTCTTTTGTTAGGATGATTCCTAGCTATTTCAGTTTTTTGGATGCTATTGTGAAAGGAATTGTTTGCCCTATTTCTCTCTCAGTGAGTCTGTTGTTTGTGTAGAGGAAAGTTATTGATTTTTGTGTGTTGACCTTGTATCCAGCTACTTTACTGAATTTTGTTATTAAGTCTAGAAGAGTTTTGGTGGCATTCTTGGGGTCTTCTATATAGAGTATCATGTCATCTGTAAATAATGACAATTTGACTTCATTTCCTAGGTTTGTTCCTTTTATTTCTTTCTCTTGTCTAATTGCTGTGGCTGTTTCCAAAGCTATATTGAACAGGAGTGGTGATAGTGGACATCCTTGTCTTGTTCCTGATTTTAGTGTGAAGGATTTCAGTTTTTGACCATTTAGTATGATATTGGCTGTTGATTTTTCATAGATGGCTTTTATCATATTGAGGTAGAGACCATCTATTCCAATTTTTTGTAGAGCTTTTATCCTAAATGTGTGTTAGATTTTGTCAAATGCTTTTTCTGCATCTATTGAGATGATCATATGATTTTTGTCCTTGGCTCTGTTGATATAGTGTATTACATTTATTGATTTGTGTATGTTGAACTATCCCTGTATCCCTGGGATGAATCCTACTTGGTCAGGGTGTATGATCTTCTTGATGATCTTCTGCATTCTATTTGCCAGTATTTTATTAAGAATTTTTGCATCTCTATTCATTAGTGAGATTGGCCTCTAGTTCTCTTTTTGGGTTGGCATTTTCTCTGCTTTGGTGGTCAAGGTGATGCTTGGTTCTAGGAATGAATTGGGAGTATTGCTTCCCTTTAAATTTCTTTTTTTTTCATTAAGTTTATTGGTACATTTTAGGTATAAAATACAGTTACATTCTTCATTGGGATCTTGTACCTTTACATGACATATCTTGGTTCTTATTTTTTCCCCTTCCCCTGCCCTCCCTTCACCCCCTCCACCCTTCCCTATTTGCAAAGACCTTGTTTCCATTTTTTTTTCTTTTCTCATATTTTTTCTTTTCCTTTCCCCTTCCCCTCCCACTTCCCCTACTCCTTTAGACCTTTTCTTCCTATTACACAATATCAATTATACATTTTTAAAATTACAATGTCAAAATTTAGAGGACATTACCACAAAATTTTACAGAATTTAAAAAGATATAGAAAGCATATTACCAAAATCTGTTTTGAAATAAATTTGACAACTTCTAAGAAGTATCTTGGAAAACAAATTAATGAAACTGACTCTGGAGGAAATATAAAATTTGAATAGAGCCTATTAAAGAAAGTATATTCCTAGCTTGAAAACCTACCTATATGACAACAACAGGCTCATATACATTTTAACTGATAAATTATATCAAACATTTAAAGCAGAAGAAAGAAGGAACACTTCTCCCCTCATTTTAGGAAATCAACATTGTGCTAATACTAAAACTGAATAAAGATATTCCCTTTCAATTTCATTGAAGAGTTTAAACAGTAGTGGCAGTAGTTCCTCTCTAAATGTCTTGTAGAATTCAATTGTGAAGCCATCAGGACCTGGGCTTTTCTTAGTTGGTAAGTTTAGTTGGGAGGAGGGAAGCTGAGGTTTTAGAAAAGCTAAGAGATGTTTTTGTCGTCATTCCTTTGTTAAGGGGCCACCTCTGAGTTTGAGATCTCTAGTAAATCAATAGTTCCCCTGGGGGCTGAAAACCCACAAAAAGTTGAACTTTCTAGCATCTTGCATTTAACAGGAAAAATTATGAGTGTGATGAGCAATTAAGATTCACAAATTCATTAATTTCAGTCACCTTTACATATATAGAAGGCTATTTATTCTGCCTGGCTGAATTATGAGTCTTAAACAGTCTTCCACAGTTCCCGTAGCCTTGTTTCCTTTGCCTTGCCAGTAACCACAGACTTTTCTTATGTTGAGGTGTCTGGGGGCAGAGACACAGGCATGGCATGATGTGTGGTCCTTGGTGAGGACCTGTCAGAGTGGCATCCAGCCAAAGCAGTGACCCTTACCTGTTCACCTGGCCTTGCCTAATCTGGCCACTAGAATCTTAGCAGCTGTGGTCAGGCCTGCAATTATTTCAGATGTGAAGGAGACAAAATATAGGTGTTTATCATCTCTCTTTAAATTATTCATTTAAACCATGGGCTATGGTGTGACCCTGTAGTCTCAGCACTTGGGAGGCTGAGCCAGGAGGATCACTCAATCTCAGGAGTTTGAAGCCAGCCTGAACAACATAGCAAGATCCACCTCGAAGGAAAAAAAAAAGCCAGGTGTGATGCACATCTATATTCCCAGCACTTTGGGAGGCTGAGGTAGGAAGATCATAATTTAATGACCAAGTAAGATCCTGTCTCAAAATAAAAAATAAAAAAAAAGGACTGAGCATCTAGTTCAGTGCAAAGGTCCTGAATTCAATCATCAATGCCATAAACAACACAACACAACACATATTTACATATCTGTCTCTAGATGGAGAAATTGAAAATACAAACTTGACTTCACTTACCATTTCATCTCCAGCAATTATCCCAGTATCTGCCAGGGTGATTGTAATTGTTGGTAAAATGAATAAGTGAGATAGACTCTGTATCTTTAGAAAGAATAAAATTGTGTAAGTCTAAATGTATAGGAGGAAAATAAACAGGTGCATAGGTAATAATCATGTATTTTGATGTGTCTATATTTGCACTTACTAATGGCATTCCAGTGGTCTAACAATTCCCAAGTGAATAATTTATAATTCCATTTCTGTTACTAGTTACTAACATCTTCCTATGTCATAGTCAACATTTTTTTAAAAAATTGTTGTGCTTGAAGGAAATGTTAATGCACTCAAAATGTCAGTTGTCTATTTTTTCAAATTTTATTTAGTCACAGCTTTACTTCCTATCAACTGCAGCTCATTTTGAACTCTTCTACCTGCTGAATTTTCCACCTTCAATGATAATAAAAGCATTAAGGTAAAACACATAGAAAATTAAATGTTAAGTCTCTACCTAAAACATCATAGGAAATACCAGAATATTCTGTGGAATAATTGCCAATCACAGGTGAAAATGGTAGTGTCTGTCAGAATCACCATTAGTGACATAGTTGGGGCAGAGGCAAACCACTGTGTCACCACCTGCTCCTAAACGTCACATCTGAGGCAGCATCCTGAAAACCACTTATTTTCAAAGTAAGCTTGAACTTTGGTGATGTGTACTTTATGAGCCAGTTTTACAGCTTCACAGTAAATGTTTGCTGCAGTTCAATTTTTTTCTCACAGAGTGTCTGTTCTTCAGCTTTCATGTAAATTAAAAGTGACACTGGGGTACCTGAAATGCAAAACATATCCTGAATCAAGTGGGGGTAAGAAGGACTCGACTGGTTCCTGTGTGTCTAAAAGAAAATGGGCAGTGCTGATTGCATTTGGTTTGGAAACTCCACCTTATGTGCTAGGATTTTTTAACACAAAAGGTTTTAAGTTAGCCAAAGCAGAGGAAGGTTTTTGTTCCTGACTTTGTGTTGATGTGGAGATGGAATGGACAAGTCTTCTTTTCCAAAGACCTAGGAAAGCCATGGTCATGTCCTTGAAAAGGTCACTTGCTGGTGGCTAAGGTCTGATATACAGTCTTCCCTTGGTGTTGCAGGTGTTTGGCTTCAGGACCTCTGTGGATACCAAAATCTGTGGATACTCAAGATTTGTATGAAATGGTGCAACATTTTGATATATATTTGATACTGGGGATTGAATGCAGGGCCTCACACATGCCATTCCAGAGCTCTGCTCCTAAGCTACATCCTAATCCTTTTTTATATTCTGAGACAGGGTCTCACTAGGTTGCCCAGGCTGGCCTGTGACTTAGTTACCTTGTTGTTGCTGGGACAAAATACCCGACACCCACAATTAAAAGAGGAGAGGTTTATTTTGGCTCACAGTTTGTAGAGGTTGCAGTCCATAGTTGGTTGGCTCCAAGACAGGCATGGCAGAGGGGCATCACAGAGGAGAAACAGTTCATGGAATGGCAGACAGGAAGCAGAAAGAGAGATCAAGGGAGGAGGAAGGGAGACACACCCTTCCAGGCCATGACCCCAGTGACCCACTCCCTCCAACCAGGCTTCACCTCCCAAATCACATTTAGTTACAAACTCATCAGTGGACGGATCCACTGATAAGTAGTATTATGTTCCTATGTTCCAATCACCTCCCCAAAGCCCCAGCTATGAGCACACAAGGCTTTGGGGGGACATCTAGATATAAACCGTAACACTTCATTTGCAATCCTCCTGCCTAAGCCTCCTGAGAAGCTGGGATTATAGGAATGCATCACTGTACCCAGCTAGACACATTTTTTTTTTCTGAATACATTTGGTCTTGGGCTGGTTAAATCTAAGAATAGGCAACCCGTGACTATGGATGGCTGAATGTGTATTTAGGAATGTCTGCTTTACATTCACAACCCCATGTTGGAGTGTGTGACTTAAAGTATCCAACTGAGTATCCCATTAGTAACTGCAGATCTCTCAAGTACATCCCAAATTCTAGGCTTGTCCTCTCTGCTGGCTGTAGGTGTCAGTTGCCTTGCAGTGCTGACCTGCTTGTATTTGTGTGTCTCTTTGGTTCCATCCATCAATTTCATAGAAAAGAATTAGAAAAATGTTTACTAAATGAGCTCTATAGCTCACCAGCACTTGTATAAGGTTTTCATCAGCTCAGACCTTTGGTGGTTGATATCTACCTCTTTATATATCTAACACCCACTCTGCTGGATACATGGCCACTATGTGAGGTGCTCCTAATAGAAGTCTCTTCCTTCAAAGAAAGCCAGTCCACAGGGACAAGTAGTAGAGCCAAAATGGAGGGAGGCTGAGAAGAGAAATCAAAGCGAACAGCAGCTGGTTTGGAAAGTGTGGCTCAAACATCCCTGCTTGGTTTTGTTCACCTCTCTCTGGGCACCCTCAGCCAATAAATTCTGATTTCCATCTAAGTTGTTCTGAGAAGTCCATCACTTGAAAGCAAATATAATATCAAGAGTAACTTATGGTCATTTCTAGGGAAGATTCTTTTTCTAGAATATACCTAAATGATTTGTATCCCTATGTTCTGTTTGGTTGCTGCAAAGTGTTACTTGAGTTACTCTCTTCATTTAGAATTTGCTGGAGGAGATAAAAATGGGAGAACTGCATATGGGTGTGGTGGCATAGGCCTGTGAGGCAAAGGCTGATGCAAGAGGATCACTGGAAGTTCAAGGGCCCCCTGAACTACATAGCAAGACCCTGTCTCAAAAAAGGAGGCGGGAGACTAAGTTCAATGAAGATTTGGGTTTATTCTCCTTAATACAAAAAGACACCACCATGGACACTCAATTGAATGCTTTTAAAATAACTTTTCTAAAAATGATAATTAACTTTTATGTCATCCAAATAAAAAAAAGCATGTGTTGAGCACCTCCTATGTGCTAGGCACTGAGCTAAGAGCTAAAAGATAAGAGCTAAAAGGTAAGAGCTAAAAGGCCTTGCTTCTTCCTCCACAGAAATTCCTGGTCTAGGGCAGTGGTGTTGGAATTGTGTGCTTCACATGTACAGCAGCTGCACATCACCTGGGAACCGGCTAGAGTGGCCAGGAGAAGTGAGCTGGGCCCGGCAATCTGTGCTTTAACAAGCCTTTCAAGTGATGCCGAGGTATTTCAATTTGAGAACTAGTCTAAGGACTTATTTACATGTACTGGTTTATCCAATCTTTCTTCTCCCTAATGTCACAGTTTGTAAATTACAGTATAATTTGGAACTCCACTCTCCATTTAAATAATTGAAAATGGAAATTGTTTGGATCTTTCTTTTTTATTATTATGCCTGAAATATTATTGATTCTTACCAGAAAATATCTCTCAAAATGCCAAACACCTATACCTCCTCCAATGCATTCAATGCAATCATTTTCTTTCTTTTTGTGTGTGTGGGGTGAGATTAACATTTTATTTTTTTATTTTTATCAGCGCATGGTTTCCATACATAGTGAATACATTCATGGTGGGAGTTGGTACACATACATATTTTGTTTTAGCTTTGCAATTTGTGGAATAAAACCAAGCCCAGTCACCCTGGGAAAATCAATCATGCTCTTGCCCCAGGACCAAGGACAATGGTAGGTGTGTACTCCTCCATTTATCACAGCAGATAAGACAACACATGGAAACAGTGGGAAGGGTTAGTTCCTGCTGGCCTGGACTCCATCTGGGCACTGCCTCACCCCAACACAATCCATAGGGCAGAAGTCTGTGCCCAGGCTCTATGCGGAGGGGTCTGGGTATAGGCGGCCATGCTGGGTCTAGGCACTTGTTGTATAAAGAGAATTAGAGGGATAAATTGAGAACCAACTAAAACAAGAGAATTTAGAACGTAAGAATCTCCTTCTGCCCTCAGAATTCTCATTGGCATTGACTTTTTGAAGATTGCCTTGTATAGGAGCTGCCTTCTCTCACAAATGTTTTTTCCCCAGTACATACAGAGGATTGAACCCAGGGCCTCACACATGCTAGGCAAACACTCTACCACTAAGCTATATCCCCAGTTCTCTGGTAAAAATTCTATTTTGACACAGTGTCTTGCAAAGTTCACCCTGCAATTCCTGCTTAGCAGCTGGGATTGCAGACACATGCCACCATACCTGGCTTCTTGTGGAAATTTCTAAGTTATTCTTTTCTATTCTTTTGTTCCATTTCTTAAAGTTCCTGTTTACTATCATTCAGTCATACTAAATACTGATGGAGTACCTGTCATGCAAACCAAGCACATAGTGGTGAATAAGCCTGAATGCTTGCTCTCAAGAAGCTCGTAGTTGGTGAT
This sequence comes from Heterocephalus glaber, assembly GCF_053883595.1. Lineage (NCBI taxonomy): Eukaryota > Metazoa > Chordata > Mammalia > Rodentia > Bathyergidae > Heterocephalus > Heterocephalus glaber. The sequence continues at coordinate 33,996,113 of NW_028258325.1, forward strand.
ATTCCAGCCAGCCAGCCATCATTTGAGGGCATGAAGTATGTCAAAGTCAGTTCTGGGTTCAAACATGAATACACGGGGTGCACAGGAAACATTCTATGCACACAAGCCAAACACGCTGAGGGTCATAATGGGAGGAAGCTGATTAGAATCTACCTGAAGGAGCTCAAGAGGCCAGAAGGAGGGCCTGACTTTGGAATTGGGTTGGTCATGTGCAGGGTGGTGGCTTGGCAGATGGCCTGTGACAATGTCGTATGTCCAGAGAGAGAGGAGAGATGCTCATGGTGTGCAGATGGAGGTTTCATGGGTGAAGACGGGCTAGGTGTACAGAATTTCATATGTCACATGGCAGTCTTAGGAGCAGAGTAAGGGTTTATCAGGGTTTTGGCAAGCAAGGAGAGGGATTGTCAGATTCAGGCTTCAGAAAGCACGTGGAGGATTGGTTTGAGGGGAAAAAATCAAGAAGTGAGTATTTTAATTATCAGTCATTGTTTAACAAATGACCCCAAACTTACTGACTTATAATAATGATGATCCACTGGGCATGATGGTGTGCACCTGTAATCCCAGCATTTGAGAGGCCAAGGCAGCATGATTGTGAGTTTGAGGCCATTCTGAACTACACAGTGAGTTCAAAGTCAGCCTGAGTTACATACATAATGAAAAAAACAAAATCAAACAAACAGTACCATAGCTGGGGAAGTGTGTGTGTGAGGGTCTGCCCCGTATCGGCCAAAAAGATAATTATACTGTAACAATTTACCCCATTTTAACACAGCAAAGATTCTAGTACATCAAAATACCAATGTTACATCTGCAGTTTATTAAACTCTTAAAATGTTATCTTATTTTTTACTGAACCCACTCTTTGTAACATTTGTAAGGTTTTTAAAAGAATTCTTTAAAAAATATTACTAATATGACTATTAGTATTTCCTTTACTCACATCAATTATTATAATTTGTTATAGATCATAATAAATTATGATAATAATTTGTGGTTCTTTGGAACTATATTGATGTTAAGCTAAAGTTTCCTATGTGTATCTGACAGCAGCAGTGTTGCTACTGCATGACTGCTTACACACGGATTGTACTGAGTGGCTGCAGTGGTGGAGACGCACATGGAAACCACTCAGCACAGTCAGTGTGTAACCATCCTGCGGCTAGAGATGCTGCTGCGTTCAGCTGCTGCATAGAGCAAGGAGACAGCCTGGAGTAGAGACAGCACTTATACCCTGGTGCTGGTTCCTATAAACCTATTTTCTAGCTGTAAGATGTTACGAAATTTCTGTGTAGTTATTTTAATTTTCTACTTTAAGTAACATTGCACATTGCTGTATTTTTTACTTAATAAATAAATAATTATAGGAAATTATCTACATTTTTCTCCATATGTCATTTTAATTTTCTATTTAAATGGGTTAACATATTCAGATATGTTGGAGGGTGGCAAGGTGAAGGACCGCCCTGAGCCACACGAACTCTAGCTACTCCACTGCAAACAAAGAAACAAACTACGGTGGCCCATTATTGCTCACAATGTTGTGACTTAATTGTGTGGCTCTTCTCTTGGTGTTGCTTGGGCTCACTCATTTGGCAGCATCCAGATGGGATCCCAGGGGTGCAGGGCCCCTTGTCCGTGTGCTTCAAGTCTTCTCTCCCCACCACCATTCCAGATCCGTGTCCAGGCTGTTTTCATACATGGTACTGTGAGCATTTCCCAGCAGGTGAAGGCTGGCACTGCAAATCTTCTGGAGCTTTGTCCTTCTACACTATGTCATATATATATATATATATATATATTTTTTTTTTTTTTTGGTACCAGGGATTGAACTCATGACCTTGTGCTTGTGAGGCAGGCATGGTGCTACTGAGCTAAATCCCCCAGCCCGTCACTTCTATATTTTACTAGTCAAAGCCATGTGGGAGGCAGAGACCTCAAAAAAAATATAACACAAGGAAGCTGCTTTCTTGGGGACCACACAATTAGGGGATTATTTTCAGAGTGTGGGTAACAGACACTCAGAAGCTGGGCTGTTAGAAGTTGTGTGAGTAGAAAGGAGCAGATATTTAGGAAATACAAGGATCTCATACAATGGGGTGCTGTATTAAAGGCCAGAGGAGAGGTCCAGGCAAAGTGCTGTTGCAGAACCAGCTGCAGGCACAGCAGGTTCTGCTGGTGCTTCCTCCCCAACCCCAGCCCTCCTTCCCCAGATGCTGGGGGTGTTGGCTGACAACTCAGAACTGTTTCTTCCTCTGGAAAATTGCCCTTGACCAAATTGTCTGCAGCGGAGGGCATATACCCCACCCCATGGCTGATTGGAACAGAGTACGAAAGAATGGCTCCTTGCTTCCCGGTGAGGTTGACTCAGTGGTACAATTTGTGCTCCAGAGCTTTCCTGTGGCATCAGACTGGCACCAGGTGAGTCTGTGTCCTTGCTTGCATGTTCTCCTACCCTGTGCTGCTTCTCTTGCCTCTCCTGAGAGCAATTTGCAGCTCTATTGCTAAGGAACCCAAACTAGCGAGTAAGGAGAGAAAATATTCAAACAGGAGGTGTAGAATTCCTGATGGGCTTTGCTTCTCCATGCTTTCTTAATTGCATCCTTTTCTCTGTTTCCAGTTCCTGTTTTCCTCCCTACTTTTGGTCTTCTCCCCTATAGACTAGGCTTCTTCTTAAAATCTTTTCTGTACAACTTAAGTGGACTCATTTAAGAATGTTTAGATGATTCTTTCTATGGGCCTGAATAGATTTATCTGCAAAAAACATGCCCTTTACTGTAAGGAAGCCAAAAAGGCAGACTCAGCCCCCAGATATAATGATCTCAGTCTTATAAAGTAGAATTTGTCTTGTGGACAAAGAACATGGACTGGGAGTCTGAAGACCTGGCACAGTAGATAATCAGATATAAACTCATCAGAACACAGTGCAGCCAGTACTTGGTCCACAGTGCTACATCTTAGGTCAGGCCAATCAGAGACAATCAGACTCAGCCCCAGATTTTGCTTTAGTTCTTTAAGCCTTGTATACCTTTGCTGTGAAGCAGGAAGTGTGTAACATCAGGAGCTGTAGCAGCCATTGTTTGTCAGCGAGGGGAGGCTCCAGGCAGAAGGAAGTTGGCAGGGAAAACAGAATTAAGAGACAGACTGGACTCTGATGTCATTGTATGAGCTCCTGAATCTAGTACTGCCTGTTATTCCTGGACTACGCAACTGCAAGGGCCAAAGAATGACTTCCCCTCATCCCCTAAAGCCAGTTGGAGCTAGGTCCTGTCACTTGCAGCTAAAAGAGAAACTCAACTAAAATTCAAACATGGAAAGTACCTTTTTTCTTTTTTGCAATGAAGCACCTGGTTCATGACACTCAGGCATCTGCTTTCTGTTTGCCAAACATATGCAGTGGATATAAAGTGGACATTTAATCAGGGGTGTAGCCTCTTAATTAGAAAGACTGCAAGTAAGCCAGAGAAAGTGTAGGCTGGAATGAAGGAAGGTCAGCCTGGAAGGAAGTATGCACACAGACCCTTTCCCAGCCCCGTCACAAAGTCACCCTGAGACTTCCAGTCCAGCATTCACTTCATTTTGTCCCATTGCCATTCAATTCCAAAGCACCCTATACATGCTGTCTGGTTTCCACTGAGTCTTTTGATATTTTTCTTTCTCTTTTTATCACTACCCTCTCTTCAAGGGATATGGCTACAAGTTTGAGGCACCCCGGCAAAAGCATTAAAGCCCTGTGCAAGTGTAAGATCCATGACTTCCTTGTTTTAGTGAGGTAACTTCAAACTGCTTCTCCGAGGCTTTCCATGACATAGCCACACAGTCTGAGCTGCCAGTCATCTTTTGAGTGCTTACCCAATATATCATCATTCATATATATATATATATATATATGAATGAATATATATATGAATGCATATATATGAATATATATATATCCCCTTAATTCTTAGGGAACCTTGCAAGGTAGGTATTCCTGTATTATAGGTGAGAATATTTAAGTGCAGAGTAATTTTCCTAGAATGTAAAAGCTGGCAGACAAGAGTCAAAGTTCAGAGTTCTGACTCCTTATGCTGTTTTTTTTACATTCCCCTTCTCTGGGATGCTACCACCCTAACATGGAAACCTCTTTGAAGGTCCTCTATACGATTAAAGCTGCATATTCATTCAGTAATAAAAACAAATGGCTGAGCCCCAGTGGGGTGTCAAACAGAGTCCTAAATGCTGAGAAGGTAACAGTGAGCAAGACAGAGAACTTTCCTAGGAGAGAGGGTGGGGGATATCACATCCCAGTGGAGGGACAGAAAATAAATAATGCAGATAGGTGACACATGTTATGTCAGGTGAAGTTCTGTCATCTATGAAGGAAAATAAAATGGGGCAAAGGCATTAGAAAGTGACAGGGAGTTACTTACATGGAGTAGCCACAGGAGACCTCTTTGAAGGACATTTGTCTTTGCTTCTGTGTTGCTGGGATCTGAATCCCCACTCCAACCCAAGGAAGGACTTTTGGACAGAGACCCTGAGGGGGAAAGTGAGGCACACAGGAGCCACCCCCTCCAACACTGTTGAGTATCCTCAGTGGTGATTTCTCATCTCTATCCCTCCAACCAAGAGGAGACTTGTGGAAGAAGAGCAAAAACTCCTGGGGTGATGGGGCCGGGGCCACTGCGAATGCAGGGAGATGAGAAGATGCTGATCATAGGTAGGAGTATGCTTTCTTAAAGATGCCACTAAAGGCTATGTAGGGACCCAAATTATGTCCTGGAATTAAGAAAAGCTGGTAAAATCTGAACGAACTCTGTGCTTTAAATTACTAATGTTTACCAATGTTAATTTTTTTAGTTTTGATAAATACTGAGTTTATAAGATGCTCACATTGGGCAAAGCATATGAGAGTGTACTTTTTGGTATATCTAAAGTTCTTTCAAAAGAAAAAAAAATTCTAGCCACTCTATATGAGCATAAGTTTCACTGAAACTACAATTGAGTGCCGAAACAGATGAATCAAGACTTAGCTGAATGGAGAAATGCATCATCATACTTTTGGATCAATAGACGAAGTATTTTTAAAATTCCCCCATGATCTATAGATGTGAGGTAATCCCCCCAAATTCTAGCATATTTTTCTATGTTTGGAAATTGATGACTGCAATTAATATGGAAAAGGACCAAGAGAGCCAAAAGCACCCCTGAAGAACATACTACATGTCAAGACTCACTGTTATGCCTCCAGAGGTCAGATGTCATGATGCAGAGATAGGCAGAGACCAGAACAGAATGGACAGTCCAGAAACCAACCACATACAGTCACTAGGTTTATGACAAAGGGACAATAAGGTGCAAGAAGAATGTTCTCCATAAATGACACTGAATCACACAGGAAAAGTAAATTATAACTTCTATGCAACACAATACATAAAAATCAATTCCATATATAAACTATAAAAACAGAGCCTCTAAAAGAAAACAAGAATATCTTCATGACCTTGGTGTAGGCAATCATTTTTTGAACAGGACCCATAAAGCACAAAAGACAAAAGAATATGTGATAAATTGGAATACATTTAAACTAAGCACTTCCTTCATTAAAAAATCCCATAAAGAGAATGAAAGGGAGAAGTATGTATTTCATATATTTGACAAAGGTATCCAGAATACATAACTAACTCCCACACATCAAGAAGACAATGCCACAGATACCGTCTGTACACAAAGCAATATGGATGAATCTTACCAACATGATGAGGTCTAGAAGCCAGGCATAAAAGGATAATGTGTGGATCTATTTATATAAAGGTCAAGAGCAGACAAAACTATTTTATTTACTTATTTATTTTTTTGGTACCAGGGATCTAACTCGGGTGCTTGTGCTTGTGGGGCAGGCGGCGGAAACACTGAGCTAAATCCTTGGTCCAACAAAACTATTTTATGGCCATGGTGATTACCTTTAACCAGGAGGTGGAAAGGGACATAAAGGTGCTTCTGGGTTTATGGCAATATTTTATTTCCTGATCTGAGTGCTGTATAAAGGGATGCATTTATTTATTTTTTAAAAATTAATTTTATTTTATTGGTACATTTTAGGTATACAATATAATGACATTCATCATTGGAAATGTGCACCTTTACATAATCTCTCTTGGTTCTTATTTTTTCCCCTCCCCTGGCCTCCCTTCAAGCCCCCCATTCCTCCCTAATACAACAGATTTTGTTTCCATTTTTTCATTTTCTCCTATTAATTCCATTCCCTTCTTTCCTTTCCCCTACCCCTCCCACTTCCCCTTCCCCTTGGCCTCTTTTCTTCCTATTTCACATGACCTATTATACATTTAGTCCTTATTTCCACTTTCAGTCTCTCATACTAGAGAAACTATTTGGTATTTACACATGTGTGTCCTATTTATTTCACTTAAGAGTATTGCCTCAGTGTGCATCCACTTAGCTAGAAATGTCTCTAATTTCTCACTTTTTATGGCTGAGTAGTACTCAATTTAAAAAAGCCCCACATTTAAAAAAATCCAGTCTCCACCTGATGGGCAATTGGGCTGCTTCCAAGTTTCAGCTATTACAAATTGTGCTGCTATAAACATGGGTACACATATATCACTGTGGTATGATTCTTTTAATTCTTGGTGGAAGATCCCCAGCAGGGGAATAGTGGGGTCAAATGGGACTTCCAGTCCTAGTTCTTTGAGGTATCTCCATACTGATTTCCACAGTGGTTGCACCAGTCTACACTCCCACCAGCAGTGGAGCAGTGTTCCTCTCGCCACATCCCTGCCAGCATTTGTTATTGGTTGATTTCATGATAGCAGCCATTCTTCCTGGGGTGAGGTGGAATCTCAGTGTTGTTTTCATTTGCATCTCTCAAATGACCAGTGATGTTGAACATTTTTTCATATATTTATTTGCTATTTCTACTTCTTTGTCTGAGAAATGTCTGTTCATTTCAGACGCCCATTTGGGAATTGGGTCTTTAAATGTGGGAGGTCTGATGTTTTAAAGTTCTTTATAGATTCTAGATAGTAGACCTTTGTCTGAGGAACATCAGGTGAAAATTTTTGCCCGCATTGTGGGTTGTCTCTTCACACTGTTGGTGATTTCTCTTGCTCTGCAGATGCTTTTTAGTAAGAAGAGATCCCATTTGTTGCTTGTTTGTGCTAGTTCATGGGCAACTGAGGTTTTGTTCATAAAATCCTTTCCTACACCAATTTCTTCAAGAGTTCTACCTAATCTCTGTTCCAGCCGGTTCAGCGCTTCTGTTTTAATATTTAGATCTTTATCCATTTTGATTTTAGTTTAGTGCATGGTGAGAGATATAGGTCTAGTTTTAATCTTTGGCAAGTTGAAACCCAATTTTTCCAGCACCATTCATTAAAGACACTGTCTTTCCTCCAGTGAGGGTGTTTGGCTCCTTTGTCAAAGATGAGATGGCTGAGTGTGTCTGGCGTTGTTTCTGCATCTTTTAATCTGTTCCACTGGTCCTCAGGTCTGATTCTTTGCCAGTCCCATGTTTGTATCACAGTAGCTTTGTAGTATAGTTTCAAGTTGGGGGTTGTGATACCCCCTGCCATGTCTCTGTTACCTAGAATTGCCTTTGCAATTCTGGGTCTCTTCTTGTTCCAAATGAATTTTTGGATTGTTTTCTCAGGGTCTGTGAAGTATGCTGCTGGGATTTCAATTGGGATTGCATTGAATCTATATAGCAGTTTTGGAAGTATGGCCATTTTCACTATGTTGATCCTTCCTACCCAGGAGCAGGGGATGTCTTTCCATTTTCTGATATCATCTTCAATCTCTCTTTTCAGAGTCCTATAGTTTTCAGAGAACAGGTCTTTGATTTCTTTTGTTAGGCTGATTCCTAGGTATTTCAGTTTTTTGGATGCTATTGTGAAAGGAATTGTATTTCCCTCTCAGTGAGTCTGTTGCTCGTGTAGAAGAAAGCTACTGAGTTTTGTGTGTTGGCCTTATAACCAGCTACTTTACTGAATTTTGTTATTAAGTCTGGAAGACTTTTGGTGGTGTTCTTGGGGTCTTCTATATAGAGTATCATGTCATCTGTAAATAATGGCAATTTGACTTCATTTCCTAGGTTTATTCCTTTTATTTCTTTCTCTTGTCTAATTGCTGTGGCTAATGTTTCCAAAGCTATATTGAACAGGAGTGGTGATAGTGGACATCCTTGTCTTGTTCCTGATTTTAGTGTGAAGGATTTCAGTTTTTGACCATTTAGTATGATATTGGCTGTTGATTTTTCATAGATGGCTTTTATCAGATCGAGGTAGAGGGTGTCTATTCCAATTTTTTGTAGGGTTTTTATCATAAATGTGTGTTGGATTTTGTCAAATGCTTTTTCTGCATCTATTGAGATGATCATATGATTTTTGTCCTTAGCTCTGTTGATATAGCGTATTACATTTATTGATTTGTGTATGTTGAACCATCCCTGCATCCCTGGCATGAATCCCACTTGGTCAAGGTGTTCGATCGTCTTGATGATCTTCTGCATTTTCTTTGCCAGTATTTTATTAAGGATTTTTGCATCTCTGTTCATTAGTGAGATTGGCCCACGGTTCTCTTTTTTGGTTGGATCTTTCTCTGCTTTGGGATCAAAGTGATGCTTGCTTCCAGGAATGAATTCAGGAGTGTTACTTCCCTTTCAGTTTCATTGAAGAGTTTAAACAGTAGTGGGAGTAGTTCCTCTCTAAATGTCTTGTAGAACTCAGCATTGAAGCCATCAGGACTCGGGCTTTTCTTAGTTGGTAAATTTTTAATTATGTTTTCAATTTTATAGATTGATATTGGGTTGTTTAGAAATTTTAGATCTTCTTCATCCAACTTTAGTAATTCATATGATCTAAGAATCTGTTCATTTCTTCTGTGTTTTCCATCTTTTGAGTGTATAGGTTCTCATAGTAGGTGTTGATGATCCTCTGGATTTCTGGTGGGTCCGATGTAATTTCATGCTTTTTATTCCTAATTGCATGGATTTGGATCTTTTATCTCCTTTTTTTGGATAAGGTTAGCTAAGGGTTTGTCAATTTTGTTCATTCTTTTGAGTAACTAACTCTTGGCTTCATTGATTTTTTTGTGTGTCTCTCTCTTAGTCTCCATTGCATTGATTTCTGCTCTGATCTTTATAATTTCTTGCCTTGTATGAGCTTTGGGTTTGTCCTGCTCTCCTTTTTCTAGAAGCTTGAGTTTCAGCATCAGGTTGTTTAATTGGGCTCACTCTCTTTTCCTAACATGAGTATTCACTGCTATGAATTTCCCTCGGAAGAGTGCTTTCATTATGTCCCATAGATTCCGATATGTTGTATTGTCATTGTCATTGAATTGTAGGAACTCTGATTTCTTCTTTAATTTCCTCTGTGACCCATTTGTGATTCAGAAGTGAGGTGTTCAATTTCCATGTGTTTATGAAATTCTTATGGTTCCTTTTCATCACCAATTTCAAGGCACTATGATCTGATAATATACAGGGGATAACTTCAATTCCCTTGCACTTACTTAAACATGTTCTTTGAGCGAGTATGTGGTCTATTTTGGAGAACGACCTGTGTGCAGCTGAAAAGAATGCGTATTCTGATTTTGTGGGTTGGAACACTCTGTAAACATCTGTTCAGTTCATTTGTTCAAGAGTTTGATTAAGTTCTAGTATTTTGTTCCTTATTTTTTTGTCTAGTGGATCTATCTATTTGTGACAGTGGAGTACTGAGGTCCCCCACTACTATTGTATTAGTGCTTATTTGATTTTTCATGCCTGTTAATATTTGTTTTATATAGTTGGGCACATTAGTGTTTGGTACATATATGTTTATGATTGTCATCTCTTCCTCTTGGATTGTTCCCTTTATAAGGGTATAGCATCCTTCTTTGTCTCTCTTAATCAGTGTTGGTTTGAAATCCACTTGATCGTCAAAGAGGATAGCTATTCCTTCTTTTTTTAGGGTTCCTGTTGCATGAAGTATTGTTTTCCACCCTTTAACTTTCAGTCTGTGAGTTTCTTTTTGAATTAAGTATGTTTCTTGTATGCAGCATATTGTTGGATCTTGCTTCTTAACCCATTCTATTTCTTTTGATTGGGGAATTGAAACCATCAACATTGATGGTTATAACATTGATATATATTGACTTATCTTTGTCATGACTCTTTCTTTTTGTTGGATTCTTCCCCTTTGCACTTAATTTTTTGTCATGCCTGATGGGTTCATTCTGCTGGGCTTCCTGGGGATGTGATCCTCATTGTCTTTTCCTAGCATTTTGTATAAAATTTTTTGGAGTGCTGGTTTGGTATTCATGAAGTTCCTAAGGTGCTCTTTGTTATGAAAGTATCTTATTTCTCCATCAATGTTGAAAGATAATTTTCCAAGGTACATCAATCTTGGTTGGAGGTTGCTTTCCTTTAGGGCTTGAAATATGTCACTCCAAGCTCTTCTTGCCTTGAGGGTTTGTGTTGAGAAGTCTGCTGTGAGTCTGATGGGCTTTCCTTTGTATGTGGTTTGTTTCTTTTCTCTAACTGCTTGCAGATTTTTGTTCTTCTGTTGGGTTTCTGGAATCTTAATCTATATGCATATGTGTACTTTTTTTTGATCAAGACTATTTGGAGTCTTATATGCCTCCCTTATCTGTATGTCAAGTTCTTTTCCCCTGCTTGGGAAGTTTTCTGCCATTACTTCTGTGAAGAGATTTTTTATGTCATCTGCACTCTCTCCTCCTTCTCCTTTGACTCCAATCAGTCTTATGTTATTCTTCTTTGCATCATCTAACAGTTGCTGGATTGATTTCTCATGGTCCCTTACAATTTTGAAGAATTTTTCTTTTCCTGGTCACTAATTGCAATCTTATCTTCTATATCTGAAATTCTGTCCTTACATTGGCTCATTCTGCTGCATAGACTTTCAATGAAGTTTTTTATCTCCTGGAAATCTGTTTGCATTTGTTTTATGGATTCCATTTGTTTCCTATGTTGAGATTCCATCATGTTCCTCAGCTCCTCTATTTTTTTTTAATCTGTGTCCTCTCCAGATTTATTAATCATATCTTGCACTATGGGCACAATCTCTGCTGTTATCTGAGAAATTATTTCTGATTTCATTTTTTCCAGATCCTCTTTCATTGTTTGTTCAGGGAGTCCAGGTAGTTGAGTATCAGATTGTCCCATCTCCTTTCCCTTTGTGGTTGCTTTAGGTGATCTAGAAGTCTGGTTCTGAGACTTGTTTACATGTCTTCTCATTTCAACGGGGGGTGAGGGAGTTGTGCTGCTGGTGCCAGCATGGCTCACCTTGGTTCTAGGGTCTATGGTACGGTGGCCGAGAAGGTTCACTTCCTCTGTGCTTGGGTGGTTCTGGTCCTCGGCCTATTCATTTATGATTTGTATATTTTTCTATAAATATACTACACTCAGAGGAAAGTTTACTATATGGTATATGATTTAGTTAGAAAAAAAAGTTTACTTTAGAATTGTCTGAATAATTCTGATCAGGTGTTGAATTCACCATCATATTATCTACTCCTACTTAGTGATTATCCTAAAACTCAGCAGCTTAAACCCACAAATATTTATTATTTCACAGTTTCCATGGATCAGGAATTAGGGAGCAGATTTGCTCTGTAGTGCTGGGTGGTTCTCTCATCAGATTGCAGTCAAACTGTGGGCTGGGGCTGCAATAAAGTGAAGGCTTTACTGGGGCTGGTGGACCCACATTCAAGTTTATTTGTATTGTTAGCAGGTTTCAGTTTCTTGCTAGGTGTTGGATGAGTCTTTAATTTCTCCTCATGTAGCACTCTCTGTGGGCTGCCTGGATGTCCTCACAACATGGCAGCTAACTTCCTCCAAAGCAAGTGAGCTGGGGGAGGAAATAGAGCCCAAGATGAAAGCCAAGATAAAATAATCTACTTGTGGGAGGAATACTTTTGCTGCATACTATTGACCACACAGGCCACCCTTAGTACAGTGAAAGGGAACTACTCAAAGGAGTAAATACCAGCAGGCAGAGATCACTAGGTGCCATCTCGTTGACTGGTTCCCAAACCCATCTTTCTCTCTGTTTCTTTCTAGAATATTTGAAAATTCCAAGGTTCTCAAACTTTCTATTTCTCCTGTTATAATTCCTTAATAGATTTAAAAATTTCAACTGCTTTCAAACTGGTGGCCCCATTGGAAGAACTTGTTGGTAGGTGTGAAGAGACACCCAGGAAGAAGGGTCTGGGCTGTGGTTTCAGAAATTCATATCTCCCTGACCCTAAGAGCTCCACATAACTGGATCACCAACACCTGAAATACCACCCACAGAAACCCTTTGCTGTTAGCAGAAGACAATGTTTTCTGGTCAAACACAAACAAATTATCAGGACAGTTAGATCAGTGGTTCCCAAACCTGACCACTCATTAGACTCTCCTGGGAAGCTGTCTACTAATTCTTGGTTTTTTTTGGTACTGGCAATCAAACTCAGGACTTAGGGTATACAAGGTGGAGGTACTGTCTACTAATTCTTGAGTCTTCCTGGGTTCACTGATTAGGCTCTCCAGAGGTGAGCTCCTAGAATCTGCATTTGGTGACTTCTCAGGAGGTTCTGAGAGAGTTGGTAATGCAATGATGTAGGTCATCAGTGTGTGGACAGCAGAGCCTCTCCAGAGAGTTTCAGTGGGAGGGGTGTCTGTCTATAAAGAGTCTGTGTTTCTTTCCATTTCCATCTGCTCAATGTGCAGAGTGAGATAGAGTACTCCTCAGACTCTTTGAGAGCCTTCTTGTTCCTCCTCTGCCTGCTCTTTGGTTCCCATCACGTCAGCCTTGGAGGTGGAGTGGTCTGTCAACACCATGGGCTTGTGACAGAGTGAAAGAATCAACTTTATCTTCTTCACTTCAGACTTCTTTTTGTGAATCTACCCTGGGAAGTTCAGTGACTTATGGTTAAGAGGACACTCGGCCATCTCTTGACACAGGCAGGGGATGGTTCCTCACTGGCAATGAAAGAACACAATCTGTCAGGTGTGGTGCCACAGGCCTATAATCCCAGCACTCTGGGAGGCCAAGGCAGGAGGACTGCAAATTCAAGCCCAGCCTAGGCAATTTAGTGACTTAGCAAGACCCTGTCTCAAAAAATGAAAAGGGCCGGGGATGTAGCTCAGTGTGCAGGCCTTCAGTTCAACCAATCCACAGTACCACAAACACAAAAATGAACCAAAACAATGCAATGCTTTGGAGAGTTGTCCTCTATTATGTATGAGATTATAGTTTGTGGACTGGATGAATCTAGAGACTGTTTTCTCACCTATGGAAAAATATTCAAGGCATGTGAAAGTTCTTAAAAACAAATGTTAAAAACCAGTATTTATTTTTTCATTCTTTCACTGGACAAATATGTACTGAGCCTCTAAGAACTTCACTACCCCCTTCTACCACTCCAGGTGTATGGATGCCATCGCTGTTCTGAGAATAAACAGGCACCCTCTGCCGTGAGAAGCCCACTCCTGCTGCTCCTTCAGCCTGGAACATTCTGACCTAGCATGTGCTTGGCTGACTTCCTCACCTTCTTCAGGTCTTTCCTTAAATCTCACCTTCTCAATGAGGCTAACATGGACTGTTCTTAAAAATTTTTTATTAGTACTTGTTTGCAGTACATAATGATAACATTCATTGTGGTGAGTTGGTACATGTGCATAACATATCTTAATATTTTTATTTTTAATTGACACATAGTAATTCTACACATTGATATGCCACGATATGACATGTCAGTGCCTGTAAACAGGACACAATGACCAGATCAGGGCAACTGGCAATGTCATCTCAAACATTATTTCTTTGTGTTGGGAACATTCAAAAGCTCTACCAGACATCCTGAAACTTTCAATTAATTGTTGTCAACTATAGTTATCTTAGTGTGTAACAGGACATTAGAAGTAATTCCTCTTCCCCAACGTCCCCCTTATATGAACTGTCCATCCTCTCTCTGGTCCCCTTCTCCCTCAATTAAAACTCTGATAAATGTAATTCTATTCTCTCTCTCTCTCTCTCTCTCTCTCTCTCTCTCTCTCTCTCTCTCTCTCTCTCTCTCCCCTTTGGTATTGGGGATTGAACTCAGGACCTTGTGCTTGTGAGGCAGGCAGCAGAACCACTGAGCTAAATCCCCAGCCCCTATTCTCTTTTTGTTTGAGATCAACCCCATAGCCTCTGTACATGTGTGTTTGTCTTTCTGTGCCATTTTTACTTATATAATGCCCTTCAGTTCCATCCCTGCTCTTGCAAATGGCAGACTTTCATCCTTTTTATGGTTGAACCATATAATTTAGTATGCTTGTCATGTATTGTTTGAGTTCCTGTTATTTTTTTCCAGTACTGGGAATTGAACCCAGGGCTTTGTATGTTCTAGGCAAGTGCCCCACCACTGAGCTACATTCTCAGGCTGGGTTCTTATTCTTGAATTTAAATTTTACCAGGCAAGAATCTTTGTCTGTTTTCTTCAGCATGCGTCCTAACAGACACTGGTTAAGTATTTGTTGAAAGGATAAATTGGGTGCTGGATAGTGGCAAACAATATCACTGCTGTTCTAAAGCTTATAATTTTTTGAATGATACCATTAAATGAATAATTACAGAAATAGTGATAACTATGATAGCTGAGATGAAAATGAGGAGCTCCACATGGTCATTGGGGGCAGGGATAATATTTAGTAGCATCACTTAGCCAGAGACTAGGAGGTTGAATGGAGTAACCAAGCTAACTAAAGCAGGGAAGAGAGAACAAAGACCCTCCTAGACTTCAAATAGTTTTCAGTAGCCTAGATTCTTGTAACAAGTGAGAATGTTTATAGTCTCACCTGGATCTGCCTCCCTTTTCTCTTGAAATAACTGTCTAAGTCTCAAAAATCTACTGTCAAGATTTAAACATCACAAATAGGAAGAAAAGGGGCAAAGGGGAAGGAAGTGGGAGGGCTAGGGGAAAGGATAGAAGGGAATGGGATTAATATGAGAAAATGGAAAAATAGGAACAAAATCTTTGTAAATAGGGAGGAATGGAGGGGTTGAAGGGAGGGCTGGGCAAGGTGAAAAATAAGAACCAAGAGAGATTGTGTAAAGGTGCAAATTTCCAATGATGGATGTCATTATATTGTATACCT
The DNA here is from genome assembly GCF_053883595.1 of Heterocephalus glaber. NCBI lineage: Eukaryota > Metazoa > Chordata > Mammalia > Rodentia > Bathyergidae > Heterocephalus > Heterocephalus glaber. The sequence continues at coordinate 34,011,237 of NW_028258325.1, forward strand.
AAAATGTACCAATGATTAGAATGAATAATCGATAATGTCAAATAGGAAGAAAAGGTCCAAAGGGGTAGGGGCAGTGGGAGGGGCAGGGGAAAGGAAAGAAGGGAAAGGAAAAATGATGAGAAATCGAAAAAATGGAAATAAAGCCTTTGTAAATAGGGAAGGGTAGAAGGGTGAAGGGAGGGCTAGGAATGGGGAAAAAATAAGAACCAAGATGCATTATGTAAAGGTACAATTCCCAATGAGAAATGTAATTGTGTTGTATACCTATAATGTACCAATAAAAGAATTAAAAAAAAAAGATTTAAACATCACAAATATAGTTAAAAAAAAAGATTTGAACATCAACCTCAAAGAATTCTGTCTGCTGTAAATGGGCTTCTCTAGTGAATTAACGTTCTTTGTCTTCTTAACTTCTCCCTAATCACATGAAAATAAATGTGAAGCAAATTTTCTGACCTCAAGTATCAGTCCACTGAATAAAGCAAGTTTAAATATTCTTGACAATAAAGCAAGAGTTTCAGAGGTATCATCAAGTGTTTAAAAGATGTGTTTGTCTCAGAAATCAAACCACACATAGGCTGAAGTAAAAGTTCTGAGTACAGAGAGCAAATCCTCAGTTCATGAGATGAGTATTTCCCCAGGTGTTTTTACAAGCACCAGAAATAAAGCAATGCACAGGGCAACTAAAGAAAATGTCTGTGAGGCTTAGGAGGTCAGAGTTATAACAGTGAATCACCTGTGAGAGATCACCTGGCTGCATTAGGAGGTTTCCCTTTTTCATTTTTTCACAAGATCAAACATATAAGAAAATATGAAAGTATGGAATAATGAATCAGTGGTAAATACATGAAAAAGATTAGAAGTGCTTAATTTACTAATAGTCCTTAAAAAGTCACTTGCTAATTCACTTTTGAGGATTCATGTACTCCTCCATCTCTCTCCCTCTGGAACTGGGGTTCAAACCCAGAGTCTCGAGGCTGCTAGGCAAGTGTTCCACTACCTAGCTCATCCCTGGCCAAAGGAGCTCAGTCTCTGAACTAAAAACAGGAGGAAAAATAATGTCTTTTCTTGAGCCCTGTGGTTCGGGTTTCAGAGCTGCCCAGGAGATGAAGCCACAGAGGGCACCTGAAAGCCAGAGTTGGCGCTGGAGAAGGGGGAGCACTTAGGTTTTTTCATCAGAGGATAGAGCCACATCTCCACTAGTAAAGCCTCTGTGGGGTCTGAGCTCTGTTTCGGTTTGTTCACATTTTATTTAGTTCTTGCTGAGTTAGCCAGATCATGAAGGGAAGCGTTCCACCTTCAGCTGAGGGTTTTGATCACATTAAAGAAAGCAATAACTACCTCAGGCTTTCCCTCTGCATCAGTGACTGCTATAACAAACAACCCCACAATCTCAGTGGCTTGAAACAATAATGACTTTTATTTATTTGTTTGGTTCACTTAATGCTACATGTCCATTTTGAGTTGGGCAAGAGCCATTGACTTCTTACATTTAGGAATTTCTGTTGATGGAGCAATTACTATCTCTAACACTAGGGATCAAAAGATTGGAGTAGGGCTGGGGATTTAGCTCAGTCGTTTTGCTGCCTGCTGTGCAAGTGCAAGGACCCGAGTTCAATCCCCGGTACCAAAAAAAAAAAAAAAAGATTGGAGGAGAAAGAACTCTGGAGGATCTCACACTGGCAATTAGTTGGTTATCACTCATTGCATATAACTAGTTAAATAACCCCAGGGGGGCAAGGAAATACACTCATACTATATTCCTGACAGGATGAAAATCAGAGCTACCTGACATATAGATTTAATAGCTGTCATGCCAGTCCTTGATTTAGCTAGTTGTCACTGGGTATAACACCCTCTCCGGAAGAGACGGGAGCACTTCTTTGCAAGGGTCAACAGAGCTTGAAAATTGTTTTCCCTCTGATCTTATGTGAGAAAAATAGAGCAATATTCTGCTGGGTGATGGAGGAAGTAACAGAAGGGGGAATGTTAAGAATCTACATCTGTTGTACTATGTCATTTTTATTCTGTGTATTTTTTGCTTGACACTGTGTCAAGACTAATGGTTGTTTTAGCCGGCATAATGGTACGCACCTGTAATACCGGTGGTTGTGAGGCTGAGGCAGGAGTATCAAGAGTTTGAGGCCAGCCTGGGCTACATAGTGAATTCAAGACCAGCTTGGATTACATAGTGAGACCCTGTCTCAAAGACCAAACCAAACCAAACAAACAAAAAGCTCATCCCATCACCACCCGCATTTTTCTTTAATCCAAATGCTACACTGATTTTTGTTCATTGTACCTGTCAGGCTAAACTTAACTCTGCTGTGGTTATAAACAATCTCCAAATCTCAAGCCCTTACTGTAACAAGGCATTATTTCTCCTTTATGATACACCCACCCACTGAATGGAGACTCTGCTCCCCTTTGTCACTCAGAGACCTGGGGGGTGAACCGCATTGCCACAATCCCCCTGCAGCTGGAACTGGATATGACCATACCAAAATGGTTCTTCAAGCTTCTTCCTGGAAGTAACACACATCACTTACACTGAAAACTCACTGGACAAAGTGCCACATGGCTATACTTACTTTCAAAAAAGTAGGAAATAGCAATCCTATCACCTCCCCAGAAAGGGGTCAAAACTAGGAAAAATTAATGAGGAACCTCAAAGATTACCTATCCTACCAGATAAAGAACACACTCTTTTGAACGAAATTGCTATGTTAATTTTTAGAGAGGCTCAGAGTTGGTGGCTGATACTACAGTATAGAGTTGATCATTTGAGGAAGAACCTGACTTTTTTACCAAAATAAATGGCCTCCTTTGATTTGGTCAGTGGTAACCTGAGAGTATGAATCTAAGTGGCCAGTAACAACAGTACTTAGTAAGATCAAGCAGTTGGGTGTCCTATGAACCAACAATTGTCTTTGACCATGTATACTCTAGGGAGCTATTGCATAAGTGTACCAAGAGATAAACAAAAGAAAGCTTACAATGTTATATGATGGTAAATAAAAAGAAATTTAAAAGTCCATCAGTAGGAGACTTGATGAATAATTATTCTGTGTACCTTCAAAGGAATACTATATAGCCTTGTTCTTATGGCTTAGATCTAGAAAATAGTGTGCTTATAAAATAGTGTATTTATTTAGCCTATGAATATACTCCAGTTTACTTTAAATCATCTTTAGATTACTTACAATTCCTAACAAAATGTACATACTATGCAAGTAGTTTTTATATTGTTTAGGCCACTGTGCTCGCTCTTTCACAGGTGTTTGTTCTCCCTCTGCAGAGTACACTTTTTTCTTGCTTTTAATTGGCCTGACTCTGCAGAGCACATTTCTTTTCGTACCTTTAATAAATGTAAAACCTGGCTACCTTTTGTACTTGTTTTCTCCAATTTGTTCTGGTCAAGAAGAACCTAGAAAGCTTCTCTAGAAGGAGTCCCCTGCACCCCAGAACTCCATAATACTTTGAGGTCAGATTGGGCTACATAGTAAGACTCTGTTTCAAAAACCAAAACTAAACAAAAGCTGGACTTAGTGGTGCACACCTGTAACCTCAGATACCTGGGAAGCTGAAGCAGGAGAATTGCAAATTCGAGCCCAGCCTGAGTAACTTAGCAACTTTGTGAGATTTATCTCAAAATAGAAAAATAAAAAAGGACTGTGTGAAGGCCCTGAGTTCAACCCCCAGGACCATAAAACAAGGGTGGGGACTAAGCTCCTTGTATCATTTCCTAAAGCATGTGGCTCAGCCAACACGCCCCCCCCCCCCCCAGCCCAACCCAAGAAGGCTGTCTTCTCATCCCAGCCCTCTGTCTCCGGTTCTCTTCTCATTCCTGGGGAAACGTTTTCTTTGTATTGAGGACTGGGTGGAGGAGAGTGAAGGAAGTCCTTTCCCTAACCCCTTTGTCACTTTTGTGCCTTCTCACTGGTCCCCCGAAGGGATAGGCTTTTAGACACAGAAGTCAGGAACTCTCCTTTGTTTCTTCTTTCAGCCAGTCCCATCCTGCCCTTGAGGCAATGGAAAAGAAAGACCTAGATGCTTGAATGGAGGCCAGGGAGATTGTGCCAATGTAAAATGGTTCAGCCAATCTGGAAAACAAGATTCTGGCAGTTCCCCCTTCAAAAGGTTAAAATAGACTTACCCTTTGACCTGGCGATTCTGCCATGCATGTAAATCCAAGAGGAGTGAAAATACATATTCACACCAAAACAAATGTTCAAGCAGTGTTATTTATAAGAGCCAAGAGTGAAGACAATCCAAACATCCCTCAACTGATGAATGGATAAATAAAATGCTTTATATCTATACAACGAAATATTATTTGGCAGTAAAATAAATGAAGTGATGACACATAATACAATATTGGATTAAACTTGAAAGTATTATGGGAAATGAAAGGAGCCTGACACATAAGACCACAAATTGCATGCTTTCATTTTTATGAATGTCCTGAATAGGCAAATCCCTAGAGACATAAAGTAGATTAGTGTTTGCCTATGTCTTGAGGGGATGGGGCGAGGGGAAGGGGAGTAACTACTAATGGTTACAGGATTTCCTTTTCAGATGATGAATGTTCTAAAATTGATTATAGTGATAGTTACACAACTTTGTAAATACACTGAAACCATTGAGTTCTATACTTTAAATGGGTGGATTGTGTGGCATGTGATTTATAACTCAATAAAGGCGCTTTTTAAAAAAAGTGAATCAATTGAAAAATACTGCTTTCTCCCCTCCCCCAAACTATTTTCCAACTACATGCATATCATGTATATTACAGATATTTTAAAAATTGCAAGCAGACCCTACAGATAGGTTACTCTACTTTCTCTCCTAAATATGTGTTAGGTGCCTACTTTGATCAAAGTACCATGGTAAGATACTGTGGAAATTCAAAGACAAATACGGCATGTCTTTTCCTTTGTTAAGCTCACAATGTGATTGTTTCCATCCGTTTGACTTCTAGCTGTTGTGATCTACAAATGGTATCAATTATTTATTTCACCTGTCCAAATTAACATCACAAACTTCAATGAGTTGAGGGCAGCAGTTAAAATAATCAAGAGGATAGAAGGATTCTGTAGGAAGTAATACTAAAAAGATTTCAACTTTTTAGTCAGTAGAGACATATGCGGAGTGCTTGAACTGAAATGTATGTGCTAAATCTAGGAGTTTTCAACTTTAGAACCTTTGAAGTATCCTTGTTCCACCCTTTCAGTTGACCCTTCATATCCATGGACTCCACATCTGTGTTAAAAAACCAAGAGGTTAAAAATATTTGCCTAAAAATTCAGTCTGTACTAAACATGTGTAAAGGTTTTGCTTGTTATTATTCCCAACAATGCAGTACAACAACTGTTTGTTTGGCATATACTGTACATTTTACTAGGCAATATAAGGAATTCAGAGATAATTGAAAGTATACGGATGTGTATAGGTTCCATGTAAATACCATGTCATTTTGTTTTCTCTTTTTTTTTTTGGTACCGGGGATCAAACTTGGGTCCTTGTGCTTGCGAGGCCAGCGGCCGAACCACTGAGCTAAATCCCCAGCCCCAACACCATGTCATTTTGTATAAGGGACTTGGGTATCCACAGATTTTGGTATCCTCAGGGGAGGGGATCCTGAAACCAATCCCATAAGGGTCCCAAGCATTAGTAAACCAGACTCTGGGCTGAGATGCAGACATAGATATGTCTCGGTCTTTGAAACTTCCCATCTCATTTCAATGTGCAGCCAACGTTAAAACTACAGGCTTATAGGCTTAAACCAAGCAGTCAACTGAAATATAAGGAAAGTGATACATTAGAAATGTGGGGGATGTTAATAATATAAGGACTATTTTACTTATCAGAGAATATGTCTGGAAGGTTAAGCCATTCCCCTGAGTGGCTGTCTGGTTAAACCTGATACAAATATAGCACAGTCCCTCCTCAGTTGTCGGATGGTTCCCAGCTTGAACTTTCCACTACTTGAACAGTGAAGTTCGAGAAAAATCTGCTTGGTGTTTGTAACTTTGCTCAATAGTCAATGGAAAACCTGACTTTAAAAAACCCTGTAGGGGCCAAGAGTGAGTCACTGGTCATTGAATCTCCTGCTAACACAAAGAGGGGACACTTAGTCTAAGGACCACGCTCACCTAGACAACCTTTAGTGCTTGTGTTAGTGCATTAAAGCATTCACCACTGTGCTTTCATTGTGTTTTATGTGCATAAAATATCATAATCATGGCTCCAAAGAAAGTTAGTGAAACCAGCAGTAAAGGTGAGAGGAAAACTGAGAACCACAATAGAGTTAAAGAAAGAAATCGTTGCAAAATTTTTTAAAGTCCTGGAAAAATGAATTTGTAAGTGTAATTTGGGGGCCTCAGAACCAATTATTTGGTTTTACATTCATTCTTATGAAAAAAATATGTTCAGTTTTCAAACCTTTCTGGGTTCAAACACAAATTTGGAATGAACTGAGTTGGACAACCGAGGTATCACTGTACATGGCCCCCAAAATCCTATTTATGACAAAGAACTGACAGAGGGACAAATGTGTTAACAAACCAAGAAAGGAAACATTTGGGTTAGGATCTAGAAGGGCCCGTCATCGGTGCATTAAAATGGTGAAGCTAGGCTGAAATACACGTGTTGAAGTATGTGTATCTAGGGAGAACTGAGCAGGAAGTAAGAGAGGTAGGAAATTTAGGAATTAACTCCTCAGCTGGCTGGGTTAAGGTGGAATTGGTATAGGACACAGGGTTAGGAGGGCCTACAGGCCATCATGAAGGCCAATCAAAGATAGCTGGGTCCCATTTCTACCATTTGCGCTTCACATCCTGAAAGGCAACCACATTCTTCCCTACAACAGCCAATAGTGTCTCCTCTCAAAATCCGAATAGTGGGCTGAATAGCTGGCCTTCCGTTCTGGCTCAGTGATTCCAACATTCATTAGACATTAGGCTTGCATTTATTTTTCTATTTTTTCAGGGTTTTTGTGTGTGTGTGTGTGTGTGTCTAAATTGAGATGAAAATTATGACTGGAAGTCTTTGTCCACCATATGATATGAGCAGGGACAAAGGCTTCTGTGTTTGCTCAAGGCTCTATGCCGAACAGGATGCATTTTAGACATCATGGTTTCTTTTTCGTTTTTTGTTTTGTTTTGTTTTTGTTTTGCAAAGCATTATTCCTTCAGTAGCTGTGGAATTAAACACAGAATGTCAAACTCCATATGATTGGGGTCTTGGCACCGGAGTTATATGCTTGGCACTAGGACCTATTTCCTGGTACAGGAACCTAGAGGAACTGCTTTCCTGTTATGTTTCAACTGTCCAGCTCCACTATCTTCTCTCCCAGGGGATCCAACTAACATAACTTGGTTGTGGGGAAACCCCACCCAGACTTTTAGGATGGGTAAGCAAGATTTCCCATGGTAGAAAGTCTGTGTGCAAAGCAGAAGCAAAGTGTGCCTTGGAAGGGCCCAAGGGGAGGGTCAAATCACAGTGCTATGAAGGACCCTGGCAGCACAATTTAACTGGTATGTCTGAAATAAGCTAAACTGACTATCTGAATAGATCATACAGGGAGCTGTTTGACAGTTCATTTTCTCTTTTCAGTACATTATAAAGTACTTTTTAACCCAAGTTTCAATTGCTCATAAGATTGAGTCCTGGCATTTTTAAAAAGTCAGGGTATTTGAGATTTTAAAACCCTTGTGCTGTGAAAGATAATGAATCCTAGAATTTTAGTTCTGCTAACACAATTACAAAATAAGATCATATTTTTTTTGCAAAGAAAATGGGTTTTTGGTGAGTATGATTTTGATTTTGATGGGATGGATTGATTCATGATGTTAAAGTTGGAGAAAGGGGTGAGACTTTGATATAGGAGATGCTAGATTTGTGTTCTCTGGGTTATCTGTGATAATATCTCTTTATCTGACTACGAGTTGGAAAAACCAAGGTGTTGTTAAGTGTTGGAATTGTCTCAATTTTGCTTTTAATTTTATACGTTGACACTGTTTGATTAAAGCCTTGCACATTTAGTTTATTTTCTTAACATTTGTTATAGAAGCAGCCAAAGTTCTGCAGATCTGTAAATAAATTGTATCTAATTGTACATAACCTGGGTTACATTCTTGGGTGAATCATATCAACATCGGAGGAATGTTTAAATAAACACTCTACAGAAGGTCAGGCAGAGGTTAAAGAGTTCACTCTCCTCTTCATACCAAGTTCCTTCAGTGCTTACAATTCACTCTTGCAATTTTTTATTTTACTCAACAAAAATTTAAAAACAAAAAATTCATGATCAACCCTAGTAAAAACTGTTAGTAGTCTATTATCATTCCTCAATACAAGAGCATATTAGTCTTTTACTAATCAATCTAAACAAATTCCTAAATAAAAATCATTGCCCCTAAAGTGTCACAATATAAAAACCGTTTGCTAGAGATATTTTTCTTATAATGACATCAATAGGAGTTTCACCTTTTATCAAAGCTTATGGGTGGAGTGCGCCTTGAATGAAAAGGCACATATATAAAAATAAGTTAGAACTCTACATTTACTTTATGGTCCTAGTGACACTTAGCTCCTCTAACTTCTCACTATGATAGCCATGCCAGTCAGCTTTCTATTGCTGTGATCAAACACCTACCTTACATACACAATTTAAAGGAGAAAAGATTTATTTTGGCTCACAGTTTCAGAAGTTTCAGTCCATGGTTGGCTGGCTCCCAGACAAACATAGCAGAGATAAGCAGCTCACCTCAGGGCAGCAAGAAAGCAGAGAAAGCAAGGAAGAGCCAGAGGGAAAGATGTAGGGACAGGGGACAGGATATACTCTTCAAAGGCATATTCCTAGTGTCATAATTCCTACTCCTAATAGCCCATTTCGCTATGAACTCTTCAATGGATTAATACACTGTTGATTAGCACCCTTTTTACATGAGTCACTGTGGAAACATTTCATATTTAAACCTAAGAGTAGCTTTTATCTTTGAGAACAGTGATCGACACATGACCTATGTTGGTTCCTTAGGTTTCAGTGATTGGTCCTAAATAGATATTATGCAAGATCAACCAATTTTAGTCCTTTCCTGGAATTTTTAAGCCATAGACTGGAAATGATTCTTCTTCTTTTTTTTTTTTATCAGAAAGCTATTGGAATCCAGGCCCAGCATCAGAAACCATGTTGACTGTCCTTTTGGAATGTGAGAGAATGAGGCAACCAACAAAAGAAAAGCAAAGAGAAACAAATGGATAGTCTTAGGAGAACCATGAAAAGTGAAGACAATAGCTAAGTTCAGTGACATTGGCTTATAGTCACAGGTTCTTGAGAGGCTGAAGCAGGGGGATCACTTAGAGTTGAGGACAACATAGCAAGATCCCCTCTCAGAATAAAGAAAAGGCACTAGAGTTACTCAAGTCTAATTGTTGCTTGGCTGTAGGGGAAACTATGGCAGGAAAGTGTATCTATTACTGGATGCTGCTGAACATGTTCCTCCATTACATCATTCAGGATGTCCTTTGTAAAGCAACTCATCTTCTACTCTTTTTGTTTCCTTGTGGAGATGGATCTCTCTTGCCACAGTTCTAGGCTCTCACAACTTCTTACTTCCTCCTATGGTAGACTGGGAGCCAAATTTGACTGTTAAGTCAAAGAAGGAAGTAGGTATGCTCAGCTAATCTCCTGCCTCTTTCTTGTCTTCAGACATTGACCTGTGTTCTAGTCTGCTTTGATGATGTGTATGCTGATGTACTTAGAGAGAGAGAGAACACATATATGATGGATTCATGGATAGATAGGACAGATGGATGCACCATTATAGAATAAAGCTAGAATAGTAGAATATTAAAGTAGAATTTAGACAGCTGGTACATAGGTCTTGTTAAATTCTTTCAATTCTGCTGTGTGTTTGAAATTTTTCATAGTAAAAAGTTGGAAAGTGTCAGTATGGATTACAATAGTCTAGTTTCACCCAGGCCTTTGATATAAGTTGAGAAGCAGAGATTGGATTTCTTTAAAAGAGTCTGGTATCAGGTATTGAGTTTTGAGACCACATTGGTATTACAACTAACTGTTAAGTCTAGGTGTACAGTTTCAAAAAGTGGCCAAACAGGTCATACTAGAGATTATCTATGAGCTGCAATTCTTCCTCACTTGTGGAAGCTATTGCTTTATTCATTGGCAGAAATTTTGAAATGCTACTCTTTTTCTCAAATAGTGGAAACTGGATATTTGGGTACTTGAGGGGAGGTAGAAATAAATGGGGTAGAGGAAAGATATTTTATATCTTCATTGAGACAATAATTATAAAATGCTTAACACATTCCCTGAACAAGTTACCAATAATATTCACTACGATTATAATTAACTTACCTAAAAAATCATATGTAAGTGTAACATTGTAGTGGATTTTATTGTATCTGCAAAAAATGTATGTCCAAGTTCTATGATGAGGTCATTTTGCACTTTGAGTTGGACCCTAAGCCAATGACAGGTGTCCCAGTAATAGCAAGGGGAGAGATACAGAAATGGCCATGTGAAGATGGAGGCACAGACTGGACTGATGATCCAGAGGCCAAGGAAGGCTGGGAGCACTTAGAGGCTGAAAGAGACAAGGGAGGGTTCTCCCCTAGCCCATCAGAGAAGTGTAGCTCTCCTGACACCTCGATTTTGATAGAAAAAAATTTTAAGTCCTCAGTAGTAATTTGTTATAGTAAATTTAGGAAACAAATAGGATGTTAAACTACTAAAACGGGTGTGAGAAGGTACTGTGTGTGTGTGTGTGTGTGTGTGTGCATTTGGCAGTGGAACACTATGGATCAGAATGGGAAGGAACCATGTGGAGGAGGTTTCAAGCATCACAACTATCCTTTCCTTGTAGCAGGCACCAGAAATGGAAGTGTGCTGTGCTTTGAAAACCACTACTTTGTTTTTGGGTGTACACGGGGCCCTCAACTGGGCTGACTGAATAAAAGGGGTATAGATAATAATTGTAGCATATTCGATACAGAGCAGATAATAATCACCCTAAAGAAATGTTACTCTGCATTTTGTTGCCTAGGCAACACAGGCAAGGGAAAACAAATTCTCTACTGAAGCCATTTACATGAGAATATATTAAGATATTGGCTCTCATATCAATTTTCAAGATCCCTTGATGCCTGCTGAGAAAAATGGCTCAGTCATTTTTACAGTTATATTATTTCCTGGAATGTTGGAAAAATGCTGAAGTGATTTAGACAAGATAAATGTCAGTCTTTGAGTTTATAATCTTAGCTCTGTGCGTCTCCACTTCCAGTCCTTTGTTATTTATCCATTGTCGTCATAGGTTTCAGCCATCCTGGTTTTTATTTAACATTTTTTCACTCTGTTTTCTTAATAAAATGGAGAAAAAATAATAACACAAGTAATTTATGTCCATTGTAAAATTATTAGAAGACACAAAGAAGTCAAATGGAAACAGAATTTTATTACTCATAGTCATGTTAATCAAAGATTGTCACTGTTAACACATTGGTGTAAATCCTCACTGAATTTTTCTATGCCAGTATAGCTTTCTTCCTATTTGATTATATATTATAATCACTGGAAAATTAATAAACATGGAACATTCATTTTGGGGGTACTGAGGATTGAACCCAGAGCCTTCACACTGAGATATATCCCCAGACATCTTTTAATTTTATGTTTTGAGACTGGATCTTGGTAAGTTGCTAAGTTGCTCAGTTGTGGTTCCTACTCATGATCCTCCACCTCTGCCTCCCAGAGTATGGGATTGCAAACATACGCCACTGTGCCCAGTAACATAGAACATCTTTAATGACTATATATTTTAATAACATACAATTTTAATAACGTGCTACAATTTATTTAATAAATCCCTTATTGTTGGACACATATGTTACTGAAACTATTCATTATTATAAGCAATACTGAAGTGAGTGCTTATTACCCATTGACCTTTTTGTTTTTCAGTGCTGGGGATCGAGCCTAGGACTTGGGCATGCTAGGTAAGCACTCTACCACTGAACTACATCCTCAGCCCCACATATTAATCTTCAAAGCACATCCATTGATCTTTTTTAAAAAATTGATGCCAGAGTGGCCTCAAAATCATTTAGTAGGTTTACTCTGTCAACTGTTCCACTTGACCAGGCACAGCACCTCTTCCTTAAAGTAGTCAGTGTGGAACTCTTCAGATAATGAGAAACAGAAACATCTGCTGGTAGTCAGAGTATTAGCCCACCACATTTTGGGTCAGTTGTATTAATCCTCTCATGAAATGTCTGTTCCTGTTCTTTGTTCACACTGACTTATATTGTCCTAAAGCACTGTACTTACTTGTACTTTTAACTGACTTTGTGTTGCTGGGCATTGTGGTGCGCACCTGGAATCCCAGCATTCTGCAGGCTGAGGCAGGAACACTGGAGTTCAAGGCCAGCCTGGACTACATAATAAGACCTTGACTCAAAAAGAAGTCTTTGCGCTCTCTTTTCTTGCTCCTTCTTCTGTGGGCTTGATCCCCCGGGGTCTGACATACTGAAGACACCTACCACTGAACTACAACCCCAGCTCTTTTGGTTTTTTTTTAACTTTTTCTTCTGATTAACTCCAGTCCAATTCTATGTATTAGCACAATTCTATTCCCTTACATGTTAATATGTATTGTGTTATATTGTAATTTCATGCATATTTATTGGTTCATGGTCAACACAGGTGAAAATAATCGCTGAAATAATTGTTCTTCTTATTTTTAGATTATTAATTAATTAATTCAGTCCTGAGGTTTGAACCCAGGGACTTGACAGCGAGTTACATCACCAGCCCTCTTTATTTATTATTTTGAGGTAGGATTTTACTACGTTGCCCAGGCTGGGCTTGAATTTTTTTTATCCTCCTGTCTCAGCCTCCTAAAGTGTTTGGATTATAGGCCTGTGCCACCAAACTCAGCCTCATTAGAATTTTTTACACCTTGAAAGTTCTATGCTATAGACTTTTTTTCCATTCTAAAAGTATTCTAAGATATAGTTTAAAATATAAGAATAGACATTTCAAGCTCTTGGTAAATACATTTATAAAGATGCAGATAGTTCAATGCACAGGATTTTGAGTCAGACAGAACTGAGCGAAGATGGAGTTTGTTATGTACTAGCCAGATGACTTTGAGTTGTTTACTGATCTTCCTAAGGCTCAGTTTTCTGACCTATAACTGAGGAGCATCATAGTCACTTGATAGTTTCTGTAAAGTACAGTGCTCTCTACATGGGAAGCAAACAAGTACAGGTGACTATTATTAATATTATGAGGTGGAGAGTAGAAATGCTAGCACGCCCATATTCTCCTACTTTACTTATCCTTAATGCAAAGCATTACAAATTACTTAAATCAAGTAATTGATGCTAAGAAAAAACAAATGAGATTAACATTTGCTCTGCTACTCTGTATTAGGCTGGTAAAAACACTGTACAGTCAGCCTTCCATGTCTGTAGGTTCTGCAACAACAAATCTCAACAAATCTCAAATGGGAAATATTTGAATAAAAATGCATCCATACAAAACATGTACAGACTTTTTTCTTTTTTTCCTTGTTCTCTAAATAATACAACAACTATTTTAGCACTACATTGTATTAGGTAGGAGCAATGTAGAGATGCTTTACAGTATAGTATATGGGCAGATATCTGTGTGTTACATGCAAGTGTTGTGTCATTTTACATGAGGGGCACCTCAGGTATCTGGAGGTACCTCACCCACCAAATTGAGAGAAGACTATGTTCTTTGAGATACCGCACAATTTAGTTTTAGATTTTATGCATTCCTTCTTAGGAAGTGTGTATGACATGAATTTAAGGCAGGAATTATGAATGCAAATGACTTGCAGGAACCAAGTAACTACCATCAATGAATGGAGCAGGAAATATATGTAAATATAAGAGGTGGCAGGGATTGTGGCAAATGGGAAAGACATACACCTCTTTCCCAGGGAGCAGCTGCTACTGGGCTCTGGCTTTTACAACACAGGTAGGCAGAGCCAGCCTCCTCTTCTAAGTTTTCTAGAGAAGGTGGAAATCAAGCTGTCTTTTGTTTCTTTCCATGAAGTTTCCTAATTTCTAGAAGTTGGCAACTAATTCAAGCATTGTTTTAAAATACTGTGCAGGCCAAACACCCATGTTTGCAGCCTAGAGTTGAATCATGTGGGTCACTAGTTGATAACCTTTGATTAGAGATATCATTAACATTTTCAAGAAGCACGTAAAAGTTTGGACATTTTCAGGGTTTAAAGGATGACAAAGCATTATGCAAATTTTGAGCCATGTAGGCAAACTACTTTTAATATCTTCTGTAGTCCATTTGCATTAAATAGTTCATTTTTGAAAGAGCTCACACAGTATATTTTAACTCCTTTCATCCGACAACTAATTCCTATTGAGATGCAGCTGGATCTGTTTCCAATCTTGGCCTCTTGAGGAAACAGTACAGGGAGTTTCTAAGTTAACTTCTTTCTCCTCACAGGCCTCTGAATGATTTAGCTGGAGAAAGGCCCCTAGCTCAACAGGCAGATGGCAGTAAGAAATTTTTTTCCAGTGCCTGCCTCGGCAGTAAGAAATTAACTTGAACTTCAGCAAGGCTGAGGTTTCCATGGGAACAGAGGAAGCAGCCATACTGCCTGGCACTTGAACTGAATAGGAAACAGGCTCTCAGTCTGCACAATTTTAGAAATGGCTGCATTATTCCAGCCTTTTTCCCATATGTATTTAGTTTTTCCTTCCTAAAGGGCTTTAACTTTAGTTGATAAAAGAAAAAATGATGATGCTTTGTTACATGCTTACATAAGTTCAAGTGTCTCTATGTATGTATCAGATAGGAGAAACTGTAAGCATTTCTAATTTCTGCAGCCTGAAAATCATTAATGAGCTTTAGCAGTTTTCATCACAAAAACTGTATTTTTTCCTAGGTAAGCAAGAACATGCAGAAAATTGTTTTAGTTTTCGCTTGCTATAAAAATAGATGTTTAAATAAATTTGATTTTATTCTGTCAATATAGTTGTCTTTTTGGAATAAAACATACTATGAGTTTGTATTTTGTCTGAACTTCCAGGCACTCATTAACATGTGAGGAATAAGCCATTCCCAAGAGTACTTCTGCCTTCTAAATTAATGCTAGAAGACAGCTAGGGGTGTAGCTCAGGGGTAGAGCTGTCTGCCTAACATGTGCAAGGCCCCGAGTTCCATCCTCACCATCCAAACAAAATTATAGAAGAAAGTTAATCTTACCATGCCTTTCTTTTGTCTGAGGCAGATTAAGAAGGAAATTTAAACTTCCTGTCCCTTACGCAGATTGACCTTTTCTAAGTCCCTGGGAGGACCATTCAGAATGTTCACATGGCCATATATTTTTGTAAAACGTGTAAAAGATATTTTAACTACTCTCTCTTCTGATTTAGAGTCTCTATCACAATTTCCCTTGTGTTGGATGATGATGAAATGGCTCTGGGTATTTTTGGTATCTGGATAAGGGAAAGTAGAGCATAGGATACATGCAGTATAAATATATTTATGTGGTCACTATTTTGCATATGGTTTTGTTATTGCCAACTTCCTGGTGTAGAAATAACTTTAGAGATATTCCTATTATTTGCTATAATGATCACTCAGTGCCAACAGAATGGTGCTGGGCCAGCTGTACGTGGAGATATGCCTGTGTCTTCTGGTGCCTGGCACCCTGGGGTGTGGGGATGAGGGAGAAACAAGGTTGAAGTGGAGCCAGGAGCTACTTTGCCAGAGAGTCTTTCCATCATCAGGCATATGAAATCACAAACGGAAGATCTGATTTTCAATGAGTTCTTGTAAAAACGGAGGTCCTTATTTATTTATTTATTTATTTATTTATTCATTCATTCATTATTTATGGTGTTACTGTTTGAGAGAGTGTCACTATGTAGCACTAGTGGGCCTTGAACTTGCGATCGTTCTGCCTCAGCCCCCTGAATGCTTGGATTACAGACATGTGCCACCATGCCTGGACCAAAATGGATGTTATTACCTATCAAGAATAGTCTTGATAGTGTAGCATAAGTAATTATAAACATACTGCACATATTTATGTGCCAAGTTACCATGAGGTACTGACAATGACAAAGGTAACATAAAACTTAATAGGGCCGGGGATTTAACTCAGTGGTTCTGCTGTTTGCCTCATAAGGTCCTGAGTTCGATCCCTGGTACCAAAAAACAAACAAACAAAACCCAAAACTTAATAGACAGCAACCACAAGAACATTGATGACAAACTGGTTAAATGGGAACTGTCGACTCAAAGAGCATAGGTCATGCACAAAATTGATAGACTTTTTCTCAAATTTGGTAACATTAAACATTTATATCACATTATCAACAATTGCTATAATCCCCAATTTGGTAGTGCCTAGAGTTGTTAAGTTGTGAAGGCCTGGCCCTCATCGACGGGACCAGTGAGTGCCCTATGTTAGAGTCCTGAGAGAACTTGTCCATCGGTTCTGGCAAATACAAGCATATAAAGTGTAGTGTATGAGGGACAGGTTCTCAGCAGACTGAGTCTGTTGGTGCTTTGATCTCGGACCTCCCAGCTTCCAGAACTGTAACAGACTTCTTCTATCTATAAATCACCTAGTCTAAGGTATTCTCTTATAACAGCCCAAATGGAGGAAGCCAATAATGCACAGTGTGGCTGAAAGGAAATTTCTGAACCATTAGTTACAAAAAGTCAAGATTTTAAATATTGCCATGGGCCAGCAATTCTTAACATTGTTAATAATAAAATACTCCCCTCTTATAAAATCTTCTATTGGTCTAAGTACCAAACAATTACTACTATTAACATTGTGCTTTTATAACACAATTAATTTGTAAGGTTTAGATTATCCAATTTTAAAATCATTTAAACTTGAATAAGCCTTGTATTCCACATGGGAATTATTGTTGATAATCTCCTAGTTTTATGGTCAACCTCAACCATATATTGATTCAGCCATATATATTTTTCTGAGAATAAATTATAGTGATTCAAAATCATTCATTTGCTTCAAACATAGGTTGTGTCTCTAATCCCAGTGATAATACATACCTCTGCATTTAACCAGTAGCTTCTAAATAAACAGTCATAGTACAATGATTTAAAAAATACAGAAATAGAACTAGAATTACTTCTCAGTTATTCTTAGTGAAAATCAACCTCTGAACTTTGCAGAGGCTTTCTGGAAGCAACTATTCATGAGCATTTCCATCTTTAAAAAATACATTAAACCAGTATGGTAGCACATATGCCTGTAATTCCAGCATTTTTGGGCTGAGGCAGGAAGATTGTACATTTGATCTCAACTTGAACAACTTAATGACTTAGGCCTTTTTTCAAAATAAAAATAAAAAAGGATTGTGGATGTAGCTAGTGTGAAGGCCCTAGGTTCAATCCTTTATCTTTTTTCTAATATATTATATATTGTAGTTTTTATTATTTTGTCTTAATTAATTTTTTCCTGGCATGAGTATAGAGAAGAGGCTTAATAAGAACAATTTTTAGTTGGAGAAAAGTTTTCAATTTACTAGGCAAGAAACAATACTGAAGAATCTCTCTTTTTTCTCTAGAGAAACTGATTATATAAAATGTTATCATATGATGAGGTACCCAAAAAGATACAGTCAGGCAGTTAATTAACAAAAATACTTATGTTATTCTTCTGGATTTTATGGCTGTGTTATTTGACAGCTTCTTAAAACTTGTAATTTGTTTGATTTCTTTTGTTACTTTAAATAAATATTAGAATGATAAAGCTAAGTCAAACCTAATTTCGTATTAGTAATTTATAAAAGCTTTTGGCCCAGTTAAACCTAGATCTACCTTTGATTTCATTCCTTCTGTAACAGCAAAGTCAACTTTTTTAAGGTAGAATTTATAGTGAATAAAATGTACAAATCTTAAGTATATTGTTAACTGAATTTTTATCTGTTTATGTGATCTCATAATCATCATCAATGACAAGGCAAAACTCTTCTACCACCCAGTATGAAACAAACTTAAAACCTCTGATATATTCAGATTTAAGCAGTTAATCTGTATACACAAAAGAAGACTATTTTGATAATGAAAAGCAATACTCAAAAACACAGTAAACTCTTAGAGATAAAATAATAGTTACTAAAACTAAAAATGCAAGGCTGGGGAATGTAGCTCAGTGATAGAGTGCTTGCCTAACATGCACAAGCCCCAGGGTTTAATACCAAATATAGCCCAAAACAAAAGTCATTAGGAAAACTAGAAAATGAGGATAAGGCAGTTACCCAGATATCAGCAGATAAAAAGATAGAAAATATGAGCAAGACAAGATATGGAGGAAAACCAAGAGGAACAACTCCAACAAACAGGAGTCAGTGTTAGTCATCTTTACATTGCTGGGGCAAAATATGACAAATACAGAGAGATTTATTTTAGCTCACAGTTTCAGAGGCTTCAGTCCAAGGCCAGCCAGCTCCATCACTTTAGGCCTGTGACGAGGCAGAAACATCATGGAAGTAGTGTATGGAAGAGGAATGCTGCTTACCTCCTGGCAGCCCTGGAAGCAGAGGGAAAGGAAAAGAGCCAGAGAAGAGATACATCCATCCACACTGCCAGTGACCTGTGTCTCCAGCCGGGCCCCACCTCCTGACAGCTAATGGACTCATCCATGGACGAATCCATCAATGAAATTGGTGTGCCTTGAGTCAATTACTTCTCTAGATTCCACTTCTGAACTTTGTTGTATCGAGGATCAAGCCCTTATATATGAGTCTTTGGGGAAGTACTTAATATTTAAACCATAACAGGGTCTGGGGAGAAAGGAAATAGGAAGAAGGAAATTTGAAAGAAAGGACAATGGTGTGACTCTAGATTTTATGGAGGTGCTCAGATGGTTCAGAAGTGTTATCAGAATAATTTTCACTCACAGGTCCTTATGAAATCTCTGTAAAATTTTGTGAAATAAATGTAGTTGAAAAGTTAAAAGCATCTAAAATGTCATGTTAAATGTATATGTATATATTAATATTTTATACACACATACCCATGTACAAGCATTGTATGTTGGGAGTATATTTGACTTTCACTATAAATTGATACAAACTATTCATTCCAGACTTCATGTGGCCATTGTCATCCATCCATCCATCCATCAACCATCCATCGTCTGTCCATCCTTTCATTCCATACTTGATGCTAAGGCATGGGAGTGCCAATGTCAAAGAGAAGGAGTGATTTACTACTATACATTCTAACCAAAGTATAGTATTATGTAAGCTGTGATACAGATATAGAGAACCAGATATCCTGTTATTTCTCTTTATAATTAAACCATGTGTCTTTTTAATAAATATAATACTAGTAGGGCATGGCAATGTACACCTGTAACCCCAGCACCCTGGAAGCCTGAGGTAGGAGGATTTAAGTTCGAGGCCAGCCTGGGCAATTTAGTAACTTGTGAAATCCTGTCTCAGAATAAAAAATGGGCTGGGGATGTAACTCAGTATGAAGGCCCTGGGTATAGTCTCCAGTACAACACACACACACACACACACACACACACTCACATAAACACACACACTACAGTATATCTATATATTTATATGTAGATAGATGAATATATATTGTGTATCATATATAATGTGTTATATATATCTGGATTCATTGTGCTTTCTGAACTTAATGATTATATCTTTCATTAAATCTAAAATATTCTAGCCATTATTCTTCCCGAATATTGCCTTTTCCATTTTTCTCTTCTGTCTTACAATTCCTAGTAATTGTTTTGTGAGAACTTTATACTCTCTTAGCCTACCTTTAATATTGTTTCTAGTGTCTTCTGCTTTGTTTCATATAATTTCCAAAGATCTCCCTTCTAGTTTACAGATTCTTTCTTCACATACGTCTGCCTATACTTTAACCCATCTATTAATATTTAAACTTACAGCTACATTTTTCTTTTTTGTCATTAATTAAATTTATTGGTACAATTTAGATATACAAAATGATCACATTCATAGTACAGAATTTGTACCTGTACATGATATATCTTGATTAATATTTTTCCTATTTCCCTCCCCTCTTTTTTACCCCCTTCCCCTTCTTATTTACAAGAGCTTTGTTTCCATTTCATCTTTCTTTTTCCCTTTTTTCTTTTCCCTTCCTTCTTTTCCCTCTTCCTTGTGCCACTTTCCATTTCAACATTTTCTCCCTGTTTTTCATTTTTAGTTGTTTTCTTGTGCACTTTCATATTTGTGAGTCCTTTTCATTGTATTTTGCTATTCTGTTTGTGACTCCCTGTCTTTAATCACCGGATAAATTTTTTTTTTTTTGGTGCTTTGTGTGATAATTATTCAATGAATTCCTAGAAACTCTAATTTGGTCTTTTTTTTTTTTTTTTTTTTTTTTTTGCATTCTCTAGATTCTGTGGAGGTTTTCCTGTTTGTGCATGCATTTTGCATTGTGTTGCAGCTGTAACTTGTGTCCAGTAGGGTTTGTCTAAGGGAAAGCCATAGGTGTGGAGGGCATGTGTTCTAAATTTACATTGCTTCTTCCAGGTGCCTTAGAGGTCATAGGCCACATTCTAAATTAATTTCTTAGCTTAGTGGGGAGAACAGCTTGGACCATTTACATTTTGTCTGTACAGAGGATGAGTCTTACATTTATACATTGCTAGGGCCAGATCTAAGATATCCTCCAAAAGTCTCATGTCCTTGGAAAGTGACTAGATCATGGGGGTGCTACACTCACCAGTGGATTCATCCATTGATGAGTTCAGGTCTGAATGTGCTGTTAAGAGGTGGGGTCTGGTTGGAAGATGCAGGTCACAAGGGATGACCTGGAAAGGTGTCCCCACCTTCTCCCTTCTCTCTTTGGTTCCGGGCTGCCCTGGATGAGTAATTGTCCTTTGTCCAGTCCTTTCACCATGCTGTTTCTGCCTTTCAGCCAGCCCAACATGGAGTGAAACCATGGGCTAAAATATTCCACCTTTAAACTGTGGGTGTTCAGTATTTTGTCCCAGTAATGGGAAAGTGATTAGACACATATTCTCAAGGGAGGTTCACCCCTTCTCCCGTGCCTGCCTCACACACTCAGAGCTGAGGTCAAGACAAAGAAGCTTCCTTACTGTTTCTCTGTGGTGCTTGTGATGGAATACTTCTGGTTCTCTCCCCCGCCCTCTCTGCTTTGTGTTTGTTTGTGGAATACTGCTCAGTTCCACTTGTCCGCATTGCACCAGCCCAGGTCCCTCATCTTCCAGTAGTAAAGCCCTAGCTGAAGGGTTCTGAGTCTAGTGGCCGCCTTTCATGAAGTCTCTTCAGGGTAGTCAAAGATCAGTCCATGGGCTTACTGATCTAGCTTTGTATTTCCTCCTCCTCTAGTCTCCTGAGGATTTGTGTTCATTTCTTTTGAGCTCAGCTATTTAGGTAAAGAACATTATTTTTATGTTATGTTTGCATTCCTAGGAGTTTTGTAGTAGGAAAGTTATTTAACCTGTCATACCTTAGGAAATTAAAATTGTTATTCCTAGCTTTTCTTATGAATAAAATTATTTTTATTTTTTTAATTAAATTCTTTTATTGGTACATTGTAGGTATACAACACAATTACATTTCTCATTGGGAACTGTACCTTTACATAATGCATCTTGGTTCTTATTTTTTCCCTATTCCTAGCCCTCCCTTCACGCCCTCCACCCTTCCCTATTTACAAAGACTTTATTTCCATTTTTTCCATTTCTCATCATTTTTCCTTTCCCTTCTTTTCTTTCCCCTGCCCCTCCCACTACCCCCACCTCTTTGGACCTTTTCTTCCTATTTTGCAATATCGATTATTCATTCTAATCATTGGTACATTTTAGGTATACAATATAATGACATTCATCATTGGAAATTTGCACCTTTACATAGTCCCTCTTGGTTCTTATTTTTCACCCTTGCCCAGCCCTCCCTTCAACCCCTCCAGGCTTCCCTATTTACAAAGATTTTGTTCCTATTTTTCCATTTTCTCATATTTATCCCATTCCCTTCTATCCTTTCCCCTAGCCCTCCCACTTCCTTCCCCTTTGCCCCTTTTCTTCCATTTCACATTACCTATTATAAATTTAGTCCTTATTTACACTTTCAGTTTCTCACATCAGAGAAACTATTCGGTATTTACACATGTGTGTCCTATTTATTTCACTTAAGAGTATTGCCTCAATGTGCATCCACTTAGCTATAAATGTCTCTAATTTCTCATTTTTTATGGCTGAGTAGTACTCCATTTAATAAAAAACACATTTTCTTTATCCAGTCTCCAGTTGATGGGCATTTGGGCTGTTTCCAAGTTTTAGCTATTACAAACTGTGCTGCTATGAACATGGGTGCACATATATCACTGTGGTATGATTCTTTTAATTCTTTGGGGAAGATCCCCAGCAGTGGAATAGCAGGGTCAAATGGGACTTCCAGTCCTAGTTCTTTGAGGTATCTCCATACTGATTTCCACAGTGCTTGCACCAGTCTACACTCCCACCAGCAGCAGAGCAGGGTTCCTCTTTCCCTACAGCCCTGCCAGCATTTCTTATTGGTTGATTTCATGATAGCAGCCATTCTTTCTGGAGTGAAGTGGAATTTCAGCGTTGTTTTCATTTGCATCTCTCAAATGACTAGTGATGTTGAACATTTTTTCATGTATTTATTTGCTATTTCTACTTCTTTGTCTGAGAAATGTCTGTTCATTTCAGATGCCCACTTTTGGATTGGGTCTTTAAATTTGGGAGGTCAGATCTTTTTAAGTTCTTTATAGATTTGAGACAGTAGACCTTTGTCTGAGGAAGAGCAGGTGAAGATTTTTTTCCCACATTGTGGGTTGTCTCTTCACACTGCTGGTGGTTTCTCTTACTGTGCAGAAGCCTTTTAATAAGAAGAGATCCCACTTGTTGATTGTTTGTGCTAGTTCATGGGCAACTGAGGTTTTGTTCATAAAATCTTTTCCTACACTGATGTCTTCAAGGGTTCTACCTAACCTCTGTTCCAACTGGTTCAGAGTTTCTATTTGAATATTTAGATCTTTAATCCATTTTGATTTTAGTTTAGTGCATGGTGAGAGATATAGGTCTAGTTTTAATCTTTGGCAAGTTGAAGCCCAATTTTTCCAGCACCATTTATTAAAGAGGCTATCTTTCCTCCAGTGAGGCTGTTTGGCTCCTTTGTCGAAGATGAGATGGCTGAGTGTGTCTGGCGTTGTTTCTGCATCTTCTAATCTGTTCCACTGGTCCTCAAGTCTGTTTCTTTGCCAGTACCATGCTGTTTTTATCACAGTAGCTTTGTAGTAGAGTTTCAAGTTGGGGATTGTGATACCCCCTGCCATGTCTCTGTTACCTAGAATTGCTTTCACTATTCTGGGTCTCTTCTTGCTCCAAATGAATTTTTGGATTGTTTTCTCAAGGTCCATGAAGTATGCTGCTGGGATCTCAATTGGAATTGCATTAAATCTATATAGCAGTTTTGGAAGGATGGCCATTTTCACTCTATTAATCCTTCCTACCCAGGAGCAGGAGATGTCTGTCCATTTTCTGATATCATCTTCAATGTCTCTTTTCAGAATGCCGTAGTTTTCAGAGAACAGGTCTTTGATTTCTTTCGTTAGGTTGATTCCTAGGTATTTCAGTTTTTTGGATGCTATTGTGAAAGGAATTATTTGCCCTATTTCTCTCTCAGTGAGTCTGTCATTGGTGTAGAGGAAAGCTATTGATTTTTGTGTGTTGACCTTGTAACCAGCTACTTGACTGAATTTTGTTATTAAGTCTAGAAGACTTTTGGTGGAATTCTTGGGGTCTTCTATATAGAGTATCATGTCATCCGCAAATAATGACAATTTGACTTCTTCATTACCTATCTGTATTCCTTTTATTTCTTTCTCTTGTCTGCTTGCCGTGGCTAATGTTTCCAGAACTATATTGAACAAGAGCAGTGATAGTGGACATCCTTGTCTTGTTCCTGATTTGAGTGTGAAGGATTTCAGTTTTTGATCATTTAGTATGATATTGGCTGTTGGTTTTTCATAGATGGCTTCTATCAGTTTGAGGTAGAGGCCATGTATTCCAATTTTTGTAGGGTTTTTATCATAAATGCATGTTGGATTTTGTCAAATGCTTTTTCTGCGTCTATGGAGATAATCATATGGTTTTTGTCCTTGGCTCTATTGGTATAGTGTATTACATTGATTGATTTTCGTGTATTGAACCATCCCTGCATCCCTGGGATGAATCCCACTTGATCAGGGTGTATGATCTTCTTGATGATCTTCTGCATTCTGTTTGCCAGTATCTTATTAAGGATTTTTGCATCTCTGTTCATTAGTGAGATTGGCCTATAGTTCTCTTTTTCAGTTGGGTCTTTCTCTGCTTTGGGGATCAAGGTGATGCTTGCTTCCAGGAATGAATTTGCGAGTATTGCTTCCCTTTCCATTTCATTGAAGAGTTTAAACAGTAGTGGCAGCAGTTTCTCTCTCAATGTCTTGTAGAATTCAGCAGTGAAGACATCAGGGACCGGGCTTTTCTTAGTTGGTAAGTTTTTAATTACA
Organism: Heterocephalus glaber; assembly: GCF_053883595.1. NCBI lineage: Eukaryota > Metazoa > Chordata > Mammalia > Rodentia > Bathyergidae > Heterocephalus > Heterocephalus glaber. The sequence goes on from NW_028258325.1 coordinate 34,035,841, forward strand.
TTTTCAATTTCATTGGTTGATATTGGGTTGTTCAGAATTTTTAGGTCTTCTTCGTTCAACTTTGGTAATTCATATGTATCTAGGAATCTGTCCATTTCTTCTGTGTTGTCCATCTTATTGGCATATAGGTTCTGGAAGTAGGTATTGATGATCCTCTGGATTTCTGCTGAGTCTGTTGTCATTTCACCCTTTTCATTCCTAATTGCATGGATTTGGGCCTTTTCTATCCTTTTTCTGACAAGGTTGGCTAAGGGTTTTTCAATTTTGTTGATTCTTTTGAAGAACCAACTCTTGGCTTCATTGATTTTTTTGTATCATTCTCTTAGTCTCCATTGCATTGATTTCTGCTCTGATCTTTATAATTTCCTCCCTTGTATGAGCTTTGGGGTTGTCCTGCTTTTCTTTTTCTAGAAGCTTGAGGTTCAGCATCAGGTTGTTTAATTGGGCTCATTCTGTTTTCCTAATATGCTTATTCACTGCTATGAATTTCCCTCATAAGACAGCTTTCATTGTGTCCCATAGATTCCAATATGTCGTATTGTCATTGTCATTTAATTGAAGGAACTGTCTGATTTCTTCTTTAATTTCCTCTGTGACCCATTGGTTATTCAGAAGTGTGTGGTTCAATTTCCATGTGTTTATGAAATTTTTTGAGTTTCTTTTGCTATGGATCTCCAATTTCATTGCACTATGGTCTGATAATATACAGGGGATAACTTCAATTCCTTTGCACTTACTTAAACATGTTCTGTGTGTGAGTATGTGGTCTATTTTGGAGAATGACCCATATGCAGCTGAGAAGAATGTGTATTCTGATTTTGTGGGGTGGAAGACTCTGCAAACATCTGTTCAGTTCATTTGTTCAAGAGTTCAATTGAGTTCTAGTATTTCATTACTTATTTTTAGTCTAGTTGATCTATCTATTTGTGACAGTGGGGTGTTGAGGTCCCCCACTACAATTGTATTAGTGCATATATGACTTTTCATGACTGTTAGTATTTGTTTTATATAGTTGGGTGCACTAGTGTTTGGTGCATAGATATTTATGATTGTCATCTCTTCCTCTTGGATTCTTCCCTTTACAAGGATGTAGTGTCCTTCTTCATCTCTCTCAATCAGTGTTGGTTTGAAATCTACTTGATCTGCCAAGAGGATAGCTACTCCTGCTTTTTTTCAGGTTCCTGTCGCATGGAGTATTGTTTTCCACCCTTTAACTTTCAGTCTATGAGTTTCCTTTTGAATGAAGTGTGTTTCTTGTATGCAGCATATTGTTGGATTTTGCTTCTTGACCCATTCTGCCAGTCTATTTCTTTTGATTGGTGAATTGAGACCATTAACATTGATGGTTATAACTGAAATGTATTGACTTGTCATTGCCATGACTTTTTCTTTTTGTTGTGTTCTCCCCCTTTCCATTTAATTTCTTGTCATGCCAGATGGGTTCATTCTGCTTTGCTTCCTGGGGTTGTGATCCTCAATATCTGTTCCTAGGCTATTGTGTAAAATTCTTTGGAGTGCTGGTTTGTTATTCACGAAGTTCCTAAGGTGCTCTTTGTCATGAAAGTATCTTATTTCTCCATCCATTTTGAAAGATAGTTTTGCAGGGTACATCAATCTGGGTTGGAGGCTGTTTTCTTTTAGGTCTTGGAATATGTCACTCCAAGCTCCTCTTGCCTTGATGGTTTGTGTTGAGAAGTCTGCTGTGATTCTGATGGGCTTTCCTTTGTATGTGATTTGTTTCTTTTCTCTGACTGCTTGGAGAATTTTGTTCTTCTGTTGTGTTTCTGGAATCTTAACAAGTATATGCCTATGTGTAGATTTTTTTAGATCAAGGCTATTTGGAGTCCTATATGCCTCACTTGTCTGTATGACAAGCTCTTTTCCCCTGCTTGGGAAGTTTTCTGCCATTATTTCTGTGAAGAGATTTTTTATGTCATCTGCACGCTCTCCTGTTTCTTCATTGAGCCCAATCAGTCTTATGTTATTCTTCTTTGCATCATCTAGCAGCTGCTGGATTGATTCTCACGTTCCCTTATAATTTTGAAGTAATTTTTCTTTTCCTGGTCACTAATTGCAATCTTATCTTCTATATTTGAAATTCTGTCCTCACATTGGCTTATTCTGCTGTGTAGACTTTCAATGGAGTTTTTCATGTCCTGGAAATCTATTTGCATCTGTTTTATGGATTCCATTTGTTTCTTATGTTGGGATTCCATCATGTTCCTGAGCTCCTCTCTAGATTTATTAATCATGTCTTGCACTAGGGGCACAATTTCTCCTGTTATCTGAGAAAATATTTCTGATGTCATTTTTTTCCATCTCCCCTTTTGTTGCCAGTTCAGTGGGTCCAAGTGGTTGAGTATCAGAATGTTCCATCTCATTTCCCTTTGGGGTTGCTGTAGGTGATGTGGAAGTCTGGTTTTGAGACTTATTTTTGTGTTTTCTCATTTCGACTGGGGCAGGGTGCTCTTAGCACCTGCACGGATTACCTCCTCTGAGCTGTTAGAGGTGGGACAGGGAGCAGTGGTAAGGATGGTGACCCAAAAGCCCTTTCCTGTGGGCTGGGAGCAGCGGGAGGGATGGTGGCCGGGAAGCCCCTTCCTCTGGACAAGGAGCAGTGGGATGGCGGCTCAGAAGCCCCTCCCTCTGGGCCGGGAGCAGCGGGACTCAGTCCTTGGCCTGGTGGTCTGGTGTCCTCTGCGTCTTTGTAGTGTGGAACCAGGTGGCTGCCTGTCTGTAGCGGGGTGATTTGGCATGTTCCGCGGGACTGGGGACCTCGGTAGGGCGTGGGCAGACCTGCCTATCTGCAGCGGGGTGATTAGGCATCTTCCACGCGACTAGGGACCAATAAAATTATTTTTAATAGCTTAGCAACCTAAGTTATAACATAATAACATGAGCAACAAAGAAAAATAAATATATTAGCCTATCAAAGTTAAACCTCTTCTGCTTCAACGGAGACCACCAAGAAAGTAAAAAGTCAACACACATGAATGGGAGAATTTTTTTTATATCATGTATTTGACAAAGGTCATGTATCTAGAATATATAAAGAACACTTGTAACTCAATAAAAATGAAGAATAACTCAATTAAAAATGGGACAGGATTTGAATAGACACTTCTTCCAAGAAGATGTGCAAATGGTCAAGATTCACATGAAAAGATGCTCAGTATCATTAACCATCAGGGGAATGTATATTAAAACTCATAATCAGATACTGTTTCATGTATACTTTGATAACTGTAATAAAATTCAGAGAATAACAAATTTGGGGGAGAATGTGGAGAAATTAGAAACCTCATACGCTGCAGTGGGAATGTAAAATGGTGCAGCTGCTGAGGAAAATGGGTCCGGTAGTTTATCGAAGGCTAAACATAGACTTATCATTTGGCCCAGTAGTGCCACTCTTTAGCACATCCTTAGAGAAATGAAAACAAGCCAACTGTCCCACTTGTGAATGGATACACAGAAAGGGTAGTGATACAATGGTATATTATTTGGCACTAAAAGAAATGAAGTGCCAGGTGTGGTCCCTGCTACTCAGTGTGTACTTGTAGTCCTGACTATTCAGGTCAGCAGGAGGATTATTTGAGCCCAAGAGTTTTGGACCAGGTGGGCAACATAGTAAAACCCTACCTTTTGAAAAACAGAAAATTGATACTTGCTGCAATATTGCATGGATGAACATTAAAAACAGCAAGCTAAGAGAAAAGCCATGTACAAAGGACCACATATTGCATGCTTTCATTTATTTGTTCATTCATTTATTCATTCATTTATTTTTTTATGCTGGGGATTGGCTCAGGGCCATGGGCATGCTAAGCACATGCTCTAGCAGTGAGCTACCTCCCTAGCCTATGATTCCATTTTTGTAAAATGTTCAGAACAGGAAAACTTATGGAGGGAGAATAAATACATATATATGTGTATTTTCCCCCTATTCATTTGTGGTTCTGAGGATTGAACTCAGGGCCTTCACACTGAGCTACAATCCCCACCCAGGTGGGGTTCAAACCTGTGGTCCTCCTGCTTCAGCCTCCCAAAGTGCTGAGGTGACAGATGTGCATCATCATGCCTGGCTCAGAAAATATATTCACCTTTGCCAGGGCTCAGGGGAGCAGAGGAGTGGCTGCTAATTTGGGATTTCTTTTCGGAGAAGTAAAATGTTCTAAAATCAACTGTGGTAATGGTTGTATAACTCTGAATATATTTAAAACCATTGAACTGTATTTTATTTTTAATTGACATAATAATTGTATGTATTTATGGGATATGTTGTGATGTTTCAATATATGCATACAAGGCCTAATTATCAAGTCAGGTTAACTAGCATGTTTGTCATCTCAAACATTTATCATTTCTTTGTAGTGAAACATTAAAATTTCCTCTTCTAGCTATTTTGAAATACACAATACATTATTGTTAACTATGGTTACACTACAATTGCATACTTTAAATAGGTGGGCGGTATGGTATATGGATTATATCTCAATAAAGCCATCATAAAACCGTGGAATAATCAACCCATGCTTTGTTTTTCTGTTTCTTTTTCTTCCAGGTAGGGTTTTGCTTTATTGCCCAGGCTGGCCTCAAACCACTGCGCTTAAGCAATCCTCCTGCCTCAGCCTCCTGAGTAGCCAAGACTAAAGTATGCTGTTTCAATATAGTATCTATATCAATCATTTGATATGTATTATATAGTACCCTGTGTTGTGGTTATTTTTTTAAGTAAAAAAGTTACTTGATACTCTGCAAAACAGCAATGATCTCTTCCTTGTGAAATTTTTTGTCTAGATTTGTTTTCTTTATTATATTTTCCAAATTTCCTCCAATTACTTTTATAGTTGGAAGAGCTACATTATATGGAAATGAAAATATCATTTCACTAACAACATTATTATCTTCTAAATGGCAAAGTCTATGTCCCCTTTTAATGCTAGTACAGTATCTTGCACATAGCAGGTGCTTAAGATGACTTGTAAATATTATTGATAATGGTGCTAGGTTTGAATGTTTTTAAGTCTGATGACATATGTCAACTTATTATTGACAACAGAGTTCAAGAGAAACATTACTTACGATTAGAAATTTTTTTTCCTTAAATTCTTTTATTGGTACATTGTAGGTAAACAATACATTTACATTTCTCATTGGGTGCTTGTACCTCTACATGATGTATCTTGGTTCTAATTTTTTCCCCCATTACCTGTGTGCCCTTCACCCCTTCCACCCTTTCCTATTTACATAGACTTCGTTTCCATTTTTTTTCTTTTCTCATAATTTTTCCTTTCCCTCCTTTCCTTTCTCCTTCCCCTCCCACCACCCCTATACCTTTGGACCTTTTCTTCCTATTTCAAATGATCAATTATTCATTTTAATCATTTTCATCCTTATTTACACTTTCAGTTTCTCATGCTAGAAAAACTATTCAGTATTTACACATGTGTGTCCTATTTATCTCAATTATGAGTATGGCCTCAATGTGCATCCACTTAGCTATAAATGTCTCTAGTTTCTCATTCTTTATGGCTGAGTAGTACTCCATTTTATATTAAAAAAAACCCCACATCTTCTTTATCCAGTTTCCAGCTGATGGGCACTTGGGCTGTTTCCAAACCTTAGCTATTACAAACTGTGCCACTATAAACATAGGTGCACATATATCGCTGTGGTATGATTCTTTTAATTCTTTTGGGAAGATCCCCAGCAGGGGAATACCTGGGTCATATGAGACCTCTAGTCCTAGTTCTTTGAGGTATCTCCATACTGACTTCTACAGTGGTTGCACCAGTCTGCACTCCCACCAACAATGGAGAAGGGTTGCTTTCTCCCCACACCCCCACCAGCATTTGTTATTTATTGATTTCTTGATAGCAGCCATTCTTTCTGGGATGAGGTGGAATCTCAGGGTTGTTTTCATCTGCATCTCTCCAATGACGAGTGATGTTGAACATTTTTTCATATATTTGTTTGCTGCTTTTACTTCTTTGTCTGAGAAATGTCTGTTCATTTCAGATGCCCATTTTTGAATTGGGTCTTTGAATTTGGGGGGTCTGATTTTTTTCAATTCTTTATATATTCTAGATAGTAGTCCTTTGTCTGAGGTACAGCTGCTACAAATTTTTTCCCATATTGTAGGTTGTCTATTAGCTCTGCTGGTGGTTTCTTTTGCAGTGCAGAAGCTTTTTAATAAGATGAGATCCCAGTTGCTGATTCTGCTAGTTCCCATGCTGCTGAGGTTTTGTTCATGAAGTCTTTTCCTATGCCAATGTCTTCAAGAGTTCTACCTAATCTTCCAGCAAGTTCAGTGTTTCTGTCTTAATATTTATATCTTTAATCCACTTCGATCTTAGTTTAGTGCATGGTGATAGGTATGGGTCTAGTTTTAATCTTTGGCAGGTTGAAATCCAGTTTTTCCAATACCATTTATTAAATAGGCTATCTTTCACATGAAAAACCAAATAAACACTAACACAATTGTAGTGGGGGACCTCAATACCCCACTATCACAAATAGACCGATCATCTAGACAAAAAGTTAACAAGGAAATTCTAGAACTGAACCAAGCTATTGAACAAATGGACTTAATAGGTGTTTACAGAGTGTTCCACACCACAAAATCAGAAGACATGTTCTTTTCGGCTGCGCATGGGTCATTCTCCAGAGTAGACCACATGCTAGCTCATGGGACATGTCTAAGTAAATGTAAAAGAATTGAAGTTACCCCCTGTATATTATCAGACCATAGTGCAATAAAATTGGAGCTCAATAATATAAGAAACCGCAAAACCCCAACAAACACATGGAAACTGAATAACACCCTCTTGAACAACCAATGGGTCACAGAAGTAATTAAAGAAGAAATTAAACAGTTTCTACAAGTAAATGAAAATGCCAGTACAACATACAGGAATCTATGGGACACAATGAAAGCAGTTCTATGTGGGAAATTCATAGCAGTGAATGCCCACATTAGGAAAACAGAGAAAACTGAGATAAATAATCTAATGCAGAACCTCAATCTCCTAGAAAAAGAAGAGCGCAATGAATCCAAAGCTTGTATAAGAGAGGAAATTATGAAGATCATGGCAGAAATCAATGCAGTGGAGACTAAAAGAATAATACAAAAAACCAATGAATCAAAGTGTTGGTTTTTTGAAAGAATAAATAAAATCGATAAACCTTTAGCCAACCTTATCAAAAAAAGGAAAGAAAAGGCACAAATACATGCAATTAAGAATGAAAAAGGTGAAGTCACAACAGATCCAACAGAAATCCAGGGGATCATCAATACCTACTTCCAGAACCTCTACTCCAATAAAATGGAAAACATAGAAGAAATGGGCAGATTCCTAGATACATACGAATTGCCAAAGTTAAATGAAGAAGATATAGAAATTCTAAACATCCCAATTACAATGAGTGAAATTGAAAATGTAATAAAATATTTACCAACAAAGAAAAGCCCAGGTCCGGATGGCTTCACTGCTGAATCTTACAAGACATTTAAAGAAGAACTAACACCATTACTCTTTAAACTCATCAAGGAAATTGAAAGGGAAGTAATACTTCCAAATTCATTCCTGGAAGCAAGTGTTACTTTGATTCCAAAACCAGGGAAAGACCCAACCCAAAAAGAGAACTACAGGCCAATCTCCTTAATGGACATAGATGCAAAAACCCTCAGCATTTGTTATTGGTTGATTTCTTGATAGCAGCCATTCTTTCTGGGGTGAGGTGGAATCTCAGTGTTGTTTTCATCAGCATTTCTTGAATGACCAGTGATGTTGAACATTTTTTCATATATTTATTTGCTGCTTTTACTTCTTTGTCTGAGAAATGTCTGTTCATTTCAGATGCCCATTTTTGAATTGGGTCTTTGAATTTGGGGGGTCTGATTTCTTTCAGTTCTTTATATATTCTAGATAGTGGTCCTTTGTCTAAGGTACAGCTACTAAATTTTTTCCCCACATTGTAGGTCGTCTCTTAGCTCTGTTGGTGGTTTCTCTTGTACTGCAGCTTTTTAATAAGATGAGATCCCAGTTGTTGATTCTTTGTGCTAATTCGTTCCCATGTTACTGAGGTTTATGATTACAAATCTTAAATGATCTAAAATATTTTTATTGAAAGCAAAAAACCCATTTCAATGCCAATGAAACCAATTTCAATGCCAGATATTTGAAGGTACAGTAGACTCAATGGTAGCAGCCATTTTCAGATGGATTCAGGTGTGCCACCTAGGACCTCTGGCTTCCCTTCCTGCTACCCCACATGGTGTGGCTCAACAGCAGCTCATGTCAGTGTACTGGAGCCATTTTGTGTGCTACTGTATTTACTTCACCGTGTTTCTTTGCGATGTCAAGGTCATCTTTGGACTTGGATTTCATTAGCCCTTTCCCTCTGCTTGCCTTCTTTGTCTCCTCTTTGCCTATATGTCCCTCCCCTATTGTTTTGGTCAGCAGGGTGGAAGGGATGGTAGGCTTGCAGGGTCAGTCATTGTGTTTGCTTCTCCCCAGGCTTCTGTGGGGTGGTCATTTCAACCTCATTTGAGACGAGGAAAGGGAGGCACAAATTGTAAAAGCCATGGCCTGGACAAGACTGTTAAGACTGGCCTGGGCAAGCTGGGTGTGTGTTGGGAGCAGACATGGTGCTGGTTGTCCAGGCTGAGTGCCAGCTTCCCTCCTATAGGCTGCCTCACACCACTCCAAGTCCCGTGGCTTATTTCAAGGGAGGAGAGTCCTATCTTTCAGGGCTGGAACAAGGATTGGGTCGGTCCATTATTTGTCACACACTGAGGACCATACCTGGCACCGCACAAGTGCACTGGAAGTGTTTTCAAGGTAATAAGCTAAAGCCTATCAGTCTCCCTAGAAGGTAATGCTGCAATTTCAGGCCTGCTTTTTCTTTCTTGTCCCTCCACATCTCCACCCCCCATTACAGCAGTAAATTGGACCAACCCTAAACCATAAACAGGAACAGAGATTTAGCTGATCAGGAACCCGTAGACCTCCCCTCACCCTTAGACACCTCTTGTCCATAGCCGTTCTCAGGAGGTGTACCTTTCGGTTCGGTCAGCCCGGAGCTCCCTAGTGGCACTCCGTGGATATCCAAGCAACAAGTCTACACTGCAGCAAGCCTGCAGCCCCCAACCTGGATGAGGCCTGCCTGTCCCCTAATACCTTCCTCCCCACCCTGCAACAGCCCGGGCACCCAGTGTTTCCCCCTTTGTTGTACCCTAACATCGCTCCCATTTATGTCACCCTATCCTGCCATCTCAGGAAAACCTTCCGCTATCATCAGTTGTGCTCTTAGGCAAATCACAAGGCAGCTCAAGGAGGGTGGCCGAGGAAGGGTTTAAGGGACTGTTGGGAGGGAGCAGGCGGGGTCTGGAAACCAAACGGAATGGGTCGGCTTCTACCATCCCCGGCTCGGGGGTCGGATGGGGCGAGAGCAGACGGCCACCTTCCGGGGTCCCCAGGAGAGTGGGCCCCGACACCTGCAGCCCTGGCCGAGTGGGCTGGGGGATAACACCCCTCTTCTCTCCCTCCGGCGCTCTGCCCTCCTGCCTACTTCCCAGGGGCACAACCAGGCACAGGGGAACCTCCAGGAGAAAGCGGGGGTGGGATTAACAGAATGCAACAGCTCTTTCGCTTCCTAAGCCCTGACCTCTCTTTTAACAGGTACGGAGCTCTACTGTGAAGTCTTTCGATTTGCATGTTTATTGTCCTTGCGCCCTTCCTCCCACCATGTGAACACCCTTAGGGCAAAGACAGAGTTGACCCCCCCACCCCCATGTGCAGGTCCCCAGCGCCCTGCTCCGTGGCCAGCGCACAGTAGGTCTCTAATAAATACTGGTTGAATAATCAAACCGGGTAGCCTGCGGGACTGTTTCTTTTTTCCTTCCTTACAGAAAGACCAGATGCCCGAACACTTGCGGCCCCCAATCCTCGGCGGGAGGAACGTCAGGTGCCCGCGTGCCCCGCTGCCGCAGCGTGGGCTCCCTGGACCCGTGACCGGCCCGCGCGCGTCGCCAGGTGCGGCTCGGTCGTTCCGCCTCTCGGCTGCTGGCCTGGCGCGGGGCCGTGCGGGGTGGCCGGCCGCGTCCCTCTCCGGGTCCCGGTCCCGGGCGAGCCGCGAGGGAGACACCCCGCGCCAGGTTATTTTTAGTCGGTAGCCGAGTTCCCCACCCCCGGGGGAGGGAGGGGCGGAGAAGGGGGGGGGAGAGGGAGGTCCCGGCGCCTCCGCGCTCGCTCCCGCTGGGCACTCGCGGCGCAGCCGGCCCGGGCGGCGCTGGGGACAGCGGCCGCAGCGTCCTCCCTCCGGCCGTGCGCGCGGCTCAGCTCCGAGACTGCGCCCGCGGGGTGGGGAGCGGTGAGGGGACCGCGGCGCGCGGGAAGGGGCGGGCAGCGCGCTCCTGCGGCGGCCGCGGCGGCTGTGCTCATCCCGGCGGCGGCGGCCCAGCGCTCGAGTGGACGCGCGGCTTCGCAAATGGCTTGTCCCGCGCTCGGTCTGGAAGCTCTGCAGCCCCTGCAGCCCGACCCGCCCCCCGAGCCCGCCTTCTCCGAGGCGCAGAAGTGGATCGAGGTAGGTGCCGGTGGCTGGCGGGAGGCCTTGCAGGGGCGCCCGGAGCGACTCCCCCTCGTGCAGTCCGCAGGTCCCCCCGCCCCTCTCCGCCTTTGCCAGCTGCTACGGGTCACCAACCAGGGCCTCGGACGAGCTGTGATCTCCTGGCATTCTGGCTTGAGGTTCCGAGAGGGTGGTCGCTGATGGAGGACACTGCAGTGTGGCCGTGCTCCTGCCTGGGGGCAGGAAGCGAGTCCCTGCTCCTTCATCCCTGTGGCTCGCCCGCCCCGCAAATCTCACTTTGCATCGCTACCGGGCTCTGCCAAGGGAAGCGCAGTGAGAGTAGAGCGCTGCAAAGGCGCAGGAAGCGCGAGCTCCCGAGTCCTTGCGGGCGCCGCATTTCGGGCTGTCCCACATTCCGCCTCCCGGCCTCCCTCCCTGCCCTTCCGGAGCGGAGCTGCCGGTGTCTCCACCGAGGTGCACAGCCGCTGGGTCCTCCTGCTGTAGTGCTGGCACCGGCTCAGGTGTGAGGCTGTCGAAGCGCTCAGGGTGGGGATAGCCTGCAGGACCCACCTGCGAGTGCATAAACGCTGCCTAGCCATGAGCAGCAGCCCTCGCCTCATCCCGGAGACGAAGGGTGGGTTCCGAGGGGCAGGGTGCCCAGCCCAGTTACGTATTTCACTCTTAAATGCCTCAGTGGCAGGCCAGGGAAATCACTGGAGCTCTGGCTCAGTACAGGAAGCGCTCGCTGGCTGATCTTGATTCACGATGACTATCTGAAGATGAGCTCGGTAGCCCTGGCCTTCTGAAATGACCTGTTGTGGGGGTCAGGACGCTCTGAGGATGGGAGGGGGAAGGCGACCCCCTGTGACCCATGCAAGGAGCCCCTGTTTTCAAGAGCAGACTTTGTTGGGCTTGGCAGAAAGTGACTGTGGCCCTCTTCGCCTGATCAGTGAGAAAGGAGGACATATGCCACTAAGTCCTGACCAGCGACGATGGGGCTTCTTAGTCGGGGCTGGCACTTGGTGACACCCACCCCACCCCGGGCAAGGCAGATCTCAGATGTGGCCGGCGGTCACCGAGTACACGTTACAAACCAGGCTCGTGAGTGCCCCAAAGGGCTCCAGCCACAGGCCTGCACCTTTCGTGGTTAACCCGCTCTATGTAAAGCAGTGTTCCTCAGTTTAGGAGTACTGTGCCTATTTAAAAGGACCTGTTTAAAAGTAGAGTTGAAGAATCAGAAGAATGAACTCGGCCCTCTACTGCTAAAAGCCCAGGCATGTCTCTCATTTGATAGCTCACCACCAGAGGAGAACACAGCGTTGCCTTTTTGTGTTTGATACGTGGCCAGCAGGCTCAGAGCATGACAGGTGCTGCATACTTAGGCTCACAGGCTGCCCAGGAGACTGTGGCACTCACTGGCCTGTTGGAGAGTCAGGCGACTGTACTTCTGCAGGTTCTTGAACTTGAAAATTTTCAGGAGAGATTTTTGGATGTGAGAGGGGGTGAAGGAGGATATAAGAGCAGAATAGTCTTACTGTTCATGAGGGCAAGTGATTGGTCCCCAGTTTCCTTAATTGTGAGTAACCTTGGCATACTCAGCTTTAAAAAGTGTATCGTGTTATAAATTACATACAGGAAAGCGCACAAATCTAAAGCATGCACTTCCATGAATTTCAGCAGATGTATTTTCCTACAGCTCTCACCTAGATCAAGAGACAAAACATCCCCTAGTTTGGGTCTGTTTTTCAAGTGTTAGTATATTTCAGGTTAAACGCAATGCAGTACAGAGCATCAGCTTTTCATATGAGGTTTAAGGAAAGAAAGAAGAGGCTCCTTAAGAAAGTAGAGCCCCTTTAGGGCCCTAAAGACAATTTGATATTATTCTTGATACTTTGGGTTATACCAATTGAAGATTGTGGAATACCCTAATAGCGCTTGCGTGGCTGTAGGGCCGGGCAGCCAGGCGCGCTGTGTGTGCATTATTGAAGTGGCCTATCTCCTTTCAGTTTTGGAGTTTGATTTCATGGAAAGGAGAGTTCCCCTGCCCTCCCCCAGGCTATATAAAAAAGGTATTTGTGCCAGGGAAAGATAGAGACCTTCCCCTTCCTTCCCAGAGGTTCCTCTTGAAATGTAAATGCCTTGTCTGCAAACCCGGGGAAGCCAAGGGTAGTAACGGGTGGTTTTGCACGCAGTTGCCCTGTGAACAAAGTTTCCTTGGCTAATATAGCAATAATGTAGTACTTGGTGTGAGCTGAGTTCCTTGGGGATTCTTATTTGGAGACAATTGCATCTCCGTCAGGCTGCCTATTGTTTTTGGCAGCATCCTCATTGGTAGGGCTTTGTTTTTCACTTTTGTTCAGTTGTTGATTAAATTTCCCACAGGCTTTTTTTTCCTTTTCTGAGTAGTCAGGAATTTCACCCTTTCGGAAAAATGCTCCCTTGTGTGCAGCAGGTTAATAAACAAACTTTGCCACTTGTCTTTCTTCCTCAATACCTGGTCTTCCTTGAGTCAAGGGTTGGCAAGAAACTCTTCATTCTTAAAGCCTCAAGGAAAAAGCTGTAGGACATAACTTCTTAGGGAGGAATTTCTCAGCCTGCAGCCTTGGCAATTTGAGGAGTGTGTTACAGGGCAGGAAATGTGGCCTGGGAACAGGCTCCTACCTTATCCCACCCCCAACTCTGGCCTTTGCTGGCAAAGGTGAAAGCTGTAGTGGCCATTGACCATATGGGGACAAGTGGGTAACACTTCCAGTGACTTAATAGCTGTAAGAGCAGGCTGCAGTGTCTTCCTGTGGGTAAGAAAACTGCAAATTTTAAGTATGATTGGCTATGAGCAGACAGGGGCATGGATATCTTCCTTCCACAATCCTTTGCTAGAAAGTTCTCCTGATCAAGGGCCAGTTAAGTGCAGCATGGTGGCTAAGAGGTCCATCTTTGGAATTTGGCATCTTAGGTTTGAGCCCTGGGTTTGAGCAGCCTTGGGCAGGCTGCTTTTCCTGTTCTTATGGCTCCAAGTATTTTCTTTGAAAGATAGCCCTAGTTGTTAACAACAAAAATAACAAAGTGATGTTGTTGAAAATACCTGTAAAACAGGATATTGATAATAGCTCACCTACCTCACAGGAGTGCTGTGCGGATTTAGGTTGTTAATATATTTAAAATGCTTGGAATAGTGCCAAGTACTTAGGAAGCACTGTATAAACGATGTTGGTATTATTATTACCACTAATATTATTGCTATTATTCTTACTACTATCAATATTACTACCACTGTTATTACAACTGTTGTTCTTGTTGTTAATAACAACTAAGCTTAATTTTGAAAGAAATTCTTTAGAATCCTAAATTTCCAGGGTAGAAAATGTAATCCAATTACCAGTAGATTTGTCCTGTTATTTCACATTCATTCATTTAATCTTTCATCCGATGGAGCCTATGATCTATTTGCTGTTGCACTGAGATACACCCCCAGCCTATCTCCTCCTACTAACTCTGGATATTTGAACTAGAAGTAGATGCTACATATCACTCTAATTTGCAGTAAAGTGATTTGGGGACCAGAGGAAAACCTGTAATATCTCCTCATAAGATGATTCCACTAGTTCATCAAGGTTTAGGAAAGTTTCCTCCAATAGTATGTCGGACATTGAAGTTTATTATATAGTTTTCATTACTAAGTTCCAAGCTCAGTGCCCAATGCCTTTCTTCTTGTAGACAACCAATATTAAATTATTGTGCAAATAGTGTCCAGATATTCATCTCAAATGTAGCAGTGTTTTGTTCCCTGAAAATATGTCAAATTCTGCTAGGAAAAGGAGTAATTCCTCCATTGATTTTCCTTCCTCCTTCCTCCCTTCTTTTCTGAGTTACAGTTGTTTGTTAGTAGGTAGATGATTCTAACTTTCCTGGCTCCACCTCCCCTCAGTCTCTCCACCCATGACAATATTAATCAGTTCTAATCTGTGGTTCTTCTCTTCAGTGCCAAGCCCTTTCTGGAGGAACAGATGTCCCTTCAACGTGATTGCAGTTGTGATTTGGAACAAGTTGCCAAGCCTTTAGGGAGGGGCTGGAAATTTCAACCCAACTCAGCTTTACTTCTCAATTGGAGAGGTTCCTGGACTCCTTTAACTTTAATCATATTGTGCCCACGAGGCTTGGTGATGAATATAGTCTTATTTGTGACCTAATCCATATTGCACAGAAGTGGGAACTAGGGCTGGAAGAGTTCAGTTCATCATTTTGGTTCATTTCCCTGTGTCCATAGAGAATTTTTTAGTTTAACCTGATTCTGAAGGTTAAAAGCACTGAGACTACCTTAATTCTGACATTGTATTGCTTGGTAGCTGGGAAACTTTATGAGTGGTCTTTGAGATGAACTAGCATTTGGTGGTCAGTAACATAGGACACAATGTGTCAGTTATATAGTCATCCTAATTCTTCACCTCCATAGGATGGAGCCGTTTTTTTTTTTTTTGTTTTTTTTTGAGACAGGGTCTTGCTGTGTCGCCCAGGCTGGCCTTGAATTTATGATCATCCTGCCTCAGCTTCCTGAGTTCTGGGATTATAGGCATGTGCCACAACACTCTTTAAAATTACAACAAAGATTTAACTTTGCAAATGGTCCTCCAGCTCTGCATGGGAGAGATGAGGAAGAGGAAAAAAAACCTTTCTGGCTAGATCAAGAAAGTAGTGATCTGAATAGAAATGTAAATTAGAGCAAGCAGCCTTTTTCCCACAATGACATTGAAACAGTCTGGCTTGTTTGTATACAAGTGCTGCCATGACACAATGCTGTCACATGGTAGGAGAACAGTGAAGTCCCACAGATTAGGGGAGAGAGGAAGCGGTATGGGAGGTGGAGCTGGCCCTTCTTGCCCCAGCATCTCCCTGGAAACCGATTGCATCAAGCAAGCTCTAAGTGGGCAGACTGAGCACTGGCCACTAAGAAGGACAAGCGTGTGTTCCCAGCTTCTGAAACTTTCCCCTGCACTCATTGATGGATGACACTGGGGCCATGATGCTCACATCTGGCCTTGATTCCCCAAGTGACAGTCAGTGCGAGGTAGAACGAGGCATCTCTAGGAGTATGGAAAATTGGCCCGGCAGCTTCTCTTTTTGCTTTAGACCATTCTGATACCTAGAAGTGTCATGGATAGGGGATAACATAGCAATGATAATAATGGTAATGGTGCTGCTGCTGAGTACTTACTAAATATCAGCATTGGATGGAGTCTTTACACACATTAATCCTCAAAAGCAAACACTATCATTATCCCCATGAAGATGGGGGAATGGAGGTTCTGAGAGATTAAGTATCTTATCCAAGGTTTTAAGTAAATGTCAGAGCAAAATTTTTGGTAGAGGAAATTGGGGCTTCTGGGAGTTAGAAAACTTGTCCAGTATCACTTACTGGCTAAGTCTTTATTAGTGTCAGGATTTGAACCCAGCCTCCTTGACTCTACAGCTGTTGTTATCTGATCCCTTACATTGCTTCCTACATTTGAGGCCCTGTGTAGCCTCTAAGGACTGAGCTTGTTTTAAGACACTGCAGAGGTCTCCTCTGCTCTGCAGCTCCAGCTGTGGGAGCAGGGTGTGGATACAGAAACTGTGGCTCACGAGACCCACCCATACATACCCCATTAGTTTGTCTCTGTCAGCTGCAGGACCCAGAGTCTTCTCACATGGACAGCTCGCCTCACTGTTCTGTAGGAGGCGATGCTATGAGCTCCACAGGCAAGGAGAATCAGGCTCCTCCCCTTTGCTTGCTGCTTTCAGACTTAATGTTTAAAAATGTTAGTTCTCAGAAAAAGAATGACAGGATATTGGAAAGACTTCTGCCTGGACATGAGTTGTTATATCTCTCTTTGCAAGGAGAATGATGTCATGTGATTCAGGTCTGCTGTGGGAAAATTCCATGTTTGCAGTTTTGAAAAAAACACTTCTAAAGAACTGATCTCATGCAGCTAACCCTAGTGGGATAGCCATCGGGTCCCAGGGAATTATTGTTGGCATCAGGGAAAAAGCAAGGTGACTTGGTTATATTGCATGTACCTAGAGAATACCTTGCCTGACACTATTTCCTACAAACTTTATACAGCTGGCAAAACGTATCCTTGTATCTGTGCTGAGCCCCTAAGAAGGAGCCTTGGTTGGGCCGGGAGAGCTCTGTGTTTCTACTGCCCTTCAATCAGCTTGCAGTGGATACTCTGTGCCACTGCCATGCGTAGCAGCTCAGCATCCTGGTCAGCTTTAGAAGTAGGGGTGTCCCTTGTCTGTTGTCTGTCTGTCTGTCTATTTATCTGTCTATCCCTACATAGTCCATTCGGAGGGCATGTAAGAATATACTTGCACTTGCTTTTTCAGTAAAGGCCAAGGGCAGAAGAGCTTATGGCTTTATTTTATTTCTATGACCCAAACTTTAAAAAACAATCTCTAGCCTAATTTTTTTTTAATCAACTTGGGTTCACCAAGTGGGTCTGTACCAATTGAGGAACTGAAGTTATATTTATTGTGATGAATACATTGCTATTTTTCCTTCCCTAAGAAACATTTCTAACATGATATTTCAAATGATCATTTTAATTCTATATTTTATTCTAATTGAAGTTGAATGAAAACTCAAATAGTTTAAAACATGAGAGCAAGGACTTGGGATGCAAGGTTGCCTCATTTTAGATGGTGATTGAAATAAGCATTAATAGGTGAAAGTGCATTAAAAATTCTTTTCCTCAAAATGTTTAGTGAAATCTGACATTATGTCAGGCATAGTGCTAGGAACCAGAGTTAGACGATGAATAAAACAGACATAGTTCCTGCCCTCATGCAATGTATAATGCAGTGCAAAAGGAGTGAGATTAAGCAATAAATTGCATAATTACAAGGTAGGGTATATATTATAAAGACAAAGAATGGGATGGGCTACGTGGGGGTCCTAAGAGAAAAGTACCCTAGGAGATAGGAATTCTTAATGAAAGTAATATTTAAGCCAAGGCCACTGCAGGGTTCTAAGCAGGAGAATTAGATTGATGCTAACTTATTGAGAAAAGGGCTGGAGTGTGTATGCAATACATGCTTTTATTATGATTATGCTTTGAATAAGGTCAGGTGGAAATACTCTTAAAGCTTTCTGGGTGTGTTGAAGGCATGTGCGTGGGGTGGCAGGGGAGCTGAATCAGAAATCCTTGACTATCCTTGCAGGCCACTCAGTGTAGTTTACATGACGACCCACTGAGCCTTTGACACCCAACATACAAATAAAGGTCTCCTCCAGGAGAAATGGCAGAGAGGACTTTGAGATGATGCTTGAGCCTAGACTCTCGAATTAAAATTCTTGAGCAAAGTGGAGGCAGTGGAGGCTGTGGAGGCTGCCTTTCACTCTGATGTAAGAAAGGGCTGCAAGAGAACTGCACATTTTTGGTGGCTGAGCAGAGTACTTTCATGAGATTTTTGGTCCTCTGGTTTGGAAATGTGCCCTTAATTTCTCTGAAATGAGATTTTTTTTTTTCTTCTCAGAACTGGGGATTTTGGTTGAACCCAGAGGGCACCAGGCTACACCTTCAGCCCATTTTAACCCATTTATGCCAAGGATTGCAATTTTTTGAATTTTTGCATGAAATTCAAATATGTTACCTAGAAAAAGTCAAGGAACAAGAATTTGAAGAGAAAGATTGTACTGTGTTCCATTGTTATGGACGTTCCAAAAATGGAACACAACGCATTGAAGGGTTACGGGCTAAATTACCCAGACTGGCCTCAAACCTGTGATCATCCTGACTTATCCCTGAGTAGCTGGGATAACTGGTGTGTGCCAGTATGCCTGACTAAATAAGCATCTTTATAAACTTAAAGGAAGGTAGCATTTGGGAGCCCCATAGATCGTGAACTTTCTTCACGGTCTAATCTGGTTGCCAAATAGTCCCTAATCACATCTCCTTTCCAGGAAACAAATGGAAGAATGGAAAATGAAGCAGCCGTCCCTAGTGAGATGCCTTCTGGGAAATTCTTCCATTTTGCTGCACCTCTCCTGGTTTCAGGGGAGATCCTGGAGAAGGGTCTTTTCCCCAGGTAGCAGAAAGTGCACTTAACGACTGCTGAGATAGGACCACCCTGGAATGCATCTTCC